>NC_080540.1:263343149-263652187 GCF_028640845.1 Ahaetulla prasina
TGCACGTATAAAAAATAAATGTAACTTAATCACATTGTAGTTGTCATTTTGACTTTTTTGAATCACCTTTTCCAGATATCCCTGCTGCTCTCCCATGTTACAGATCCCTTCTTTAGAGATGTGATTCCTGTCTTAATGTTGACTATTGCTTTGAAATGTGATTGCATAGGAAGCATAGAACTATAGTAGAAGCAAATACATAATAAAAGCGACAGTACCTGACTTTTTTTTTAAAGACCTTTTTCAAGTACATGTTTTTAGCATTCCTGTGCAAAAGAAGTACCTCTTGGGTTCGGGAATGTCTTTCAGTGCAATAATAATTGTCAATAGTAGTGCTATCTACTTTTTAAACATCTTGCATAGATATCCTGCATATATAGTGTTCTAAGATTCTTTTCACATATAAAGAAACATGCATACACACACACACACACACACACACACATCAGATGCTTTTAAAAACAACTGTGGAATTGACTGCCAACCACAGACCCCTTGAAAATTTACCAGTGAGATACAGCCCAAAGACTATGATGTGGGCAAAAGCTGAATGGTTTATAATGATACAGGATTTTTTTTCTCAAGTCTCAGAAACTACTGTGGTTTGCTAGAAATATGTCAGCCCAAAAGCCAGATGAAAAGACAAACAAAATTGCCCACAAACACATGGTTCTTGTGCTTTTTCTTGCCAGATAAACTGATCAAATTGATCAGGAGCAGCCTACTTCAAGTAAAATATAATGCCATAAATGTATAGAATATTTTCACTTAGTTCTTGCTTCCTCAGCTGCAATCAGAAGACTTAAACTACCATTAAAATTAATGGCAAAGCTCCCAGAAGTTTGAATGTTATCTAGAATGCACACACAGCCGTTATTTAACTGATGTTCTTCTTGCTGCTACTGGCTGATTTCAACAGAAATGTAAAAATGCAGTAGCCATCATTAAGAACTAGGGTTTGGAGGAAACATATTTTTTTTATTAAAATTGAGATTTTTTTATTTTTTATTTTTATAAAATAAATAAAAGAGATTGCCGTGCAAGGTTTTCAGAGAAGACTGCAGTGAAAGAGGTGGTATGGAACAAATAACTGATAAGAACACAGGGGATTCCATGTGCTGGATCCAAATTAAATTAGTTGCAATTACACTGCAATCATAAATTGGAAAAGATGCACATTCACATAGCTAAAATTATTCCTTGCTAATATTGTATGGATTTTTTTAAAAAAAAGTCTACTTTATAGGAGAAACTGAAAGATGGATATTAGCATAGCATTAATCAAAGTTCCTGGATTTTATGATAGGAACTATTTAAATTGAAGCTACATCAATTTATGCTGGCCACAAAGAACAATTCATCCAACTCCGCTGTCCTCATAATATCTCAAGAGCATTTAATGGTCATGCAGTATGTGTTATTGCTGACTCTTGTTTCTGGCCCAATCTTTTCCAAAATCCTTTACTCTGGGATGCTTCTAGCTGAATCCCTCTCTTTAGAAGGTCATGCATATGATCTGACATGCTGCATCAGTAAGCTCAAGCTAGATGCACTCTAGATATTCTTTGCATTGATTTGCAGAGTTACAAAACCAATTATACTAAGGGAACAAGTAAATTTTGCTTTAAGAGCTGGCTGTGTGGTTGTGAAGAAAACCTTCTGTTGAATTCATTTTTGACAGCAAATCCATTGCTGTGATGGGCAGTGATGTTCACACAGCCTCTGGTGAGTGTTTTTTATCATCCCAAACTGATTAAAATAATCATTCTCATCAAATATTAACAGACACCACTTTGTCCTGCTAGATGCTAAAGGCAAGCTGCCTTTTCCGTTTACAAAGGTCTAAATCAAATATCAGATTAGGTGCATTGTTCAATCAGTTTCCATACAGACATGGCATCTTTTCTGACAAAAGCTGCCAAATTAATTGCCATAAAATACAAAGGCAAGCATATGAAGGGGTATAGTTAGAGAAGAATGCTCAGGAGTGGCCTTAAAAAACAAAACCTAAAACAATAGCAAAGTGATTAACTATTTGTAAGGGGAGAAATTGTTTTTTTAAAATGACAATGGATAAAAAATGGAGGACTCATATTAACAGTCAATTATCTAACTTTAATCTGTCCTGGGTTAAGTCACAGTCACCTAAAAGGAAGTCCCTCATAACAATCTGACAGTGCTTTTCTGTCTTTCAAAGATGATCAAGCTGATATATCTCACATTTCAGAATCCATATCCGTTTATAAAATCTGGCACATTCAGGATTATAATGCTATTCATGTGTGAGGAAGGCTAGAATCATAAGGGATCAGAGGGACCATGTCGCTCTGATCTATGTGCAAGGTAGTCCAAAGCTTTTCTTCTACTGGAAATCTGCTTCTGCTTTTCTTTTCTTTTTTTATCTTTGGTGGGGTTTTTTTAAAGTATTATTATTGCAAAGTGGCGGCTGATACTCTTGTGGCACTTGGGTGGGGTTTTGCTTTGCTTTATAGAGGGGTTTTTTCTTGTGCTTCTTTTTTTGTTTTTAGTTATATTGGTCCTCAACTGCCCATGTTCAATCATCTGAAAAAAAGAGGTGCAAAATCCTGGAAAGATGATCAGCTAAAGACAAGATGCAAAACCCTTGATCCATCTATGCCTCAATAAACAAATAAAAATGTATCAACACTTTATCTTTGAAAATAAAACAAAAAAAGATGATCAGGTTGACTGAAAATAGTAAAAAAGAGTAGAGCAGAATATTATGACATAATACTACATACACACACACTGCTAATGTGCACTGCCAATAGCAGATCATGCCAACTAGCTGATTCTTTTGGTAATAGTGGCAATGTGCATCTAAATTTGGGATCAATTGATGATGGGTGTACCTCGATCAACCTGGATCTCTTAAATATATATATATATCTTCACCCAAGTGCCAATCAAAGAAGCCTTGACAGCTATCCAAAACAAATATAACCCCCCCAAGCACATCCTAGATCTGACCAACCACTGCCTCTCCAACACATACTTCATCTATAACGGACAAAAAAAACAAACAAATAGAAGGAGCACCTATGGGATCACCCCTCTCACCTGTTATTGCCAACCTTTACATGGAACACTTTGAAACCCAAGCACTAGAAAAATCTGATCACAAACCCAAACTCTGGCTCAGATACGTAGACGACACCTTCATAATCTGGCCACACGGGAAAGAAAAACTTGACAACTTCCTCACACACCTCAATAGCCTACACCCCAAAATACAGTTCACCATGGAAACAGAAGTTAACAACCAACTTCCCTTCCTAGATATCTTAGTCTACAAGAAACCCAATGGCTCCCTAGGACACACCATCTACCAGAAGAAAACACACACAAACCGCTATCTGCACGCACTCTCACACCACCACCCAGCACAGAGCAACTCCGTAGCCAAGACACTCATCTCTAGAACAAAACGCTTAGCTGACGAACAACACCTAAAAACCAAACTACACACTCTCACAAACGTACTAACATCCAATGGATTCCAGAGAAATAAGATTACCAAACTAATCCAAAAAGAACCCCCCACTAAAATCCAAGACAGAGAACAAGAAAACGGCACAGCCCTCCTCCCATATATAAAAGGCACCACAGACAGAATCAGCAAGATCCTCCACAAACATAACATCAAGACAGCATTCTGCACAAACCAAAAAATATCCACCATCCTAAGAAACCCCAAAGACAAAATTGAGTTAGAAAATCAAGGAGTATATGAAATCCCATGCACCGCCTGCCCCACCACATACATTGGACAAACCAACAGAAGAATAAGTGCACGCATTGAAGAACACAAGAACTCAGTCAAAAAAGAGGAACCAACTTCTTCCCTGGTCCAACATTTTAAAGCCACAGGACACGATATTGACTTTAAAAAGACCAGAACTATCGCCAAAACTGAACACTTTAACAACAGAATAATCAGAGAAGCCATCGAGATAGAAAAACGCCCACACAGCATGAACAAACGGGATGATACCTCCCGCCTACCAGCCATTTGGAAACCCGCCCTTATTGACAAACGAGTCCCTAACACAAGGAATGACACCAGACCCACACTCACGAGGTCCACACAGGATGTCACCACCACACATCCACCCAGAAAGCAGACCCAAACCCACACTGATCAGGAAGCATGACCAAGGACCAGAAGCCAGACCGCAGCTGCAACATTAGCCATTTCAAACCCCTCCAATCCATACATACAGCAGACAAACACCCACTATGAAGATGTAGCACGACCACAAACACGAAGCCAAACAACAGCAATGCAGCTCACCAGCTCAAGTCCCCCTGCAACTCAGACTAATCTGAGCACAACCAAACCCCCACCGAAACAGGACACACCCACAGCCAATCAGAGCACAAAAAAACTTCCATCCAATCAGAGCACAGCCAAGCTCCCACCCAATCAGTTCAAACCCCACCCAAACAGGACACACCCCCAGCCAATCAGAGCACAAAAAAACCTCCATCCAATCAGATCACAGCCAAGCTCCCACCCAATCAGTTCAAACCCCCACTAGCAGTTAAAAAGGAAGAAACAGCTGCAATCACACATTGCTCCCAGAAGCACGAAGCTGAAGCCTGAAGATGACGAATGAGACTTCGTCGAAACGTCGCCAAGACACTTCTAATTTTACATGGGAGAAAACCCGAACAACCAAAGACCTACATACAAACACCCGCGAAAACCTCAGAAAACATATATATATGTGTGTGTGTGTGTGTGTGTGTGTGTGTGTGTGTGTGTGTATATATATATATATATATTTTAAAAAATCTTCTAGTTTTTTTATGATATATTATGATTTGGGATCAACTGATGATGAGTGTACCTCGATCAACCTGGATTTCTTAAATATATATATATATATTAAAAAATATCTTCTAGTTTTTTATGACATATTATGATTGTTGCATAGATGTAGAATTGAAGAGGCAGGTTTACTGAAAAGTAGAATGACTCGTATCAGAATACTAATCATTACTCAGCTTCTAAAAAGCGTGTGATATAAAGGGGTCTCTTCTTTTAAGCTCTATTACCCTTTTTGATTAATTTGAATGCCCAGCCCTAAATACTACACTATGCCTCTGCTCTAAGGCAGTCACTTAAAAATAACTTCAAATTATATGTCATCCTTTTCGCTTTGCTTCACTTCAAGAGCAAAATGTATAGTAGCTCTGCAATTAAAGTGCCATTTTTTTCTCTCTGCTGCATTAAGAGACACTCTGGATTGTCAATTGCCACTGAAATAGCTCTATAAACTATGCAATCTTCTGCACAGAAAAACTCTTATGAAAGAATGAACATTCATTGACCATGGCCAATAAATTATTTATAGGCAGGATGGTTAAAAATTATACAAATATTCAAATTGCCTCCTGTTTTGCTCCAGAGAGGAGAAAATATCCAATGGATTAAAAGCGTCTGCATTTTTCCTATGGCAAAGGAGGCAGGAATTTTCGATTTCTACAGTGGGTTTTATTTGACTTCAGCTACCTTGGCTATCCTGGTTCAAAAGACAAGTTCTCTATTCGCAAATGTCTCTAAACCTTATCTAGGCCAAAGATTTATCATTTGCATACAGGCTTCATAGAATCTCAAAGTTTACAGAAAATTTAAGGGGAAAAAAGCACAACCACCAAAACATTGGTAAGAATAAGAAACCCTGAAAATAAACCAGGGAAGGTTGTTTCTGATTAGTCACAGTGCAATGTTGACTTACGTACCTTGATGAACGTATCTTTTCTTTTATGTACACTGAGAGCATATGCACCAAGACAAATTCCTTGTGTGTCCAATCACACTTGGCCAATAAAATCCTATTCTATTCTATTCTATTCTATTCTATTTGGGAGAGAGAGAGCAAAAGAAAAGCAGAAAAAAAAACAGAGAGGAGGGGGAGTATCCGTGAGAGAGGTCAAGGTCAAGGTCAAAACGTCAGATTGGAAGCCAGGACCAATATGAGGAGAATTCAATGCAATAATCTGAAATAAAACAAGGCTGTGATGGCAGAACTGAACTAAAGTAGTCTGTATTACCCTAAGTCTCTAAATGTCTTTATAGTTGCTTTAAATTTAAAAGAAATTTCATTCATTATATTCTCTTCTATTTTACTGATAAAAGCCTCTGGCTTTTAGCAGCCCATAAAATATCAATAACTCAAAATTTCAAGACACCAAAAGAATTTTTTCATACTTACAGTAATGCAGTCTCATCAGAATTACCCAATCTTCCTCTAAACTGCCAGACACCTGATCTTTCAGAGAGGGATGGGAAGATCTAAGAAAAGAGGATGTCATTCCCAAAAGTGTCAGTTAATCAAAAATGTCCACAGAGCTTAAGATTTTGTTGGGAACTTTTCAAGTATGATATGAGGTGGGCTGAAGGAAGAAAGACAGAGTCAGAAAAGACAGACCAGGACAGTAATAAAAGTATTTTAATAATTAACATAATCTTGAATATAAACAGCATATGTCTTTTCCTAATATTTCCATTAAAAATACAAATAAAACCTTTTTGTCGCTGCCTTAATCTGCCTCCCGGCCTCCTCTGACAATGTCTCTATGGAAGGGTTCCACACTTCAGAGTAACAGATCCAGCAATATGTGGAAGGAATGTCTGCTCTGAAGTGGAACTTGGCTGCTTCTCCTCTCATGGGTATTCAATGTGCTACATTTGGCTCTACTTGAAAAAAAAATCCCATTGCAAAGGAGCTGCCAAAGAAAGCTGGCAAAGGTTGGATGGAAAGGAGTGTATGGGATAAAAGAAGATAAATTGACTTGTCCCCTCAATACACTGTTTGGCCATCAGAGGAAATACACCATACCCTAAACTAGCTGGAGTGATGCAAATGCTCCCACATTTTTTACACAGTTGCCATCCAATTTAATGAAAAAGAATCTGCTTTAGATATTCTTTCACAACAGAAGAGAATTTTAGATTAATTATTACAGGTAGAATTACTATCTCTGCACTTCTAAATTATCACCTCACCAACAGACTACAGCCTCTCTTCCTATGATCCAATTACATCCCACAGGGAAAGATGATGATAGGACTCCTTCTATTGTGCTTTTTCAGTCCTGGTTTTACTATCACAGTTATGAGGACATCCTACCCTTGAGATATTGATAAGAGTATTTCTTCTTCTCTTGAGATATTGACAGAATTTTTTCCACCTAATTTCTCTGCCCACCCAAGTTCATTTGATCTGTACAGAAGGTTCTGGTAATGCTGTTTTTAGGCATAATGGTCATTTTTTGCAACTAAAGGATGTTACCTTATCTGCAGGGTAAATTGGACCATCTGTACCCTTCCGTTACTTACCTCAGCTGATGCTTCCTCCCTTTGACCTGTATCTTTGTTCCTACATGGTCTTCAGTGACTGAGACGCTTCAGAAGAAAACTGTCCTATAGCAGCTGCGATCTTTTCACATTAGAAATTATGAGGAATGCTAAGAACCCTTCAGTGCCAGTCTTCCAGACTACAGCATGAAATGAGTTAATGGAGGGAGCCAAACTTTCCAATCCTCTAGCTCAGGAGTGTCAAACTGGTGGCCTGTAGGACAGATGTGTCACATGCAAGCCATGCCCACCCCAGCTCCCCAAAGGCAAAAAAAAATAAATCACGATACGTCATGATACATCGTGACTTGATTAAGTTTGACACCCATGCTCTAGCTCTTGCTCAATTCAAAATACACCCTAGGCTGCTCAACAGAGACCAAAGACTGCTTTATATTTTTAAATTTCTTTATTTTATTGTGATACACAATCTGACAAACACACAACATACAACATATAAATATCTCCTATTTTTAAACAATGTTTCTTAGTAGTCTTCTTTCGCTTTATATTTATATTTATATTTTTAAATACACATCCATCAAGAACTTCCTTCTTAGGCCTCTTTTTCATTCAGTTATGATTCCTATCAAGCAGTAGTTATATTCAGAGAAAACTGGATTGAGTTATAAAAAGAAAATAATAATACTACCTATCTGAATAGTCTGAAGCAAAATACTCACATACAAACACAGGGACATAGCAATCTGTTTCATTATACTGAAGTGTTTTTTTTGCTCTCAGTACTATCTAACTGACTGACAATGACTCAACTATTTTATTCCGGTACAACAATTCTGTGAGTTGGTGATGAAGTAGCCAAATAAGGCTTCTTTGTGAATGCAAGGCTGGGCTCAGCTTCAGAAGATGAAGGTGTATCATCTGGAGATACCCTTTTGCAAATGTACCTGTTCCTTTCAGACAATTTAACTGCTGGTAGGCACACTTTAATTACTGACAATTTTGTTATTGCACTGAGAGGTGCTCCAGTGACTTCAGGAAACAATGCAAAAGGAGAAGAGGGAATTTATATAAATAGCATTTTAAGTGCAAGAGGAAACTTGATTAGAGAACCAGCCATTCTTGCTTCAAGCAGTCAAAAGCAGATGGACAGGCTCTGTGGAATAAAGCTGAGCCTGACATCTTAGATTCATAATAGAGACATTTTTCTTCTACTGAGAAGGCATGATGGGTACCTTGTCCTCATTGGAGTAAACGAAATTGGTTCTTATTCTTTCCAAAGTAGCCTCTAATGCTGATTGCAGCATCTACTATGGTGTAAAACTACTTTAAAGTAGCCACATAAAGAGTTTTTTCAGCTCCTCAACATATATCTTGGCTTTATACTCAGGACTATTAGGCAAAGTTTCACAAAATCATACAGATGTGTTCTTTAAATTTGAAATTAGATGGTGCAAGCAACAATTTTACAATTGTGATTTTCTAAAAAGAAAAATAAAGTGCCACAAAATAGTTTATACCTATAGTCAAGAACTGTTTCTAAGTCAGACTCCTAGGTTAGATTTAGACTGCAAAGTGTGAAAAATCAACCAGCAAAAATCAATCCAAGAAAGAACAAAAAATAAGATGATAGTTAAAGGAGAGATATTATGTTTCTTATTTTGAATAATTTCAAAAGCATCCCTTTCTAAAGAATTTCGAAAGATTTCTAAAGAATCAGAAAGTAAGCTCTTAATTAAGTTTTATTAAAATCAACTACTTCTTTTTAGTGCCTGCCACCAAAATTTATGATCAAACTAATCTGTTCCAAGATCATAGAAACAGTAGAAGGAGCCATTTTAGTCATTTCATCAAAAGTCAAGCTCAGCACAGGAATCCCTATTAAAGCATGATCTTGGTTTTGCAATACACATGAAATGTGTGTGTATGTCCATGTGTGCCTGCTTTATTTATTATTTATTATATTTGTAGACCACCCTCTAAAATGTATAAGCAGTTACAGTAGCAATGGGAAAACAAAATACAGTACATTTTGTTCTGACCAGACTGATCATTATGAGTCTTAGTCCCCCTAAAATCCACATCCTTTCCTTTCCTTCTAAATCGACCCTAAGAGAAACAAAACAAGAAAATATATAATAAATGAGGCATTATAAGATCAATTTTTATAAAAGTATGGAATCTTTTAAAAACAACAAATCTGCTGGTTTCACTATTAGCTTCATCATCAATTACTTTTTCCTTCAGAGACAACTACTGTAATAAAAATGTAACCATATATGCCAATATGGTACATCCAAGAAACAAACTAGACACAGCAAAAAAAAATATGCTTAAGGAATGTAGGAATTTATCATGGTTAATATATTTATAAATAGCTTGAAAAATAAAAAGGTGATTTCTAGAAGAAGGACATACTTTGAAAAAAATAACAGAATTTGGAGGGCTTATGCAGTATCAAGATCACTTACTAAGATATGTATGTAAATTGTTATTGAAATGTGAGACAAAGATGGACAAATCAACAAGAGTATGATAAAGCAGATGCAAAACCTCAAAGAAATAAACACAGTAACAGAATGGGAAGAATTATGGGGGAAAAAATCATTAAAATTTATTTCAAATTATAATTTAAAGGAAAATTGATTTTAAAAATGTTATGTAGATGATACATAGCTCCACCAATAATTATAAAGATCAACAAATTATGTAGCATTAAGTGTTGGAAATGCCATAGTAAAAAATAGAGTTTTAATCATAAATGGTCAACAGCAGGGAGGAAAATGGAAGCCAACAGGAGAATGCGTTACTACCAAGTTCTCAACTAATATCTTTATTTAGGCTGTATTTACCGTATATACTCGAATATAAGCCGATCTGAGTATAAGCCGAGGTCCCCAATTTTACCCCAAAAACTGGGGTAAACTGGGGACTCGAGTATAAGCCGAGGGTGGGAAATGAGGCACCTACCGGTTGGGGAAAGCCTCCCTCCCTCAGCTGAGAAGGCTGGCGGCTCCCCCGCCCCGCCCTCTCACTGCACCGGCAGGGCTTCCGTCCGGTAAAATGTGAAAAAAAGAAAAAAAAAACTCGAGTATAAGCCGTATATACTCGAGTATAAGCCGAGGGGCTTAAAAAAAAAAACCTCGAGTATAAGCCGTATAGACCCGAGTATAAGCCGAGGGGACGTTTTTCAGCACAAAAAACGTGCTGAAAAACTCGGCTTATACTCGAGTATATACGGTATTCTTAGTAGCACTGCATTGGTTAGACCTTTGATAGACATGTTTTCTTTTGTATTTTATTATTCTAACAATAAAAATATCCTAAAGTAAACAAACAAATTGTTCTTAAAATATTTCAAATTACAACTTATCAGAGCAAACTAATGGGTCTCTCTAATTAGGATTTCTATTCCAGCCAGATGCTAAAGGAAACTCCACAACTGGGACATAAGCACTGTTTGCTCCCAAAGTGTTTCTTAGCAACTGCTATTGGAAGTCTTGCTGCCTGTAACAACAGAAATACCATGCAACCACAGTGGTCATTTTTACTTTTATATGAGAGGGAGATAATATACATATCTTTCTATCTTTTGGAAGGGATCTATTCTCCGAGCTTGCTGTTTAGCTTCCGGATATTTCCACACAATATTGTGCACGGATCTAATACGTCCAGAAACATTGTGTAAAAAGTTACTGTGAGATTGTCAGTTTCACTTTTGCTTCTTTTACTAAAGATCCCTGGTTGAAGACCTCATCAGCATATATATTAACGTTTCTGACAATATGAGTCATTTTACATTCACTTTCTGTTGAACTATATTTGTCATTTTAGTACTAAGACATCCAGTTTGGAAAGATCTCTTTTTGTGCTCTTTGAAATACTTTTGGTTTGAAACATACACATAATCCTGATTAATCAGCAAATTTTGGTCATCTTGTGGCTCATAACTACATCCAGGTTATTTGTGGATAACTTAAAAAGCAATAATCCCAAAACAGAACATTTGCAGAGTAACTGTTTCTATTTTTCCACTAGAAATACATTTTTTATGTTCTGCTTAAATTGTTTTTAAAACGATAGTTACCTTAGAATTATTCAATTTGCTCAGAAGCGCTTTGTGAGAGACTTTGTCAAAAGTGTTTTGGAGATCCTGATATACAGTTTCTGTTGAATGAATGGATAGGGCACTTAACCCTTTTTTATTGGTGAATTCTCTCTTGCTATAAATTCCAGATCCAGAGGAGAGCATTTTAATCAGAAAGTAAACTTGAAAGAAAATTGAGAGGTTTTCTATGTTATTCTTAACTAATGTAACCTGAGTGTTTTATTTTTTTAAAAAACTATATTTTAATAGTAAATATACATCCCATGTATTCTATAGTTAGCCATATATTGGTTATATATCCTATGATATATATAGCTGATTTTGAAAGAGGTACCACATAAGTTCTGCTGAATCTAGCCATTTTTAAAATACCATTTTAAAAAACCCTGAAAAATACTGAACATGCAATGAATGTATTTGTATTTAGTAATAGTTTAGACAGTGAAAGGGGCAGTGTATAAATGTGATTAATTAATTAATAAATATCAAGTGACTTATTCCATCTTACAACATACACACTCCAAAAATACACAGTGTTGCCTGACTGCCAGGGACCACTGAGCTTAAAAAAATAAATAAGAAGCTTAAAATGGTGCAGTAATATGGAGGTAAAAGCATTAATCTATGGTTACCTCCCTCTTCATGATCTTAGCCAAAGAATCATGATCCTCTTGCCATTTAGCTAGCTGAAACCTCAAAGCTTGCTACGTGCTACAGTTATATCATTTCTGTGTGGGAAGCAAAGCTAAACAAAGTTGTGATCAGGACCACTATACTTCTTGCATTCTCACTAAATCCTCTCTGTTGTGTAGCTTAGATTTACTTACATAGATTCAGCGGTTTGGACCAGTTCGGGAGAACCGGACGTTAATTTTAATCTGGTTCACTGAACTGTTAGTTGTAAGGAGGGCTCACCCCATCCACCCTGCCCCACCCTTCTTAGGAGTCTCCACACGGCCCTTTTTACATGCCAGATAAGTGCAGGGCCTGTGCAGAGGGTCTGAGAGGGTAAAAACTGGGCCTACTGGAAGTATTGGAAGTCCAGAAATGGGCCCGTTTCCAGCCTCTGGGGGCCTCTAGTGCCCGGGGTCTCAAGGAAAGCCTCCAGACCCCGGGAAAGGCAAAAATGCCCCCCTGCCATGGTGCAGGGCGCCAAGTAGGCTACGTCCCCATGGCCATGCCCACCTAGCAACCAGGCAGCAAACTTGTTGCTAAATATTTTCAATCCCGCCCCTGCATAGATTACTTAAATTTACAAGTTGCTCTATAGTGTAATGGAATCTGGAAAAAGTCATTGAGGTTGATCACACAAAGGCTGCAAAGATGCAGTGAAAGAAACCCTGTGCCATTATGACATTGAACCAAAGTAACTAGAAGCTGCAGCTGCTGACAGAACCTGCTGGACTACTCTGTGCTATGAAGCCTCCACTGGCTTTAAAGACAGGCTCCTCCAAAAACTGAAAACTGAATAATATCTCAGAATGGCACCCACAGTTACTACAACGTCCATTGTACTCAATTATGCACATCGAGACTGGGACTGTAGAGCCACCTCCATGCCCACTGAGGAACCACAAAAAAGTGTGTCTTCTTTCAACCTGAAGGACTACCATACGATTTATTTAGGATTACTGTTGCAAATTACAGCTCAACAGCATATTTTTATTCAAAAATGCCATTGATTTCAATAGAATTTTGCCAAGTAATTCAATACAGAATGGAGTTTTCATAAACTGAAATTCTACTCCAAATTCTCCAAATTCATCTGTTTGCTAGTTGGGGGGGGGGTGTGATATTCTAATTGATTTATTTTGGCTATGAGTGGATTTACGTCTAGATTAAACAGCTGGAATACATCCCTGCTTCATTCATCTGTATGTTATAATTTCATTGATTAAATTTTAGTTGGTGGTTTATAGCATTATGTGCCCCACCTTAAAACCTTCCTTCCTTCCTTCCTTCTTTTTGTTTCTTCTAAAGTAGTTGGTTCCTTTACTACTAATTACTTTTTTAAAAATGTTAGATATAGATAATAAAGATATGCTGGATCTTATTCAGAAAAAGGTGTTTTTCTGATTTAAAAATGGAACATAAGACTAGCAATTAAAACCAATATAGTTATTCTGGTTTATGAGTTGGAAAACATTTTTTTCTTTTGTTAATATTTGAAATTGCAGCAGACTTTTAGCAGCAAGTATTATAATCCACCAGAAGCTTCTCCTTAATTTTGCTATAATACTGAACACACTAAATATGTTTTGCTTCAATTACAATTAATTTTAATACAATTAAATCAAATTTAATTTTCATTACGTTTCCATTCAAATTTGCATCAGCCCTGCCCTTCTTTTGAGGTTCAACTATCAGTAGGTCACATAAAGTTCAATATTTCCTTGAACTGAACTATAGTTACTATCTTCTCAATAGACTAGGATTTTTTTAAAAAAAAATAGCATACTTTAGTATACTAGATTTATTGAAATAACAACAAAGATAAATTCAAGGGAGGTACTCATGTACAGTTACAGTGAGAATATTATCTTAGTTGCTATAACACTCTGATTAGAACATGAAACCTATGCCAAAGGCAATATGGCAATAATACAGCCATAGTCATGGCTATATAACAACATGCTAATTTTTCCAGGGAAAAAGAAGATATTTTTTTCAGAAGCCAGATTGTTTCAGGTCCCAAGATGATAAAATGGTCTTCTGAAAATTAGGATATACTGACTGGCATCGCTTGGCCATGAGCCTCAGAAAACACTGCAAATAATATTTTTGAATAGCTCCTAAAGATGAAATTAATTGCATCTGTTTCCAAGAAATGGTGTGCAATTTAACAGTTTATGAGGAACGTAAGGAGCTTGCATAAAGAAAGAGGAAAAAGAAAAGCAAAATGGAAAAGTTGTCCCTAAAATAAGATACCTGAATATCTTAAGTGATGCCTGGATTGTGTGACTTTATGTGTGTCATCACCACCATTGTTTGAATTGCTGTGAGAAATGTTTATTATTTACACAAGCAAGTGAAAATGGCCTTTCTCTGTATTTGAGGTAATCAACCATTCTAAAGAATTAAATTTTCTTCCTTTCCCTGGAACATGCCAAAGCAACAGAGATAACAAGTCCAACTTGATTCACTCCATAAGGTTAAGATTAAATGAAGCAGATAATTGACAAATGTTTTTTTGTTCTATGGTGGCATCAATTGTTTTGAAGGGAGAACCCAATCTTGAAAGGCCTAAAGTCTTGGGCCTTTCCTATTGGAATAAGATGGGATATCCTATCTGAAAATAATGAAATCATAGTTATCATTTTTCATCTCCCTTTCAAAGAACAACAAGGAAAGTGAACTCCAAGTTGTATGAATTAAGTATATAATTTTCAACCCATGTGCCAAATGGAAAATCCTATTATATTTAGTGGAGGTAAATACGCATAATATATCTTCTTTTGCACCACATCCATTTCTACCAGATACAACAGATTAGGATATACTCCTGGTTATTAAACTGCATAATGTTACTGGATCTTTTCTAAGCGTTGGAATTTTCTGCTATCTATGACAAATGGAGCCATGCATATTCAGAAAAATAAACTTCTCATCCATCCATCACTTCTCATCCACCTGTATCTTCTGTTTTTAAGCCTGTTCACTTACTAAGCTCTGGACAGCTACAAAGGCTTAAAAGCACCAAGATACAAACTGACAAATCAATATTAACAACTATGCATTGGGGAAATAATTATACCCTGTCCCCCTGCTTAGACTGGTTCACACAACATCCTAAATCATGCCAGGAATTTTTTTCCTCAATATCCTTGAAGACTATTGCCTTCACCTTTCCCTTTCTCCAAATACAATTCTCTTGCAGATATAAAATTCCTCTTCCTCCCCCTCCTCCTCCTCCTTCAGTGCAGAGGTGCTACCTCTACCTACTTCTGTGGAAAAAAACAACCCTCAGTTGCTAAACTCATGTATAAAAAGTTAAACCGCATAATAGAATATTTGACTAAAGCCCAAGAAGAGGAAACTTAATATCTGAAATTCTTTTGACTGTATATTTGATTTTATTCCCAGCTTCCATCATAGGAACAAGAAAGAAAAGATCCCTTAGCATTATGTGGAGAAATTCTTAGATTAAGCAAAGCTCTGTAAATTCCATTGTGCCAGTTCTTTCATTCAAATATACTTTCCCTTACTTGTCTTCTTTTCTTAAGGTGTATTAGAATGCAACCTGAATCTCTGACTGCTTTAATAAGAGCAAAACCAACTTGTCTGAACAGAAGCTATTGTTTTTATCTTTTTTTTCTGATTATTTTTTTTTACAAAATATTTAAGCACTATTAGAAACAAATCAAAGCCTAATAGACTTTATACTTTTTCTGCTCTGAACAATAACATTGTATGGTTGTGCTGCAGCTACTGCTGCTGTTTTGACACTATCCCTGTCCGAAGCACAGATCAATGGAGAGTGTCATTTTATAAATCTAAAAAGATTTTTTGGGGGAGGGGGATTCTTACCTTCGAAAGCCTTAAACTATTATTTCATAATACAGAGTGTCTGCAGGTGCCAATAAGAACTGGATGTTATTATGGGAAGTTCTCATCATACCCAATTTAAGAGTCTATTCTTCCCTGGAGAGCAAAAGCATGCAAGAAAGACAAAGAGTTGAAAAAAATGAAATAGAAGGAGGGGAAAACTGCATTAACTGAATGGAGATCTCTAAAATCCCCAGATCGACTATCTATTTTTTGCCTCCCAGATAATTCTGTCCCTTGAATGCCAGCAACTTGTTTCGAAAATGAATTATTTGCTTGCACAATAGGTCCCTTTTGCACATGACCTAGAGCAGAATTTAACTACTCTCTCTATGGTTGCTCCCCATATTGCTCCTAGTATCATCTTCTGCCCATGTGACCAGAACATTATGGCCTGAAACACTTGATGTGTGATCATGATATAATGGTTACCTTGTTTGGAAAGTATTACATGTTGCTTAACATAATTTATAAGCAGAGATGAGTTGTTACATTGCTAAGGGCTGTGCTTTTAGTGCTATGGTTTCTCAGGCTCATGTCTGAAGCTGCAGAATTATTTGAAGGCATATCAGAAAGAATATGTTTTTTGAAAAACAGTTCAAAACTTTGTAACAAATGGGAACTTAGAAGTTCTTCCTTATGGCCACATAAAGGAGCATTCCTCTAGTCCTTGAGTTATCCATCCCTTCCACACACACACACACAAAGGCTCTGTCTTACACATTGGCAAAAAGAATCAGAACACAAAATACAAGCTAAGTGGACATGACCTTGTAGATGACCCTCACTCTATCAAGGACCTTGGAGTACTCATATCAAATGATCTAAGTGCCAAAGCCCACTGTAACAACATCGCCAAAAAGGCATTAAGAGTTGTAAACCTAATCTTGCGTAACTTCTTCTCTGGTATGATTACACTACTAACCAGAGCCTACAAAACATTTGCTAGACCAATTCTTGAATACAGCTCATCTGTCTGGAACCCACACTGCATATTGGACATTAATACAATTGAGCAAGTCCAGAAATATTTCACAAGAAGAGTTCTCCACTCCTCTGCTTGCAACAAAATACCTTATGCCACCAGACTTGGAATTCTGGGTTTAGAAAATTTAGAACTATGCCGCCTTCGGTATGACCTGAGTATAGCTCATAAAATCATCTGCTACAATGTCCTTCCTGTCAATGACTACTTCAGCTTTAACCACAACAATACATGAGCACACAATAAATTCAAACTTAAAGTGAACTTCTCCAATCTCAATTGCAGAAAATATGACTTCAGTAACAGAGTTGTTAATGCCTGGAATGCACTACCAGACTCTGTGGTCTTATCCCAAAATCCCCAAAACTTTAACCTAAGACTGTCTACTGTTGACCTCACCCCATTCCTAAGAGATCTGTAAGGGGTGTGGATAAGAGCACCAGCGTGCCTACCGTCCCTGTCCTAATGTTCCCTTTAATTGTATTCATTTTACTTATTCAATTCATGCTTATACTTATATATATTATTTAATATGTACTCGACAAAATAAATAAATAAAATAAAATAAAATGGCCGGTTTAAAGTGTAATAGTGTATGCTTGTATGGATATGGGTGGTGCCTAGGATGGGAAATTTAACCACATTTCAAATTTTCTAAGTGAAAGATTGAAGGGATTGCTCTGTACCAGTAACCTGTCAGTCAAGCTATGTCTGAAAATAGGTACCTGTCTCTGAAAACAGGTGACCTTTACCAAAAATAGCTTACCAACTGGCAAGTTGGTGGCAATGAAGAAGGTTGTGACGGAAGCCTATACAATTCATTACTATATCCCTGGGCCATCATCCATACTACTGACCTATTAGCTAGACTTAGTTTCTAATATATTTACAACAGATCCCTCTCCCTTCTATAATACTTAGAAGAAACACCTAATAGAAGTCTTCAACTTTTGCGTCTTTCAATATACTATCGGTTAGAAAGGCGGAGAAAGTCACAGAAGCCTACTTCAAGGCTAATGGGAAGAGTAAAAAAAAATGTGTAACCACAGTAAGACTGCCTTATGCAGAATTCCTTTAGGAAGCAGAACAAATATTTTCTCACTGTTATGATTTTATTTATTTTTTTATTTACCTACCTTTATTATTTTTATAAATAACTTACGGCAGCAAACATACCTAATACTCATTCTTTCTTTTATTTTCTCTGCAACACTGTGAAGTAAGTTGAGCTAAGAGAAAGTGACTGGCTCAGTTAGTGCTAGATATTAAGGGAAATCTACTCTTTTGCATGTCAACATTCCCATTATATGTGAACAGAGACCATATATCCCATCTTATTGTATGCTAAATAAAAGTAAACAACATGCTGTGAAGTCTTGTCAGCAAGACAAACTGGGTTCAGACATTGAACTAATCATGCCTGCTTTGTCTTAAATTAGCATGGGCATTAACCCAATCATTCCTGTTTGTAACATAAGGTTTCCAGTATAACGCAGTAACTGGATTATCAGCCCCAACTAGTTTACTCAACAAATAAATGACTAATAAAATGATGTCTTAGCACAAAATGTGAACTTATCCATAATATAAAATGTAAAGGTTTCCCTCGTTCAGCCATGTCCGATTCTAGGGGGCTCATCTCCATTTCTAGCTGAGGGAGTCAGTGTTATCCAAAGATATTTCCATGGTCATGTGGCCAGCATGACTATACATCAAAGGTGCACCATTTCCCATAAAAATGTACCTATTTATCTACTTATATGCTTTCGAACTGCTAAGTGGGCAGGACCTTGGACAAGTAACAGGCGCTCACCCCATTGCACGGCATTGGGTTTTGAATCCAAACTGTCAACTTTCTAGCTGACAAGCTCAGCTTCTTTAACCACTGAGCCATCACACCCTCTTATCCATAGTATAAAGGCTGAGTAACAGGTAGCTGCCCAAGTAAATCAAGAATGGAGCCATCAAGTCTGAGTGGAGGCACCAAGATAAGGCATAAAGATTTCAGAGTCTTTTAGAAATCAATCTGTTAGATAGTAATATGGAAGGAATTGCCTTCAGACCTCACATATTAATATGACAGAGTTGTTAAAGTTGACAGCTAGAGCAGGAACAGTAGGATAAGGGCCAACATTGTAGTCTCCTGACCCCTAAATTTCCTATTTGGAATTAATGAGAATTTTGTTTGGCATCAAATGTCAGATTTATATCTGAAATGGCACAGCCATTTTGATTGTCGTATCAGTTGTGAATACCAAAGTATTTTCCCTCCCTAAGAGATATTTCTTTTTCCATGAGGAGAAAAGTCCACTTTATAACATGTAGAATGGTCATCATTTTCCAAGGAAGGCAAATAGCTTTTAAAATGCTTTATTACCCCTATGCTAGGGTGGTTTATTTTATAAAATAAAACTCTTAGTTGAAATAAATCCATAGAGTTAAAAAAAATCATATTGACTTGAAGCAGCAAATCAAAAACAGGAGAAGGGGGCAAAGCTGTTTGTTATTTCCTTGACCCCTTTCCTGCAGTGTCAATCTGACGAGAAAAACACCCCTTCATACAGACAAAGAGAAAAGTGGTTTGGGATAATGTGGGAAATAGATTAACCCTATGTGGTTATCACATAAGTGTCAATAGCACAATGTGAACAGGCTTCTGCATTGTTTCCTTTGAAATGTCTAGTCTCGCACCTGTCATACCTCTAGATAACTATCCATCATGGAGTCAAAGTGGCAAGCAACTGTGTGGTCCTTTGATAAGGAACAGTGACACAATTTGTCTCTTTCTCCTCCCACAGATTTCAAGTAATGGGCTAACAGCAGGTTAAGACAGCAGAAGAGTAAATGTGAGTGTTCAGGCAACAAAAGCAGGCACAGCTGCAGAAACTGCCTATAAAACACTTTGGTTGAGATGAATACTGGAAGTAGCATGTAAAATTAAAACTAAATCAATCATAAATCTGCTTTTCATAAAAGAAAATTATGTCCTATATATTGGAAGCTTCCTTAATAGAAAGCTATAGTAAAAGCCAAGCCACATTCCTAGCTATTCATTATTACACAGCCCTGGGTGTGTGTGTGTGGGGGGGGGCTGATTTCTAAGAGTAAAATGAATTCATTTGGAAATGATAATAAAACACATTTTTAAGAGGATGATATCCTTCCTACAAGGTAGGGGGGGACACATTTCATTTTATCAGAACAAATGGATTCACTATGTCTGCAAGAAAGCTTGTATCAGATCAAGTGCATTAACCTTGGCAGCTGAACTGCTGTGGACAATTATCTGAGCTGATATGGGAAGCTTCTTCTACTGAGGTAGATATTCGATCCATCAACCCTGAATGGATGGAGAGCATTTCTCAGGTTTGAGGTAGGGGACTTCTTTGTTCATGGTTGGAGATGCTAGAAACATTGTTTACCTCTACCTGCATTCCTATTTTTCAAGCTGATGTATTTTAAATGGGAGAAATAGCATGCTATTCATGTTCCTGGTAGCTAGCACTTTTTCCCTTCCATCATTACTAAAATTGTAAAACCAACAACAGCATCTGAAATTGCACCCATTGCACCCATATGTCCTTTCACCATAGATAGATGGGAAATAATTTTGGCTGCTACCCCTGGCTAATCTACATAGTAAGAACTTTTCAGTGCTTTTTCAAGACCTTCAGCTATCTCCTTCAACCTTTTTGGAAGCATGCTGCATCAAATGAATCAGAATAGCTAAGGCTGCAGGACAGAGTGCAATCTTACAGTTGGCAGTCTAAATAAAATGAGTGAAATGTCAGCCTTTCTAACAAGTGACCAGGAAAAGTCAGAATGGGTGTTATTAAAACCATATATGTTTAATATAAAGTGATATTCATTTTATTGGATACTCAGGCCCCAGGACTTGATGATGCCATGAGCTTTCTTCCACTAACTGTGAGATCTATGAGAAGCAGCCAGAGAGGGGGGAAATAATATTTTGCCATACCTCCCCCAATGCCTTAGAAGAATGATAGTTGCAAAGGAGTCTTTCATGAGAAAAAAAATTATTGTTGGGCAGCCAATTAAAGCTGTTCAGATAGGAAGAAGCCAGTCAACCAGGGGTAAAATGCTTCCGATTTTGTTGTGGCTCCATCTTCAGTTCTGATATGCCTAGATCAGGGCTGTCAAACTCGATTTCATTGAGGGCCACATCAGGGCTGTGTCTGACTTTAGAAGGCTGAGGTGAGCGTGGCTGGGGTGGGCGTGGCCAGCTCGACATCACTCATGTTGGGGGAGCCTGTAGCGGCCTGAGCACTATGCCAGCGAAAATGGGCTCCCATTTTCAGCTGCGACAGCCTCCTGCAACCCTCTGCCAGTGAAAACAGAGCACGTAGCCCTCCTGAGCTCCATTTTCACTGGCACAGGGTTGCAAGAGGCCGTTGCACAGCCTAACTGCAGTGACATTCATATTCCTCACCTAACACACTTTTAATTCCATTGCAAAAAAGATTCTTTACACTGCTTAGAATACATTACACATCTTCATCATGTTCTCATTTGGTACAGAACCAGTCATTAAGCTTTCCATGTATTATTATGCATACTTTAATTTCAACATATACTGCTATTACCTCCATTTAACAACTGATCAATTCCATATTCAAACAAAATATTCCAGAATTCACATCTATTCTAAACCAACATTCATAGATTTCTCACTGATCTGTTAAAGAAGAACAACAATCTGGATCACATAGATATGAAACTGAACTGCAGTTTCCAGTGTTATTCATTGGCATATATACTTTTTCATTCAGAATTTTGCCAAATTCCATCCCAGATACACTTAACAAAATAGTTCTTAAGCAATTTTTCCATTTACTTTTGCTACCTTTCTCTTCCAACAGAAAAAGAATAACATCATCCTTGCCGTATACTTCTACAGACCAAAGATGCACTATTCTGACGTTAAACAAGATGCATAGTCACTCCATGACTCAACTCACCCATATTTTCCATTTATATCATCTACATGTGCAGCATTACCATTTTTCAACATTCTTCTAGGATTTCAGACTAAAAAGGCGTTTTGCTCATTCTTTTCCTCAGATGCTAACATTTATAGCATTTGTTTCAATTCTGTTTTTTCAATTTGTTAGTATAATAGTCGTATGAAATTTTAAAATATTCCTTCCCGCATGTAGAGTAAGGAAAATGGCACTGACAGAGCTATGCAGGATCAAGTTTATCTTTCTTACTTTCTACATTGCATTTTCTCACTCCAATTTTATCAAATATTTTCATTAATTTATTTTTAATTTTTGCTGAGGCTATTTGTCCAGCTCTTTTCATCCTCTGTTTAAGCAGGTATTATTTGTTACAAAATGCATTTTAATCTTAATCAATGCTTGTCCTGTTTGCTACATTTTTTTTGCTATTTTTTTCTTCCTAAATACACTTTGTACAATATGTGCTCATCCTCATTTTGCAACCATCATTTTCTTAATGCATTCTATTTCATATTCATAAATGTTATATTGTCATGTGTGCATCTGAATAGACTTATCCTGAAGCAAGTACTCTAACAAGCATTTTTAAGCAGATATTTACTAACAGTCCCCATGTTCACTCGATCACTTTTCTGTATATTAATTTATTAATTAATTCAGTATTTTACTAGAATAATTTTTCCTTTGAATCTCATTCAGAACATACTCCCTGGAGATAAACTGGTAATCTAAAAGGGTAGGATTTTAAGAAAAAAAGGGTAGTTTTTTATATATTTCCACTCTTTGGAAATCTACAGCCTGAATACTGAATGGTATTAGCTCATATACAATCCTATGTTCTTTTTAGGTAACTGAATAAAAAAATAGAATTTTTAAAACTCTGTTTTGCTCCATACTCATAGAGCCCCTAAGAAAAGTAATTCCATTAACTAGAAAATTATTCTATCTAAGAAATTAATGTTGTGACATATGTAACAACAGACAAATATAAGCAGATTCCCAAAGAAATGTACCAGGCTCATGTTAACTGGTTGTGACATCTGTGTGACAAATTGACACAAACCCAAGGCTATTGCTTGTAGTTCTGGCAATCTGAACACTAAATCAATTCTCCTCCTAGGCTGAATTCTTCTACCATTCCAAATGTCTCAACATTTTCTAATAGCCATCCTTCCATGTTTAGCCCAATGCTCCCAAATGGTTTGGTCCTTCCCCTGTGCCCTGAGTAATCAATGCTCAGCAAAGAATGGAGACCCAATGGAAATAAAGACAATTAATACTGCTTTTTTAAAATGCTGAAATATGTGAAGACTTTCTAAGATGTTGGCATACATTTATTCAATTAATTCATCTATTGAAATCTTTGTGGTGTTTATTGACTTAGTGTTTTTTGAAAACCCATGCATGTAATAATGTTTACATACACTGTCCAAATCCAGGAATAATGGCTTAACCATGTTGCTCATTCTACTTGCGAGGTCCCCTTTTCCTCATTTGTCTAGATTTGGAGATCAATGTAGCTAACACTCACTACATTTAAAACTTCAGTCATTTGTATCTGTATTCCTTAGCTTTTATCATGAGCTTGAAGAATGTAGAGTAACTATATGCTTACTTTTTGAAATAGACAGTTACTTTTGTTTAGTTTTAAATAATGTCTTTCTAGCTTTTTCTTTCTGCCCCCATTGACCTTCAGCAGCTTCAGATCCCACGTCAAAGTTCTCTTTTGTATCTATTATTAAATGACACTTCTTAATGGCAATGTAGTTGCTACTTTCCTGTTTTCCTATACCTCCAATGAGCACCAGTTTATGACTACCAGCTATTATAAATTTCCTAGGGCTCCTGTATTTTTAAAAGTATGATCCAGTAGTAAAACCCTGCCCTGAAAATAGATAGATAGATGATAGATAGATAGATAGATAGATAGATAGATAGATAGATAGATAGATAGATAGATAGACAGACAGACAGACATAGACTGATAATAGATAGATGAGAGAGAGAGAGAGAGAGAGATTCAAACTGAAGATATAAATGCAGTTTCTTCATACTGATTTTCCTGGATCCTATCCTACCTACCCTACCCTATCTCATTTCATTTCATTTTCTTCTCTCTACTACAATATAGAATGTTGCCAGGTTCTGTGCAGCAGTGCTCAAAATTCATTGGATGGTAACCTGTGCCATAAACTAGATTTAATGAGTACTTAGCTCTCCATACTAGAGTGCTCGGTAATTTGATGTATTCTTCTACATACTAACCTTTATACTCCCCTACACCCATCTAATGCTCCTATCTTTCTTTTAGAGCCTTACAGACTTTTTATATATACTTTGTTTTAATAACTTCTACCTTTTCACAATTTTAGACTAATATGTATCTTCTGTTTTCTTATTAACTGAACCCCACCCTTTTTATGCTGGTCTATGACTGTAATTAATATTTGATTGATTCTCTTCTGAGCTTTGTTGATTTGTTGTTCTTTTATTGAGAGAAGCTTAGCTTCTTTCTATTGCTGAAAGCATTACCATTTTAAATCCACTTAAGGGCAAAGAGAAACTGATATAGGTAAGTTAGCAACCTTTTTCATCTGAATTTTAGGACTAGTTATTCTTATTATGTTGTACCAGACATTGGCACATGCCTTATGTGGGCTAAAAACCTAATTAGTGTCAGATACGGTTAGTATTCAAAGGGGTCATTCAAATGAAAAATCAAAGAAATGCTCAAAGAAGGCCATGGCAGATATCTCCTGTCTCCTTTCTTTCTTCTTTTTTACTTTAGTTTCTTTCTATCAAGAATTTAAGTGTTCACTTATTTTCTTGAGCAGGGACTAAAAACAGACTTCTATAAGTGACCCTTGATATCTTTTATATTGTGATGTAAATAACAAGAAGCACATATTATTTGTTTTCTTGCAATTAATTTTTTTTTCAATTCTGTTGCGTATATATTGTATGAGTCAATGATTGGACAAGGAAGAGGAGGAAGGAGTGAAATAAGGTTTTTTTTGTTTAGTTGCAAATGAAGTTGGTGGTATATGATTCAGCTTATGCTGTTTAATTCTGGTTAAGAACACTATAGTCATGCTATCTTCTTCCCAAGAAACAAGCCTCATTAAACTCAATTGGACTCATATCTGAATAAGCACATATAGGATTGCCCTGTGCAAATAGCAATTTATACAAGCATTCTATAGAAAAATTGCCTCTGTAGATGGTTTTATATTGGACAAGGAAAAAAACTATTTGGAAGAATATGTTGCTGTATGACTGAATTGTGAATGCATTGTTGTTTAAGCCTCTGTACTTCTGATTGTATAGTTGCTTATCTTGGAATAAATGACACTGAATCTAATGAGATGAACTTCTGAGTATGTATGCAATAAAGCAGCTTTTCAATAGGTATCCTTGTTTTCTTCTGTGTAAACAAATTCAAGGACAGTTGTATGAAAGTGACATGTTTGTTTTGAAACTGTCTCTATGGAGGGGAATTTCCCATTTTAATTTGGCACAAACAAAATTGAATCATAGACGCATATGTCTGGAAGGGACCTCAGAGGTCTTCTAGTCCAAGCCCCTGCTCAAGGCAAGAGCATTATACCATCCCAGTCAATCTGCCTAGTCTGTTTCTAAAAACCTCCAGTAACGGAACATAATCCCAGGAGGGAAACCATTCCATTGATTAATTATTTTCACTGTCAGGAAATTTTTCCTTTTTTTCTAGGTTGGATCTCTCTTTAACAAACTTACACTCAATACTTCTCTCCTGCCTTTTGGTGCATTAGAGAATAAGTCAATCCCTTCTTGTTTGTGAGAGCCCCTCAAATACTTGAAGATAGTTATCATGTCCCCACAATCCTACTCTTGGATAGGGTAGACATACTTAGCTCCTTCAACTGTTCATCATTCAATTTAGCATCCAGACCCTTTATCATCTTTGTTGCTCTTCTATGGAGACTTTTCAGAGTCTCAACATCATTTTTTCATCATGGTTAGTAGAACTGGATGCAGTATTCCAAATGAGGTCTCACCAGCGTAGTGTAAATTGGTACTATCATGTCATTGTCTTGGTACTATCCCTGTGTT
This sequence comes from Ahaetulla prasina, assembly GCF_028640845.1. NCBI lineage: Eukaryota > Metazoa > Chordata > Lepidosauria > Squamata > Colubridae > Ahaetulla > Ahaetulla prasina. The sequence goes on from NC_080540.1 coordinate 263,369,210, forward strand.
GATGAAAGCCTAGGACTGCATTGGCATTCTTGGAGTTGCCATATACTACTGGCTCATACTTCTGTGTTGGTCCACAAGGACACCTAGATCTCTCTCATTAGCACTACTATTGAGCCAGATATCACCTATTCTATGTATATGCATTTGGTTTTCCTGCCTGCTTTTCTCACCACTGAACAGCAAGTTGTGGATAGGGCCCAATGCTCAAGTCTGTCAAGATCCTTGACAAATCTAAATCTCTATCTTCCAAAATGTTAGCAACTACCCCCAGTTTGGTGTCAGAGAGCTGAAGTGGCACAGTGGTTAGGGTGCAGTATTGCAGACTACTTCAGCTGACTGCTAGCTGCAATTTGGCAATTCAAATCTCACCAGTTCAAGGTTGACTCAGCCTTCCATCCTTCCGAGGTGGGTAAAATGAGGACCCAAATTGTTGGGGGCAATATGCGGACTCTGTAAAGCGCTTAGAGAGGGCTGTAAAAGCACTATGAAATGGTATATAAGTCTAAATGCTATTGATACTGCTATCTGCAAATTTTATAAGTTCCCTTTCTATCCCCTCATCTAGATCATTTATTAAGATGTTGAGAGTACTGATCCCAAGACTGAACCTTGAGATATTTCACTGTATTTTTCCTCCATGTACTCCCATTGAGAACTACCTGCTGAGGGCTTAGCTTTCCTGATTCCCTCCTTGCAAATTGGCCTCTTTGCTGGTATTCTGCTTTAGTTATGTGTGCCTCTTTTCATTTTTTATATCTGACCTTTTTGTCCCTCAATTTGTCAGAGAGCTCTTTATGCAACCATGCTGGTCTAGTCTGGTGTCTTTTGCTTTGTTTTTATTTCTCTGTTGTATTGTTTTTTGCTTGGGCCTTCATTATTCATTTTTCACACTTTCCCAAGCATCTTGAACTGTTTTTCCTTTTAGGATATCCATCCATGGAATCTTTCCTTGTCTCTCACTTAGCTTGCTGCAGTTGTTGTTGTTGTTATTGTTGTTGTTGTTGTTGTTGTTAGTTGCAAAGTCGTGTCCGACCCATTGCGACCCCATGGACAACGTTCCTCCAGGCCTTCCTATCCTCTGCCATCCTCTGGAGTTCATTTAAGCTCACGCCTACTGCTTCAGTGACTCCATCCAGCCACCTCATTCTCTGCTGTCCCCTTCTTCTTTTGCCCTCAATCTTTCCCAGCATTAGGCTCTTCTCCAGTGAGTCTGCAGTTAGCTCTCCTAAAGTCTGAGTTGGTTTAGTTACCTGTAGTTGAGTTATGATGAATTTATGTATGTCATAGTCGCTCTTCCTCAAACTTCCTCAAACTTCTATTCCCTCAATCATTTGTCAAATGTGAAAAATGCCAATCAAATGTGACCTTTCACATTGTTCCCAGAATTAAGCTGTAAAAGTTTCTCTATACCTGTCATAGAGGATGCAGTGGCTCAGTGGCTAAGACGCTGAGCTTTTCAATCAAAAGGTCGGCAGTTCAGTAGTTCAAATCCCTTGTGCCGTGTAACGCTAACGGGGTGAGCTCCTGTTACTTGTCCCAGCTTCTGCCAACCTAGCATTTTGAAAGCACATAAAAAATGGAAGTAAAAAAAATAGGGACCACCTTTGGTGGGAAGGCAACAGCATTCCGTGTACCTTTGGCATTTAGTCATGCCGGTCACATGACCATGGAGACATCTTCAGACAGCGCTGGCTCTTCGGCTTTGAAACGGAGATGAGCACCGCCCCCTAGAATCGGGAACGACTAGCACATATGTGTGAGGAGAACCTTTACCTTTTTATATTTGTCATAAATATAATAACAAATGTTTTAAAATGGCATTTAGATGTCTCACTTCATTGGACCTGGACAAAGGTGACCTTTTTTGGTGGGAGAGAATGTGTGCTGGGGTCAGAAGGGAGAAGCAAAACAATGTACTTGGGCTATAAAAGATACTCTTTCTGAAAAGTTGAACCATGTGCCACTCCACAGCAAGACTGGTTCTCTGCCAGGTCTGTTGATGTAGTGCTTAAAAAGCAAAGCAAAACACAACTGAACCAATGAAAAGAAAGCAGCAGCTGCCTGGCTATGAGGTCACCAGAATCAGGGTATTATCATTTTTTCCTATCAATAAAGTGACTTGACCTGGCTCTTTGAAGAAACTACTAATTAACATGTATTTCTAAATTGAACTGACCTTTAAGTAAATATAGAAATGTTATATATTGCAATAACCACGAAAGATCAATATCTCAGTAGTCAAGAAGATAGTGCAAAATATTTCAAATTGTAAATGCTTCAACTATGAAACTACTATGAAAGCATTTTGATGCTGTTTCTAACTATTCCTGAAATGTTCTGAGCTCTGAATGTTTCCAGAATAGTTGGACATTTCCTGTATGGTTGGAATAGCTATTTCAATTTAAAAAAGGGGATTATAAAGTTCAAATGTTTCCCAACCACAGGATGCCTTAATGTGTTCAATAAAGAATAAGGCTTCAATCACATGGTGGTGGCTGCCATCTTGAGTTGTTTGTACTCCTGCAAACATCCCTGCCCAACCACTGGAAGATTTTGCTAGCTTGTTTTTTAGTATGGAAGCAACTCAGAAATGCAAAGCCATTAAAAATGCCATTTGAATTAGTTTGAAAGAAAGAATGCAGAATTAAGCCATACTTATTATAGATAGTCCTCCACTTACAATCATTCATTTAGCGTCTGTCAAAGTTATAACAGCACTGAAAAAAAATAACTTACAACCAGTCCTTACACTTACAATTGGCATAGAATCCTCATAGTCACATGATCAAAATTCTGGCACTTGGAAACTGACGGGTATTTATGACTGTTGCAGAGTTTCGGGATTATACAATCACCATTTTCAAACTTCCCAGTCAGCTTCCAACAAGCAAAGTCGATTTGCTTAACAACTGCAATGATTTGCTTAATAATGGTGGCAAAAAGGTTGTAAAATCAAATGGGACTCACTTAACAACTGCCTTGCATAGCAATGGAAATTCTGGTCCCAATTGGGATAGTACATTGAGGACTACCTGTATCAAAACAATGTTACACCTGGTAGAATCATATCAGACAGTATTCAATGACATCTTCTGAAATCTATTTTAAGGTTTCAAGGAGAAATGAAATCCTTGCTTATATCTTTTCTGAGATACACTAACAGACTCTTAGTATAGAATAAAAATCTTCTATAACTGTAAGAGTTTCTGTACATACTTAAAGACATTTTTAAGAGCAATAAAAAGGCTTTTTTAAAGTATTGTAAACTATTACACCATTAATATGGACTGTATTGCAGAAATAAAAACTGTAAGAAACTAGCCTTTCTTTCTGTCTTTCTCTCTTTAAACTTTATTTATAGCCTTGCAAAATACTTGCATTCACATAACCTGCCTTTGCAGACTTGCCACAAGATTAATGATATCACAGTGTTCTTGAGAACAGAAATGTGTCTACCACAGTGTTGAATAATCTCTCCTTTCACACATTAAAAGTGAGATGAGGCTGACTTTAGAAAGCAAGGACAATGTGTCATGCAGAGTTGGCTTAGAGACATTCCACTACAAGCTCTCCTGCATCACAAATTGTTCTTGCATGAGATATTTGGTTTTTCAAAAATCATAGAGAATAGAGTTCCCAGTTCCTCTGGAGTTGGGAGTATAAATTATTTGAATGAGAGATTTCTTAAGAAGTCCAGATTTTTAAATGTCATTGGTTAGTCTCTGACCCACTCTAATAGCATATATCTCCCATCCTGCAAATCTTTACTATTTAGTTCATCACTTCCATTTTGTTAGCTTATTTGTTTTAAAGGGATTTTAAAAATTATAAATAAAGGGTCAAAATCTTCCAGAGTTTGGCATTCACTACACAGATGTCACAAGCATCAACTTTCTTCATTTACCAGGCACAGGGCCTAAGTTTTTGGCAGTGTAAATTATCATCCAGATTTTGTCCCTATTTTGGTCTTCTGGAGCGAATTTAAGAATGCTTGTACAGATTGGATGCTAAAGTCAAGTTTCAGCTTCCCCACTCCATTCCTGGAGAGTTTTGGATACGGGAGTCTGATGCTTGACTCCTACACATGCATGTTCATTGATGTGCATCAACACAATGCCAGAAAATTGTTTCTCTTTTACTAATGTATCTTATCATATGTTAACTGAACAAATAGTCTACAGGTAGAGAAAATCCTTTGAAAGATTAGTAAAGAGGAGATTATAAGTATTCATCAGTATTTCATTTATAAAATCTCTGAGGGTCTGAACATTTATGCTTTATTTTTTCAGAATATACATACACAGATCAGTTGCTGAATCTCTATAAAAACTGCCTGCATGGGGAAACAGGAAGGATCTATGTTTTATTTATTCAAATCATAATAATATTTTATTACTCCCTCTTTTTGTTTTGCTATTTCTTGATGCTGAATTTGCACATTTGCACCTGTACAACCTTAACTATAGATGGCTTGCTAATTTGTTTTAGTAGATACGTAACCTAACTACCTTAATATTTTCCTTTCCTTTCTTTCTGAAAGTTGCATCCCATGTGCAATTATACAAATTTGTTTAGAAATTTAGAAAGCAAAAAAGAGCCTAACTTATAAAGAGCCTAATATTTCAGGAGGAGCATGTACATTTCATTTTTATCGGGCTGCAGGGGAAATATAAGACTTTGCAATATGGGACATACGTTTGCCCCTCAGTTGCTGTGGATGAAAGGGTTGAAGCAGGGGTGAAATCCAGCAGGTTCTGATAGGTTCTGGAGAACCGGTAGCAGAAATTTTGAGCAGTTCAGAGAACCAGCAAATACCAGCTCTGGCTGCCCCAGAGTGGGGTGAGAATGGATTTTTTGCAATATTCTTCCCCCACGAGTGGGGAGGGAATGGGGATTTTGCAGTATCCTTCCCTTGCCATGCCCACCAAGCCACACCACACCCACCAAGCCATGCCCACAGAACCGGTAGTAAAAAAAATTGGATTTCACCACTAGGTTGAAGGTTGAGTAAGAAAAGGGCAAGAAGAATAATTTTCTGCTATAGAGCTACCACTCTTGTACCATTTGGTGCAAGAGTCCATGTGCTGTACTATTCCCTTGATTGGTTTTTCTCAGTGCGTTGTCCCTTCCTTTAAAACTGGTAAGCTGATCCAGAACAAAGTAAATTGTAAACAAGGAACAGCCAATGAGATGCTATCATACAAATAGTCTGAAGATTTGTGTTGGCTTCCAAATCTCTTGTGGTCTTGGTTCAAAATATAAGGATTTTTAAAAGTGCTAATATTAGCTTTATGCCTAGAACTCCAAAGTGGGTACAAAAGGAAAAGTTTAAAGCCATCATAATTACAACATATTAAAATATTAAAACCAAGGCAGCAAAACCAGCAGCAGTGTAGATTCAATTAAAAGCCTGGGTGCACAGATTAGTTTTCATCTGGGTAAAAAGCCTGCAAGGCCTGGCAGCACTCGGTGCTGAACAATAAAGATATCAGAGGGACTCCTATAAATGACAAAGGAAGTAAGGGAAGTGGCTGTCAAGCAGAGCACATTTTCCAGGGGGTGACAACTCCTCACTTGAAGAATATTCTTTCAAGTTCACCTGTTATTTATCTGGTGGTCTTTTTGTCTATTCCAGGTGAAGTTTGGGCCCTTCTGTTTCTGAAATCTGTAATTGATCATCTCAGAAACCGTTCTGCTGCTGTAGTTGATATTCCATTTTTTAATTTTTTTTTAAATTTTGGTTGATATGCTGCTGTGTTTTATTATTTTATCTGGGGTTTAAAATTGCTTTCTGTGAACTACGCAGGAAACTTCATGTATTGGTTTATTTATTTTACTGCAAAGCACAGGTATTTTTCCAATAAGCTGTTTTTCTGAAGAATTGTTTTAAAAGGGAGATAAAAAGGAAATGTTCACAACATACAGAAGTGGAAGCTGACTGGGCTGTTATCACATGGGATCAGTAGGCATGTTCTCATCCACAGAAGATTGCCCACTAATTATTTATAGTCATTTATATCAACTTGCAAAGGGCACTGTTGGAAGAAATATCCATCTGGGTTCAGTTCCAAGTGGGGACAAAGACACTGGAAACATGGAGGCTGCTTGGAAAGATGGTTTAATGGTGGTCAGGATCACATGGCTTGAGTTCCTGAACAGAAAAGGGCTGAGATCCTGTGTGCTCCCTGGTTTTATGCTTTTTCTGAGCTTCGAACTTTCTGGGGCACAGGAAGAGTATCCTGATTGGCTGTCAGACTCCCAGGGGATGGGGGTCTTAGCTAGCCTTGCTGGCTGATGTAATCTTCCCAGGTGCCATGTGGTGAGTTTCAGTTGCTAGATGGGTTCTATTATGATGCAGATGATAATGGCCCATTAACAAAGGTGGGGAGAATGAGTTTCTACCTCTGACCTATTGACAAAAGTGGGGGGGAATGAGTGAGCTTGGCTGAGGCTTTAATGGCCCATTGACAAAGGTGGGGGGGTGGCAGGAAGTTGCTTTGACTTTAAAACATGTTTCTCCATTTCTCATCCAGGGAAATATATTCTGCCTTCTAAATATTTTCTAAAATATTTCATTCTTCTAGGAGGGGGGTGGGTGCTAAATTCCTACAGCACAATAGCTCCAATCATGTTGCCTTCCTTAGTATTTCAACTTCAGGAGTTTAGCAAAGGATACATAATTCCTGGCTGGTGATTCAGAGGGTTCTGCAAATTTTCATTTGGAATTGGGGTTTACCTGCCCTGTTCAGTTGTCCCATTACCAGAACAAGCTGACCATCATTTTTGGAGGGAAAACACAGCTGACATGGCCCTCTGTACTGAGGCCCTCAATTTTGAAGCTCTACTCAGGATACCTTTCTCATCTTCATTTCTGAAGCATACTTTTTGTTGTGAAGTTGCTTCACCTGTTCTTGTCTGGATTAGAACACATCCATTTGTTATAGGCTAACTTAAGTAGTTCTGTTGGCTTCATTAAAGAAAAAGAGTCACCTCTTCCATCTCTAATAGTTGTTTTTCTTTTAAATATCATGGGGTTTTAAAGGTAGTCAGGAAAGAAGAAAACCGTGTGAGGTGCACTCTTTTATTGCTTTTTGATCACTGAGGTAAAAAAAAAGAAATTTGGTGAGAGAAATGGATGGAGCATGTGGGTGTAGGCATGCAAGTGTGGGTGTGGGCGTTGGGTGGTTGGGGCAATGGGCACATAAAAGTATATATATGCAGAAAGATCAAGTCACAGATGGGAATTGATGAGAATTGCTTTCCAAAAGGAGAAAGATAGAAATAGAAATAGAATAACAGAGTTGGAAGGGACCTTGGAGGTCTTCTAATCCAACCCCCTGCCTAAGCAGGAAACCCTACACCACTTCAGACAAATGGTTATCTAATATCTTCTTAAAAACTTCCAGTGTTAGAGCATTTGCAACTTCTGGAGGCAAGTTATTCCACTGATTAATTGTTCTGTCAGGAAATTTCTCCTTAGTTCTTTCTAAGTTGCTTCTCTCCTTGATTAGTTTCCACCCATAGCTTGTTGTCTACCCTCAGGTGCTTTGGAGAATAGCAAATTCTCCAAAAAGATGGGAGGGATGCATCAGCAGAGCCCTATTAATGGGACAACCTACTAGCCTACAGTCCACATTGAATATTTTCAAACTCCAGCCAACAGGAGTAGCTTAAATTGCAAGTATGGATAAGCCTTTGTCTCAGGAAGTTATGCCGTATCATCACTAGCAGAGGAACAGAATTTAAACAAGAATCTTTCCCATACATGAATAGGAAGTTATTTGATGGATGCTAACATTTGCTTAAACTTTCAAATTTGTATCCTTGGCAGTATAACTATACGGCCCATTCCAGGCCTGAAAATAGATCTAAAGCAGACATATCTTGATTTTTTGCCTGAGGACTACTTGCTGTGATTGACTGCCAAAACCACAGTAGGATGGAGAAGCTGCTGGAAAATCCCACCAGCAGGCTGTGTTCTGTTCAACAATTGTGACTTAACTTTTTTCAGGGGAAAAAAAGATACCCATATCCCCTTTTTTGTACTGCAGTAATTAAATCATCGGCATAGGATCAGGCCCCCTTTGGTAGCCTTCTGGATTACCAATGAAAGCACAAAAAGCTTATGGTCACAAAATAAAACAAGGGAAACAGAACCTCCTTGCATCCATTCTTTACCATCTCATTTAAATCCAGTTTTGCATTTTAAATGCTAGGCTATAAACACATGCGAAAGAATCTGAAGTAACAGGTTCCTATAGTGAGAATTTTGACAATATTCACAATTCTGAAAGCTGCCTTAGCTATTTAATTTTACAGATAAGTAGTTAAAGAAGCTTCTGTTCCAAAGACTAACATCAGACCCTAAGCTTGTAATGCATTTACAATTAGGTAGTGATAATCCATTAGTTGTTTTGCTATTACACATTTTACCACAGAATTGTTCTCTAAGCTGCCTCCTCATATGTGCTCTCATGATAAATTTTTATCAGTGTTCAGCTGGACAGTTTTATCCTTTTGCAGCTGCATCGTGGCTTCTTTATCTAGGTTGGCACCCCCCAAATAACCAGCATATCCCTGACTTAATTTATATTGTGGCATTTCTGTCAGTACTTGTAAAGTCAGCAGTTTTTGTTCCCCAAGGAAGTTTACAAGGAAGCAGGAGCTTAGTTGCAAAATAAAAGAAAGATGGGATAAAAGTAATGCAAATTGCAGTTCAGAAATATTAGTAGCTCTGTAGTGCTGGACCACAAATACAGTACACTGTGTGTGTTTTTGTCAGTCTTTTTTTGCAAATGCTCCATTGCACTTGTGTGTTAATAATATTTGTGGCAATGCTCTTTGTTCATTTTGAAGAAGGTCTGGGCCATTGTTTCTTCATTATTTTACTCTGCTTAAAAAAAATATTGAGGCTAAGACATTATATGAAAATGATTGGTGATGTAAATAGAGTATAGAAGCACCATTCCATTCACTGAAATTTAAATAAAGTTTGCATCTATCTATCTTTGTTTGTATGTCTCATAGTATTGGCTGTTATTATTTTTTTGTAATTTTGTTTGTTTTGTTTAGTGGCATCTATGTTCTGTATAGATTGGGGACACGGTGGCTCAGGGGCTAGGACGTTGAGCTTGTTAATCGAAAGGTCGGCAGCTCAGCGGTTCGAATCCCTAGTGCTGCTGTGTAACGGGGTGAGCTCCCGTTACTTGTCCCAGCTTCTGCCAACCTAGCAGTTTCGAAAGCACGTAAAAATGCAAGTAGAAAAAATAGGGACCACCTTTGGTGGGAAAGTAACAGCGTTCCGTGCGCCTTTGGTGTTGAGTCATGCCGGCCACATGACCACGGAGACGTCTTTGGACAGCGCTGGCTCTTCGGCTTTGAAACGGAGATGAGCACCGCCCTCTAGAGTCGGCAACGACTAGCACATATGTGCGAGGGAATCTTTACCTTTACCTTTATGTTCTGTATGCATTTTTAAATACTGCCATTATCATATTTATCATGCAGTGCTTTTATTTCAAGGTGTTGCTTCATGAAAGGATGGTTAGTAGCAAGGATCTATCATAATATGTTTTAATGTAGTCATCTTGTATTTTTGAAGTGGGCCACCAGGTAACCAACCATTGAGGATTATTAATATTAAAATAATGAAATATTATTTGTCCACAGCTTTCTTTAAAAAATATTCACATCCAATAGTAATCCAACTTGAATGCTGTTAAATTCTGTAAAAAGGAACAAGCAAAATACATACACAGGCATGCATACACACACACACACACACACACAAATAAAATACAAACGTGAGAACCATCTTATATTAGACTAAAGGCCAACAATGTTTATTTATTTATTTATTTATTTTATTTTGTCACAACATCATATAAAAAGATTATATAGTATATAAACATATCTATGAGTAAAAATTAGGAGGTATAAGCATATATATTATAACTTAACTTAATATATATATATATATATAGGAAGAAGAAAAGAAAAGAAAAGAAAAAAAACAATAGGACAGGAACGGTAGGCACGTTTGTGCGCTTATGCACGCCCCTTATGCTCCTCTTAGGAATGGGGTGAGGTCAATAGTAGAAAGTTTTTGGTTAAAGCTTTTAGGATTATGGGAAGAGACGACAGAGTCAGGTAAAGTATTCCAAGCACTGATGATTCTGTTACAGAAGTCATATTTTCTGCAATCTAGATTAAAGCGGTTAACATTAAGTTTAAATCTGTTGGTTGCTCTTGTATTTTTGCAATTAAAGCTGAAGTTTTCTATGAGTTTTCTATGTGTTTGAAGTCAGATCACTACAGGAGAACTTTGCAATAGCAACTGATTCCCAATTACCAATTGGTTGTGAGAGTTATGCTGCTTTGAATTGCAATAATCCAGTGATCAAAATCCATTTGATAAGAAATTGGCCATTTTCACAGTTAAAATTCATTCTTACCCCTTCAAAATATAACATTTCTAGAGAAGCCTGTTAAATAATATGATGTAGGTACCCAAAATGTATATTTAACTTGTTAAATATGTCTTTAACATCTTCACCCTTTAGCCAATCATAAATATGTATTTATACAAGTCTGCTTTCAGTGTTTATCCAAGTGACTGGAAGAATCTCTTGGACAAATAATACCAACTTTATAACATGCCATAAATGTTTATTTTTATTTGTGCTTGAAAACACAAGAGCTTTATAAGATAAGGAAAAAAAATATTGGCTCAATTTGCAACAATTATTTTCTCTTAAGGTATGTGTGAGCATAGACCTGGATCTACAGATAGATTTCTGGCTGATCTAAAGTAGGCTGACAAAGACTTATAACTTCCATTGAACAATAGCAGCCACAAAATTACTTTCTCCTAGCTGCTTCTGCTACATAAACTATACTCCAAAACCTACATAAACAAAGTTTGGAAGAACCAAAAGCTATTTTTTCTATATGGAAGAATTGTAAATGTTATTCATAAAATGTTGGGCTCAATTCTAAATATGATACAAAAGCTTAACATCAGGATTTGAACAATGGATTTGAAGTTCTAGTGGAATTAAAAAATAGATCCCAAAAGTCTAATATTTATCAATTACAACCCTGAAAGAAAATGCTTCCTGCATTTATTATATTTGGGCTATAGTATAATTACTATATTAATTATTACTATAATTGGCCATCAGGATTACAAAAAATATCCCTAGTTTGGCATATATCACTGATGTTGCCTATTAATTGAGCACATTTGTTAATAGATTTTAAGGCATTATAAGAGATTAGATATTTTGCTGTTTTCTTCAGACAGTGTTTCAGTACAGAACAAGGGCTAAATTTATTGGTCTTTTTAATTTGGGTGGATGTTTGGATACACACACTCAAGGGCTTAACTTAATTCCCTATAGTAGGCATTTAGTATAGTATATAATAGGGACACACATTTGGCTAGTTTGCATACATTTTGAAATTAACAGGACCTTCATAAGCATTTGGAGATGTACCACGGAGAACAGTTTCCCAAAATATCAGATAACTCGAGAAATGTTTAGAAAAACTGAGGAGAGAATAGCAACATATAGCTGAGAATTCTACATATGGGTGCCAATTTCTACATTATTACTGCTTTTTCACGAAGTACAGTTCAAAATGGGTATTTATAAATATTATGAAAGTTAGAAATAAAACCTATCTCAGAGAAGTCTGAGAATATTTGACAGAATGGTTCCCCACTTCCCAGTCATTGTAAGAATCAAGACTTGCATGTTTTAAAATGTCTCTTTATTGTCTTTGTGTTCTAGGGCTAGGCCCTAACAATGGAATTGGAAATTGCATGAAGGTGGTAATCAGTTTGTTCATTCTAAGTATCAGTTCCAATCTCATTCTCTAAGAAGAGTGTTATAAACTAGCAGGGTAATTGTGCCATTTGCAAACCATCACTTCCATTTTTATCCATTCTGCATACAATGATAATCTTAGTGGCTCCAAAATTTGATGATAACAATATATTCACAAAAGTATTTGGCATCAAACTGATGAAACTAGATGTTTAGAAAAGGTTGTAGCCATCCCTTGGGTCCTGGTAAGTCCTTATCAACCAGCACGAGTCAGGATATTGAAGTCTAAGTCACAATCTCATTCTGACCATGAGGAAGTTAGAACAGAAGGAATAACCTCATGTATGTGAAACAAGTCCTAGATCTATCTGAGGTTTTCTTCAACGCTTATCAGCTTCATCCACCTTCGGCTCTTACAAACTGGACTATAAAGAATACAAATAATAAGTAGGACATAAATGTTGTTCATTCTTACTTAAGTCATTGTGCACCAATGAATTAATCAAAAGATTTTTAAAAAACTGTAGTATAGACCAGACCTCAGCTTTTGCTATTCAAACAAGCAGAACATAGGAAAGTCCATCTTTGGAAAATTTAGTCATTTTAGAGTGCTATATTATATTTATAAAAATTATAAGTTTTTAACAAGACTATCTACGTTACCCAAAATTAATGTAAAGAAATGGCTGCACAAAAGAATATGGAACATATCAGGATAGACCCTTAATACATCTGATTTCAAGCTAAACTATAAATTGTATTTTATGCTATTTATATATATGTAGTGCATCTGATGACATACATATGTACAGAGTTTCATAATTAAACCATCCTAAATTATTTTCTTTACATTACCTTTAATACCTGGGAACTGGCACCCAAACACTCTTCATAAATTATACAAGTACATATATAAAGGAGCAAAAAGTAAAGACCAGACTTTAGTTTTTGTTTTCAAAAATAATAAGTAAATTTACATTAATGACATATACATACATACACACACACACACACACACACACACACACACACACCGAGTATACAAACACACACACACACACACACACACACCATGCCAGAAACCACTCTTAAATCTTGTTTTGTTTTATTTCATATGTTGCTTTATAAGAGTGCAACACCCTGAAATAAGTCCCATTAAAGACAGCAGAGTTTCTTTCTATGTATACAAGCCTAGAATTATACCATTAATGACATTTATATTACAAGAACTAATTATAATTGGATTATACCTTAAACCAGTTTACAAGAAATAAATATACTGGAACGTTCAACTGAAATATACAAACAGGATACAACGCATTATACCAGTAACAGGTTTTTAGGTGTTAAACAGGAACAGGATTTTGCCTGACTTTCAGTATGACTGTTGCTAAGCTCGGTTTTAGATAAAATCAATTCCAGCATTTTGAGTTCAGTGGGCAGATACAGAAATTTATTTAGAGGTGGGGGCAAAAAGCAGCTGCTATAGTGAGCTGAACAAGGCCTTTCAGAAGCTGACTGTTTCAAAGTAGTGATTAAGATAAAACAAAAGTAATTATACTAAGCATTCAAAACACAGTGACATTTACCTGAAACCAAAATTTCCCAGACTCAGAAAGTTTCCATAATACACAGTCTGAGCACCAAATGCCAGATCACCAGTGGTGGGTTTCAAAAATGTTTTACTACCGGTTCTGTGGGTGTGCCTTGGTGGGCATGGCATGGCTTGGTGGGCGTGGCAGGGGAAGGATACTGTAAAATCTCCATTCCCTCCCCACTCCAGTGGAAGGATACTGCAAAATCCCCATTTCCCCCCAATCAGCTGGGACTCGGGAAGGAGAGAATAGTTGGGGGCGGGGCCAGTCAGAATTTTTACTAGTGGTTCTCCGAACTACTCAAAATTTCTGCTACTAGTTCTTCAGAACTGGTTAGAACCTGTTGAAACCCACCTCTGCAGATTGCATATTTGCCACCAAAAGGGTTAGGAAACATTATTTTCCCAATCACTGACACTCAGAAATACAGAAAGATAGCTATCCAGTTATTTCATTCCATATTACTTTATATTCATAAAGCAGCTGGTAATATAAAAATAAATAATAAAATATTATGATTAAGAAAGCAAGAATTTTAAATAGGTATTCATTCCACAAATATACATTAAGATCAAACAGGCTACTGATCCTAAATAATAAAACACATGTTTTCAAAATACATTGCTGAAAGCAAAGAAATAGCCTTGATGGCTTGATATTCAGACTGCTAGGTGTGTTATTAGACAAGTACAAACAGTACCTTTTCACAACTTCTAATGTATCAACTTCTCATCTGTTAATAAAAACTGTGATATTTTACTAGCTAATAAAAGTTAAAATTTCCACCAAAAATTAATGTAATTTTGCATTCTCAAGCATGTACAGATTTATATATCTAGTCAATATCTCTGACCAACTTTTAATGGAAATTTGAAAAGAAATTGTACCAGATATGGTCAAAAGGTCAAGTTATAATAAAAATCAAATGCAAAATATTAAAATGTTCTATTCTGCCAAAGCTTTATGTCATATAGGTGTCTTGTTAAAATGAAAGGCAAAACATATGCACAAAATATGGAAACAGAAATATCTGCTTCCCATCTGAAGTGGTAGAACAGAGAGTTTGACTCTCTCAGATGATTTTTTTTTAAAAAGTAACTTTTCTGTTTGTGTGGAAACATGTATTCCTTTCTAAAATATTGGTTCAAAACATAAGAGCAACAGTTAAATTATTTGAATTGGCTAAGAACTTAATACAGTGGTTTTCTTGGAAAGAAAAACTCAAGTGATTTTCAAAATTTTATCTGAGATAAATTTACTTCAGAGCCAGTTGTCCCCAAAGTGTGAACTGTCTGGCAAAAATGTAGATAAGAATTAAAAATAAGTTTCATTAAAATGGTTGCTATTTGTATAGCATAGTGCTAAAAAATTAAAAATAGACAGACAGAATTGTTGCCCTGGTTTGTGAAGCAAGCTGTCTCAAATATTACATATCCCCACCTGAACATTGCCAAAACCTCTTTCTTTTAACGATATTCCACAAGAAAATAGAAAGATTAGAAAACTACTTTCTACTTGTTTGTATGAAATGTCCATGGTCAGCATTGTCCTCACAATGCCACTTCCTGTACCTGGACATCACAAGGAAGAATTTTTTGATTGCACTCAGATTGGAGTGGCAACATTTGATGTGTTTATAACATTAGTTACAGGAATAAAGTGAATATTTGCCACTCTGGGCATAAATTTAGAAGGCCTTGGAAAGCAAAATTTATATTACATTTCTACTCTTAGAAATATGTTATATGTTACCCAGATGTCCCTTCTATTCTACCTGAATAAATGTTCATCTTTCTATCATTATATTTTAGCACAGGATATGATATGACTGGCAGCCAATCTGGAATCAATTTCCTTATCTTTTTTAAGCTATTGAGAAAATTCAGAAGTTGCAAAGTCCTAAACTATAAAGGAAATCTTGGAACTAACAACAAAGAAATGTCAAGAAGAAAGGATTTTTCTTCAGAATTTGATCTCCATATTGCATGTTCCATATTGAAAGCCATTTTAATAGAAATATTTCTTGTTTATTAATAAAACTGGATACACTGAATACAATGATTGTTAATTAGCATAGTAATTTTCAAGATACACAAAAAAAGATAATTTTATGAATTTTATAAAACTGCTCAGATGGGGCTGACAGCCAAACAACACAAAGATGGCAAATGATTTCTAATCGCTTCTTTAAAATCTCCAGTGATGGGGCACCTATAACTTCTGGAGGCAAACCATTCCACTGATTGATTGTTCTAACTGACAAGAGATTTCTCCTTAGTTCTTGGATTAGTTTCCATCTATTGCTTCTTGTTCTGCCTTTAGGTGCTTTGGAAAATAGGTTGATCCTTTCTTCTTTGTGGCAGCCCCTTAGATATTGGAACACTGCTATCACTTCACCTCTAAGTCCTTTTTCTCACTAGACTAGACATACCAGATTCCTGTAACTGTTCTTCATATGTTTTAGCCTCCAATCCTCTTATCATCTTCGTTGCTCTTCTGTGCATTCTTTCTAGAATTTCAACATCTATATAATATCATGGCAACCAAAACTGGGTACAATATTCCAAGTGTGTATAAATCAGGTACAATGTAGATTAGTATAGATCAGGTACAATGGTGCCAGGCTAGATCCACACACCCATTTGTATATCTGCTTTTTATATTACTTTAATAAAATCTAGGAGCCAGCAATTCATGCCACAAAGACAATGTTAAAGCAAAAAGGGATTTGTTTTAAATAAGAACAGTCTCTATTATTATTGTTGCTTTTGTTATTGTGAGAATAGAATAGAATAGAATTTTATTGGCCAAGTGTGATTGGACACACAAGGAATTTGTCTTGGTGCATATGCTCTCAGTGTGAATAAAAGAAAAGATACGTTCATCAAGGTACAACATTTACAACACAATTGATGGTCAATATATCAATATAAATCATAAGGATTGCCAGCAACAAAGTTACAGTCATACAGTCATAAGTGGAAAGAGATTGGTGATGGGAACGATGAGAAGATTAATAGTAGTGCAGATTTAGTAAATAGTTTGACAGTGTTGAAGGAATTATTTGTTTAGCAGAGTGATGGCCTTCGGGGAAAAAACTGTTCTTGTGTCTAGTTGTTCTGGTGTGCAGTGCTCTATAGCGTCATTTTGAGGGTAGGAGTTGAAACAGTTTATGTCCAGGATGTGAGGGATCTGTAAATATTTTCACGGCCCTCTTCTTGATTCGTGCAGTATACAGGTCCTCAATGGAAGGCAGGTTGGTAGCAATTATTTTTTCTGCAGTTCTAATTATCCTCTGAAGTCTGTGTCTTTCTTGTTGGGTTGCAGAACCGAACCAGACAGTTATAGAGGTGCAAATGACAGACTCAATAATTCCTCTGTAGAACTGAATCAGCAGCTCCTTGGGCAGTTTGAGCTTACTGAGTTGGCGCAGAAAGAACATTCTTTGTTGTCCTTTTTGATGATGTTTTTGATGTTAACTGTCCATTTTAGACCTTGCGATATAATAGAACCTAGAAATTTAAAGGTTTCTACTGTTGATACTGTGTTGTCTAGTATTGTGAGAGGGGAAGTATGGAAGGGTTTCTCCTAAAGTCTACCACCATTTCTACAGTTTTGAGTGTGTTCAGTTCCAGATTGTTTTGGTTGCACCACAAGGCTAGTCATTCGACCTCTCGTCTATATGCAGATTCGTCATTGTTTCGAATGAGACCAATCATGGTTGTGTCATCTGCGAACTTCAGTAGCTTAACAGATGGATCGTTGGAGATGCAGTCATTGGTATACAGAGAGAAGAGAAGTGGGGAGAGCACACAGCCTTGGGGGGTCCCTGTGCTAATTGTACAGGTATTTGATGTGATCTTGCTTAGCTTCACCTGCTGCTTCCTGTTTGTTAGGAAGCTTGTGATCCACTTACAAGTCTGTTCCGGTATCTGTAGCTGGTTTAGCTTAGTTAGAAGAATGTCTGGAATGATGGTATTGAATGCTGAACTAAAGTCTACAAAAAGGACCCTTGTATAGGTCTTTGTAGATTCAAGATGTTGTACGATGTAGTGCAGAGCCATGTTAACAGCATCATCTGTTGATCTATTTGCTCAGTATGCAAATTGCAAGAGGTCTAACAGCGGATCCATGATGGTTTTCAAGTAGGAAAGCACTAGCCTTTCAAAGGTTTTCATGACTACAGATGTTAAAGCAACTGGTCTGTAGTCATTCAGTTCCTTGATGGTGGGCTTCTTCGGCACTGGGATGATGGGATGATGGTAACACTGGGAGCTGTTCATATTTGACCTATATAATAAGACCTATATCTTATAAATAAATATCCGTATTGAGTGGCATAAAATATGAATAGCTCTTATGGTGCCAAAACTTTATCAAGTATATGATATTTGATAAGGGACTTTTATTACCGGCATTTAATCAGGCTTATATTACAGTTATTCTGAAAGCAGGTAAAGATCACAGTTAGTGGGCTAATCATCGTCCAATCTTGTTGATTACTTCCAAGAAGGAGTGTATAAGTGATTCCTCTTGCAAGTACAGTTTTTATCACAGCAACGTATACATTTTTGCTGCATATTTTGAGGAAAAGCATATTGCCTGGTTAAAAAACAGGCATTGCATATAAATAGCTGAACATCTAATAAGAACAGCTATGTCAAAGAGTCTTTCTAGCATAGTCATAAAATTGATTTATTTTTCGTTGCTTTCCTTCTTTTTGAAATGTGTACAAAGTCCTTCCTTTAGGATTAAACTGCAGGACTTTACTTTTGTTGCTGTCTGACACATATTGTCTACAGAAGACATCTACTGATTTTAGTAAGCATAATCCAAAACATGGTCCATGAATTACCACCATAAACTATGTAGTCTTCTCATAGATGTATATCACTAAGAAAGAAAATAAAATATCAGTAGCTTTCAGAAATCTTCAGATATACCGTGTGTGTGTGTGTGTGTGTGTGTGTGTGTGTGTGTGTGTGTGTGTGTGTAGAGAGAGGGGGGAGGGAAGGAGGGAGGGAGGGAGAGAAGGTGATGACCATATTTTTATGGAAGATCCTGGTACATCGTTAAAGATTTCTCATAATGAATTAAATCTCATTAGAAGCAAAATCAGTAAACTTTTAAATCATTGTTAGCTCTTGCTTTCCCAGTAAACTTCATTATTTTTAAAATATTTTATTGCTGTACTGTATTATCTTATTGGGCCTTAGGAAGTCTGAGCAACAACAAAGCTAGCGGAGGTGACAATATTACAGCTGATTTATTCAAAATCTTAAAAGACGATGCAGTAAAAGTGCTACACTCAATTTGCGAGCAAATTTGGAAAACTCAACAGTGGCCACAGGATTGGAAAACGTCAGTTTACATTCCAATTTCAAAGAAGGGCAATGCCAAAGAATGTTCAAACTACTGCACCTTTGCACTCATTTGACATGCTAGCAAAGTTATGCTCAAAATCCTACAAGCTAGGCTCCAGCAGTATGTGGACCAAGAACTACCAGACATACAGTCAGGTTTTCAAAGAGGCAAAGGAACTAGAGATCAAATTGCCAACATACACTGGATCATGGAGAAAGCTAGGGAGATGCAGAAAAACATCTACTTCGGCTTCATTGACTACGCTAAAGACTTTGATTGTGTGAATCACAACAAATTGTTGTGATAGGAGTACCAGACCATCTTATTTGTCTCTTGAGAAACCTATATCAAGAAGCAACAGGACATAGAACCAGTGATTGGTTCAAAATTGAGAAAGTAGTTTGTCAAGGCTTTATGCTGTTGCCCTGCCTATTTAACTTATATGCAGAACACATCATGAGAAAGGCGGGGCTAGATGAATCACAAATTGGAATTAAGATTGCCGGGAGAAATATCAACAACCTCAGATATGCAGATGATACCACTCTAATGGCAGAAAGCGAAGAGGAACTAAAGAGCCTCTTGATGCAGGTGAAGGAGGAGAATGGAAAAGTTGGCTTGAAACTCAACATTAAGAAAACTAAGATCATGGCTCCCAGCCCTCTCAATTCCTGGAAAATAGATTGGAAAGAAATTGAGGTAGTAAAAGATTTTATTTTCCTGGGGTTCAAGTTCACTGCAGATGGGGACTTCAGCCAAAAAATTAAAAGCCGCTTGCTCCTGGTGAGGAAAGCTCTGGCAAACCTAGACAGCATACTAAAAGCAGAGACATCACCCTGCCAACAAAAGTGTGTATAGTCAAGGCTATGGTTTTCCCAGTTGCAATATATGGCTATGAAAGCTGGACCATAAGGAAGGCTGAGCGCCAAAGAATTGAGGCCTTTGAACTACGGTGCTGGAGAAGACTCTTGCAAGTCCTTTGGACTGCAAGACAATCAAACCGGTCAGTCCTAGAGGAGATCAATCCTGATTGCTCTTTAGAAGGCCAGGTCCTGAAGATAAAAGTCAAATACTTTGGCCACCTAATGAGAAGGAAGGACTCACTGGAGAAGAGCCTAATGCTGGGAAAGATTGAGGACAAAAGAAGAAGGGGACGACAGAGAATGAGTTGGCTGGATGGAGTCACTGAAGCAGTTGGCGTTAGATTACATGGACTCCAGGGGATGGTAGAGGACAGGAAGGACTGGAAGAATGTTGTCCATGGGGTCATGATGGGTCAGACACGACTTTGCGACTAACACTATCCTATTATGATTAGTCTCTTAAGACAACATATTAACCTTAAATTAATAAACATTGACCTCTAGACATATAGAGATTTTCTCCAACTACAAATATTATCATTTTATTATTTTTATTGGTTGCCCTTGGTCAGAAGAGACCAGGGGCAACCAAGAGACTAACATTATACCATATATACCATATACCAAGAGACTAATATTTTACAGAGCACTATTTTTTTATACAACTGTCCAGAGTCACATATAAATTTTACAGACTATTATTTGTTTACAGTCAGCCAGATGTTTAGACTGGATTTGGCATTTTTATTCATCTATTAAGTCCTTCTCAAGAATCTGGGATAGGCAGTTTGTGTTTGATGGTATTATTATTGTTGGTATTTTCATTGCTAATTTTAATGATTGTAAGATTAATTCTCTGTTCTGGCGTTACATTATTTAATTTCCAAATAAATTGAAATAAATGATGGACTATATGCTAATAATAAAGTATCTTTGTCAAAGTTTGAGGGGAGCTCCTTAACACATAAGTTCAATTCTGAATATTTTTACTTCCAAATTAACAATGATTAATTAAAGACTAGTGATGGGTGAACTGTCATCACCTTGCCACAATTTTCACACAACTGTGTTCTTCAATCAGAAATTACTGAAAAAGCTCATTATTCAAAAGATTAGATGATGCTTTCATCCTCAGTTTCACTGAATCTTTATATTTTCTCCTGTATTCCCATTTACTTATTCTCAAACTTGCCTAGACATGCAGCAGGAACAGCTACACAAACAGCAGCACTGCCCCTCCCTCTGCCAGATGCCCACTTCCACCAACATTTTTTACTGTGAATAAAACTTCCCCAATTGGAGAAATGCTCATGTGCAGACTTGTTAGACACATTTCTGTAAATAGGCAACTGACTAAATTTAGAAAATGTCACCGAGTAAATAATATAAAATGGGTTCACCAACCCAATGTCATTCATCACTATAGCTGAAGTATTGAGGCTGTCTGAATTAAAACCCTATCATAGGCCTTCTTCATCCCATTTAATTTATCCCTTAATTGGGAATATTGGGAATATCTAATATGCTTTGTGAATGCAAATCTTTTAGAATATGATGCTAATTAGAATATAAAAAATATGAGGGTTTTTTTTTAAAGAGCATCGTCCCCACTAATATCTTCCAATGCCATCAATGGAATTTTTAAAAATGCATATATATGAGGATACTTTGAGGTTTTGGTGAAGTTTCGGATGGATAAGTAGATAGGTAGGCATATAGATAGATAAATATAGATAAATGAGAGATAGAAAGATAGAAAAGCGAGAGAGAGATAATAGACAGAGACATTCGTATGCAGCTTTTGCTCAATGTTAAGGCATTGTTCTCTTAAATAATAAAAAATGAAATATAATAATAAGTTTTTACTTTGCTGTTTACCTGATTGCATCAAAATGAACACCGGGAAACTAGATAAAATGATGAATATTTTGTCCTAAATTGTGTTAGAAATCTCAAATACATAAATAAATAGTAATCTCAAGTGTCAAACATCACCCATGTCCTCATCATTTTTAACTTTTCCAGCTCTTCAAAGCATCAGATGGTAATTCCCTTGGGTTTTCAGTAATTTAAATTACTAAACCTTTTATCTCAATGATCAGCCATAAAATATCTATGACTAACTACATTTTCTAGAAAGTAATTAGTTAATTGAAATGTCTACTTTCAAACTGTCTATTTGTAGTGTGCAGGAATCTAAAAGGATTAATATAGGTGATGCATGGAAATTGAAATGTGCTTATTAACACTGTCGTATAAAGACACAAAGTGTTGCTAGTATGAAATAACAGTGTATTGGAGGTTTATGACTATACATTCTATTGCTGTCAAATTACCCCGTACAAATTTGTCAGGTAAAGTGGGCATCCCGCTAAGGGTAATCTGTGCTTTTATGACTTATGCTGATTGCTTTTGTTAGCGTTTAAGGCATGCTCTAAAATTCTTTGAAACTGAAGGTTGGTTTTACTCTACACTTTTACATATCATGGCCCATTGGCCACAATGTGCCCACGTACTGTATCCCCCAGCTATCAGGATTTTGCAGAAATTGTCTGCAATTGCTATTTCACTAATAGTTTAAAGGCAGCATTTCTCAAACTTGGCAACTTGGTAGTATGAATTTCAACTTCTAGAATTTCAACTTCTAGAATTCTGCAGCCAGCTTCACAATTCTGGGAATTGAATTCTGGGAACTGACACTTGAAATTGTCAAGATTGAGAAATACTGTTTTAAAGGGCTTGTGATAGTTTTTCAATCTTAGAGTTGAAAAATATTATTATATATTTTTATCCTATTGCTCTTTCTGTAGCTCAAGGTGATACATATACCTAATAATTCTGCCTCCCATTATTCCCACAACTACAGCCCTTTGAGGTAGGTTGTGCTGAGAAAGAGTGATTAGCCCAAGATTATCCAGTTGGCTTTATGCCTAAGAAAGGTCTAGTAATACAATCTTCTGTTTTCTATGCCAACATTCTAACCACTATACCAAACTGGGTCTTAATATAAAGAATTATTTAGCATAAATGCAAATATTGATTTTTCTATTCACATTCTTATAGATATATCCTGAAGTTGGATTTTGATTGCTTAAAGAGGTTGTTGCTGGTCATCTCTCATCTTTTTTCTTAATCTGTTCTTTTTTAAATACACTTTGATACTCAATCAGAATCTCTCTTCTGTCCTCATTTTCTTACCTTCACCCCATTTCTGTGACTATTCTTTTTCTACCTTTTTCTTTCTGATGAAATTTTGTCATTCATTCTATAGGCTAGCCTTTGCTATAATAATATGGACCTTTCATTACCTTTTCTCAATATATATAGTGGCTATTTTTTTCTCTTCCTGTCAATTTACCCCGTCTTTTTGTTTATATTTTTAGTTTTATGCTTTGAATCATTTTAGCAAGCACAATTTTCCCATTTCAGAAAATGGTAATATCCAGCTTCAGCATGTACTTTTGAATAGTCAAGCATCAAGAAGTTAGAACCCAGAAATTTTCCCTTTGTCCTAATTCACTGTTTTCTATTACATTTTTGCCATCACTAATATAAGTATAAATTTAGAGGTGATGACACCGCAACCCTATAAGTTTTTCTTTTATTTCATTTTGTCACAACAGTATACACAAACATTGTCATAAATAAAACAACATATCATGAAGAAAATATATATATATATATATATATAAGTAAAAAAATATATGCATCAGCTATATTAATTTGATATAATGAAGGGAACAATAGGACAGGAACATAAGTTCCCTTTAACAAAACATAAACATAAAATAAACATAAACATAAACATAAGTTCCCTTTAAGAGAACCATAATTCATTAGAGCAGAGGTTTTCAAACTTGGCAGCTTTACGACTTGTGGACTTCAACTCCCAGAATTCTCAAGCCACCAATTTTTTGGGTGCTGGATTGAGAATGGGACACATGGTACCTTAATGAATCCATGGATGTATCAACCACGTTGAAGGTGCTGTGCTGAATTAGTGCTGTTGAGAATCTGATGACACTGGATAGCTTGGCAGTCCAAACAAGAATGAAGGCTTGGTCTAGAGCAGAGGTCTTCAAACTTGGCAGCTTTTAGACTTGTGGACTTCAACTCCCAAAAGTCCATTTTATGTTCAGCATTTTTGCCTATTACACAAATGAATTATTTTCAAGAATGCATGAATATGAATTCTTGGTTTCCTTTGGATATCTATAACTTGACTTCAGCCCACTTGGGAAATAAGCAAGTTTGCTCAATGATCCATTGTCTACCTATTCTAGTGAATCAGAGTGGAAATGAATGGATCTGCTGCCCAGAAACCTCTACTTCTTCTACCAATTATTTGGAAGAACTGGAAAAGTTTTTTTCTTTTTCTTCCATGCTTTATCTGCAAAATGATAAGGAGACACCTGGAAAGCACAATAGGTTATTTTCTGGATTTAAACAAAATTTATAAACAGCGCAGATTTGGTCTAGAATGCAGCCTTAAGAATAAATGAGTTCCTGAGCCAAAAATTTCAATTGAACCATATTTTGGAAACTGGGAAAAAATCTCATCTGCATCAGTCTAACCTGCATGATATAATATTGTAAAAGCATCTTCCTTAAGCATCTTATAAGTAAGAAAGGATCCAATTGGTAAAAGCATCAAATGCATAATAAATAACTGGCTTTAACCCATGTAAATATATTTATTTGTACATTAAGCATGCTGACTTTAAAGTACCCACTATTTTATTATGCTTCAATTTGGCTACTTTAACTCTGAAAACTTATGACAGAACAATATTGGTTATCATTAGTCAGAGCATACCACAAAGGAAGCTTGAGCAAAGAATAAAAAGAAAAACTTGTGTTGTTTTAAAACATGAAAATACTGCTGTGGGTTGGTATAGGAATTTTTCCCCCTCCATTTTCTGCATTTACATTTGGTGACTGCAGTTAAAGAACATTTCACTGCATGGTACTATCAATCATACTTAACCCAGAAATGTTCTGTACATTAGTAATGCTTAATTGGCATATTTAAAGTAAATAGCTATTTCACTTTTGCTGTAAATTCTCTGGAAATAATTCTATGATACCCTTGGAATTGTTTGTTCTGAAAATAAACTAGAAGAAATCTGAAGTATGCATTCAGATAAGAAATTATTCAAAAGGTATCATAATGCCTATCTTGCCAGGTTACCTGTACTATAATATCTACCTTGTCAGATTACCATCAAAATATGCCTGCTACTGTAGTCTGGCTCCTTCATAAGGAAATAAAAATAGGTGTGTGGTCCTTCAGTTCTGAGCAAATTGATTTAAATGTATAAATTGATTCATATGGTTCTTTCAGTTTGCATAGCCATCCTGATTTGGCTGGATAGGGTGGATTCTTTTACCAAACAGCATGAAAAGTAATCAAAAGAAATATCTTCAGGGACTAGTTAGCAAACCAGGTTTTCCTTGCTGTTTGACCTTTGAAATCATCAATCTACTCAGGGTGTCTCAACCTCAGAAATCATAAGATGTGTGGACTGAGGAATTCTAGGAGTTTGAAGTCTACACATCTTAAAAGTAGCTGAGGTTGAGAAAAACTGGTCTAATTTCAAATAAATAGACCGGGCAAATCTAAAGTCTGAGTATGCTACTCTTGTACTTATCCAGTGTATAATTTCCACAACATATCATGCAATCCGATGTTCACAAATTATTGTCAGAGGCCCATATGTTCTTAGCAAAAGAAGAAGAAGAGGAGGAGAAATACAAAAGTAGAAAAACAGTACCCCGTACACCTTCTCTCTGCAGTTTGCCAGACTTCAATATTTGATCTTTCAGTTCATGAGAACTTACCTTTGTGTATGAGTTTTCCCCAGTCATTGGTCTTTAATTAGATTATTTTATTTTGAGGTTTCTCTTTTGAACCTAACATACACATGGCTAAACATCATGTTTTCACTACTGGTTGTCCTAGACTTGTTACGATTCATTTAACAACAGTTTGAAGTTATAGCAACCTCAGGAAAAGTGACTTATATCCCATCCTCGGTGTTATGGTTGTCATACTTTCCTGCGATCACATGATTGCAATTTTGACTCTTGACAACCAGCTTGTATTTACAAAAGTTGCATTGTCTTGCAGTCACAGATCCCAATTTGCAATCTTCTCAGCTGGCTTCTGATAAACAAACCCAACTGGAGAAGCCAGATTCACTTAACAACTGCCTGATTCCGGTTTGTGGTCATAAATCAAGGAATGCCTTGATGAAGGAGGAGTGAGGGAGGAAAAAAGTTCCAGTGCATTTTTGAGCAAACATACATGCCTCCCCAAAACTCAAGTTAAAAACCTGCTAGGTGTATTTATTCACCTAAACAAAAAGTAGCCTTATTGGCAGGGAAAGATTTGGATAAATAATAAGAGTAGCTGGAGGGTGCCTAAAGGAAAGGGAAAAAAAAGCTCCATTTGCTTGTCACATAGGATGGAGTAGAAACTGCAGGGCAGGATGGAGAAAAATAAGTTCCAGCCTTTCTGAGTTAATAATAGAATTAAGGCCAAGCCATTTTTTGCATATACTCAAAAAAAAGGTAGCAATAAGCCTTATGTAAACAGCTCTGATTTAGGTTAAATTTGAAATTCAATACAGATGTGTCACAATTTGTATTTGTGATTTGAAATTCAGTGGTAACTGATTCAGATCAAGCCTATTCAGGATTAGATTTGGAAAACAAAAGATTTACCTATAGACTATAATAGGGAAATTTTCTGACCAATGTCTGCATTTATGACCAAATATTGGATCCTGTAAAAGCACAACTGAAATTAACACTGGTGTTGCTGCACAAGAGATCTTCACAATGTCTCGTCCTCCTCTCTTTCTGTCTCTCTGTAACATGGTTGACTTGGTGACCCTTTTTCCAGAACCAGCTGCTATTATTAAATGAGAGAGTGTAGAGAAGTTCACGGAATCTATCCAATTTTCCATGTTTTTTTTTAATTTAGCTTTTCATTTGTTTTACTGATCCACCACAGGCTTGAGCTTTGCTGCTTCTTTCCTTGGGTTTTCTGGAGTACCCAATGGGCTATCATAGTTTCTTGCTTTCCCCTCCTGGGAAGATCCCATCAACACTTTGCTTAGTGGGATGCCAAGCTGGATGGGCACACTGGCAAAACTTGTTTCTTCAGAGTGAGAGTCTCAAGAATGAAAACTAGCATCTCTTCATAAAGTGGTGTTGCTTTTTGTGTCTGATCCTTGGCTTTTCTGGGGTGTCAGAAAAATTGTATATTTTCTTGACATTTCCAAGGAAGAGCCGTCAACTCAGTCTGAACTTCACTGAATCAGCGACGCAGCTTGCTGGTAGTATCTATGTTTGTTAATTAGTAGAGTCAGCAGAAGGAAACTAGCAAGGTGAGACACAATGCCACAGAAATAGGCAGTTTGTAATTGGCACAGAATGAATGGCATTCATAGTTTTGCCCAGTTCCCTTTCTTAAAAGCAGTAAATACTGGGCCCAGCACCTGTCAATGTAAGTTTGGCACATGTTCCCTCACTCAATTATGAACTATGTAAAAATAAGGTTTGACCCATATTCGGAGAGCTGAAAGTCAAACTCCCAGTTGTATTGGCAGGACTAGCATAGAAGAATTGTCACATTTTATTAGCATAAGAGACAGCAAAGTGAGGACTTCTACGGGCCACATTTAAAAAACTGAAACTGAAAAAGAGGCATGAAACCCAAAATAATGTAAAGTCTTGCAGCCCAAAAGTGTTTTGATAGGAAGAAGGCTTAATGATGGCATAAATCTCCTTGTCTGGGGTTCATGTCAGTGGCAGAGAGAGCCCTTTATAATTCAACTTGCTGCTTTTGAATAGCAGGTTGGGAAATAATAAGGTTTACTTCATTCATGAGTTGATGGTGGAAGAGAGGCTTAACCTGTATTACTGAAACCTGGTCAGACACAGAGGTAATGTAAATACTCTTCCCCTCATGGAAACATGGCTACTGAGTATTCAAGTTTAGTGCTAACCATGATCCCTAGACAGTACTCTGTGGAGTAGTTATTGTAATCTGGTAAATAGCCCACTGTGAGATTCCATTGCTAAGATTGAGCTCCTGTATGAGGTTCCCTGTGGCGCTTCTTCTTGAGATTCTCCCAGTGCTCTGCCTGGAGTGGTGACAGACTTCCCCAGATTTAAAGTATTGGGAAAATTAAACATGCCTTCCCTTGTTATAGGGACAGAGGTAGCTCAGGAATTAATGGCAGCCATGGACCTGACCCAGATTGCTAATTTACCAGCCATCATAGATTAGATCTAGTTTTTGTCTTGAAGCAGTGGCAACATGATACAGAGTTGAAGAATGTTAGTATTTGTCTCTTTGAGGAGTCAAATCACTCTTTGTTGGTCTTGGAATTCTCTGTAGTTCTTCCTTGCTGCAGGGAAGAAGGACTTTTTAAAATCAGGTACCTAATGGAGTTCTTTAGGAAATCTGATGATCTGACATAGCCACTTCCTAGAATGAGAGAGCAGCAACAGATTTGGATCAGAGCTTGCCTATGAAGACTCACTTTTCTCATGAGTTCTAGAAAATGCTATGTGATTTGGAGGTATATACAATGGTTCTGGACAATGTTTGTTCTGTTTTCATCCTTCCCTTTTTAGGCCTTTGAAGAAACCAATTATCTGGACCCTTTTCAGTTGGGATATAGCAGGGGTGTCAAACTCATGGCCCGCAAGCTGAATGCGTCACACATTGGTCACACCCACCGCTGGTTTAGCAAAAGAGGAAAAAGTTGCAATAGATCATGTGATGATGTGACGATGTGAGTTTGACATCCCTGGGATATAGCACTGAAATGCCATTGATCACACTTGTAGATGTGAACTCTGGTGACACTGGGATGGGGTAATCTATCCATCCTGTGCCTATTTGATCTCTAAGCAGTTTTTGATACCATTGGTTAGATTGGCTTTGGAAGTTGGGAGAAGTGGACATGGTATAGCATGGAAAAAGTAAAAGTGATTGCCATTTTTTTCATCTAAGGCTGGTTCCAACTAGAGTTGGTGCTGAGATTTAAACCTAGACCTCTGCTTTACTGAGATCCTCAGGGCTCCACT
This sequence comes from Ahaetulla prasina, assembly GCF_028640845.1. Classification (NCBI taxonomy): domain Eukaryota; kingdom Metazoa; phylum Chordata; class Lepidosauria; order Squamata; family Colubridae; genus Ahaetulla; species Ahaetulla prasina. The sequence continues at coordinate 263,397,968 of NC_080540.1, forward strand.
ATCTGTCTATCTCTGACTTAACATCTATGTGAAGCACTGTGTGAGGTTATCCAATGGCACTGAGTTATCTTTAGAAACTTGATATTATGCAGATGTATATCTCAACCCCAGATCAATCAAAAAATGCCATTAGGAGTTTGCTCAGTGGGGAAGGTTGTGGGGTCTGAGTGAGAAAGAAGGTTCAAGTTCAATGCAAGCCAAACCAAATGGCTTCAATTTTATTCCCACACCCTTCACATCCTGGACATAAACTGTTTCAACTCCTACCCTCAAAACGACGCTATTGAGCACTGCACACCAGAACAACTAGACACAAGAACAGTTTTTTCCCAAACACCATCACTCTGCTAAACAAATAATTCCCTCTCAACACTGCCAAACTATTTACTAAATCTGCACTACTATTAATGTTCTCATCGTTCCCATCACCCATCTTCCTCCGCTTATGACTGTATGACTGTAACTTTGTTGCTTGTATCTTTACAAATTTATATTGATATTGATTGTTTCCTGATTGCTTATTTGTATCCTATGACTATCCAATGACAGGAAATTAGCAGTATTCCTTAGTATATGTGGGCATGACATGTTTGAAACAGCCCGAGCGCTGTTGGCGCCTCAAAATGTTCAGGATGTACCATGGGGGGGTTATTAGATAAGCTGAAGGGACATTATGCTCCCTTGCCCTCAAGAGTAGCCAGGCGCCATGCCTTCAGGCACAGGTACCAGAATGAGGGAGAGTCTATAAGTCAATACACAGCAGCGTTAAGGAAGGCTGCCCTTTATTGTGAGTTTAGTGACCTGGAGGATATCCTTCTGGATCAATTTATTTGTGGTATCAGGGATATCGAATTGCAGCGCCGCCTACTGGCCAGAACAGATATCACTTTTCAAACTGCAATAGATGAGGCTCAAGCCTCAGAACTGTCTGCTAAGTCGGCTTCTGAAATAAGGAAGCCTTTCAGCACTGCTGCAGCTGCTAAACCAGCCACAGTGCATCAGCAGGAGATGGTTTCTGATCAGTTCTCAGAGGAGGAGGAAGAGATAAGCCGTCTTAATTCGAGTTCTAGGAAGGGTTGGGTGACAGAGGAAAAAAAGCCACAGAATCCATGCTTAGGTTGTGGAGGAAACCACCACCGTTCTTTGTGTAAATTTAAGAACGTGGAATGTCGGCGTTGTGGCAAGAAGGGCCACCTCGCTAGAGTCTGTAGGGCCACGCTGCCCTCAATTTCCAACCCTGCAAAACAGCATACTAATTTCAACCCTGTGAGACCCATCGTGATGCACGGCAGCGAGATAGGGCTGAACGGATTGAGGAAGATTGTTTCTCTATTCACCAGGGCACAGAACAGGGGGAAACCAGAGTAAGTCATGCCAGGTCAGGACTTAGGAAAATTTTTTTCCTCACAGTCCATATTGAGAATAAACCGTGTAGAATGGAGATTGACACGGGATCTTCTGTGTCTATCATAGCGTGGCACACCATTTCCCGCTTAGTGCCCTCCCTTAAAAAGCACCAATTAGATCGGGCTCGACTAAAGCTTCGTGATTACCAAGGTAATCACATTCCCATTTTGGGTTCCGGGTATTTTGAAGTTCAATATAAGAACTTTAATGATCGCCTTAGAATCATAGTTGTTGATGGCATTCTCCCCTCTCTGCTAGGTCTGGGGTGGTTCGATGCATTGGGTTTGGCCATAACAGGCATACATGCTCTTGCATCAGACCACTTCTCCGATCTCTTCCAGGAATTCTCTGATGTCTTCAGTAAGGAATTAGGCAAATACAAGGGGTCTCCCATCTCATTAAATCTAGATCCCTCAATAGCTCCTATTCGCCTTAAGCCTCGCAGGGTTCCTTTCGCCCTTCGCACTAAAGTTGATCAGGAAATTGACAAATTATTGGCACAAGGTATACTACAACCAGTGGACCATGCTCGCTGGGAGATGCCTATAGTGATCCCCATTAAGGCCGATGGATCGATAAGGATCTGTGCGGACTACAAGGCCACGCTCAACAAGGCTCTACAGGCAAACCCGTACCCTGTTCCGGTGGTCCAACATCTTCTGCATTCATTGGGCCGCGGCAGCATATTCGCCAAGCTCGACATGGCACAGGCCTATCAGCAGCTTGAGGTAGATGATGAGTCCGCGGAGGCGCAGACGATCGTGCCTCACCGCGGTGCCTTCAAATGTCGCCGGCTGCAATTCGGGGTCTGTGTGGCCCCCGGCATTTTCCAATGCCTGATGGAGAGACTCTTACATGGGTTGCCGGGGGTCGTCCCCTATTTTGACGACATCTTTGTGTCAGCCACCGATGAGGCTGAGTTGCTACACCGCCTCCGTGCCGTTTTGATCCGTTTCCGGAAGGCTGGCCTTAAACTAAAGCGTGAAAAGTGCATACTGGGCGTTCGCCAGGTCGAATTTCTTGGTTTTCTTGTCGATGAGCGAGGTCTGCACCCTACCCCCACAAAGGTACGTGCAGTACAACAGGCTCCTACACCCACAACTAAGACTGAACTGCAGGCTTTCCTTGGCCTCCTTAACTTTTATAACTTATTCTTGCCACATAAAGCTACAGTCGCAGAACCTCTCCATCTCCTCCTCAACAGCAAGACACCTTGGAATTGGGGACGGAAAGAGGACGCAGCTTTCCGGGCCATGAAGGCACTGCTCACCTCTGACAGTGTCCTCATGCAATACCATGCGGACTTACCTTTGCTCCTGGCATGTGATGCTTCACCCTACGGGATAGGAGCTGTCTTGAGCCATGTTCTACCAAATGGATCAGAAGCTCCTGTTGCTTATTTTTCTAGGACTTTGTCTCCAGCAGAACGTAACTATGGACAGGTAGATAAGGAGGCTTTGGCAGCCGTGGCCGGGATCAAGCGTTTTCATGATTACTTGTACGGCCGTGCATTCACACTTGTCACCGACCACAAGCCACTCTTGGGCATCCTGGCTGGGGATCGTCAAACCCCCCTCATCCTGTCACCAAGGATGACACGATGGGTTGGGTTCTTAGCGGCATACCAATACACCTTGGTCTACAGGCCAGGCAAGGCTATTGGGCACGCGGACGCATTAGCCGTTGCCCCCTTCCAATTCCTGCAGAGGATCCTGCCCCTGCCTCATCAGTCCTGTTTATCGACGACCAGGCTATTCCAGTGTCAGCATCAGATGTGGCGAAGTTCTCTTCCAAGGCCCGTCCCCCCCGCCAGGTGGCCGACTGGGTGACGAGGGGGTGGCCCTTGGGTAGTTGGCTTCCGAGTTTCAACCTTACAAGGTCAGGCAGCATGAAATTTCTATCATCAGAGGCTGCCTACTCTGGGGCTCCCGAGTGATAATTCCAGATGAGCTCCGTGGCCGGATCCTCAATGTCTTGCATGAAGGCCACCCAGGCATCGCCTGCATGAAGGCATTAGCCCGCAGTTACCTGTGGTGGCCAAGGCTAGATGGGGAAATCGCTGAGTGGGTGGCCGGGTGCCCAAGGTGCCAGATCCATAGAGCAGCTCCTCCAGCGGCAGTGGCCACTGAATGGGAGATGCCAAAAAGCCCCTGGGCCCACGTCCACATAGATTTTGCCGGCCCCATCCAAGGTCACATGTTGTTGATTATCGTTGACGCTTACTCTAAGTGGGTCGAGGTTGTCTCAATGACCTCTACCACCTCAGAGGCACTGATCCATGCACTTAAGAGAGTTTTTGCCACTCATGGTTTGCCTGATGTTTTAGTGTCAGATAATGGGCCGCAGCTAACCTCAGCAGCCTTCCAAGCATACCTGGCAAAGCAGGGCATTCGCCACTATTGCTCCATTTCATCCTGCCTCGAATGGCCTGGCTGAAAGGACAGTCCGCTCAGCTAAAGAAGTCCTAGCTAAATTAGTTTCCGGAGATTGGCGAGACAAAATAGCGACCTACCTATTGGCACAACACACCACTCCATGCCCCACGACTAACCGCTGCCCAGCAGAACTGTTGATGGGCCGACGATTGAGGACTGTGTTAGATCGTTTGCACCCTGAGTACCCGCCAGAGAAACCCCCTGATTCTACCAGTGGAGCCCGCGCATTCCAAGTGGGGGATTGGGTGTATGCCCAGCATTTTGGGGGGGACCCGCGGTGGCTACCAGGTCAAATAGAAGAAGTGACCGGCCCCCATTCATACCGGGTTCAGTTGGAAGATGGTCGCATGTGGCGGCGCCATGTGGATCAACTGCGCCACCGCCACATGCCCCCATCCAAAGTACCGAGCAACACAGATCTGGCCGCATCGAATCAGCCACCACCTGTACAAAGCAAAGAGTCCTGTCCAGAAAACATGCCCAATCCTGATAGTCCACCCACAACTTCACCAGCTGTCAATTTACCTCAAAGGCCACATCAGGACCGGTCCAACGAGTTTCCATCCAGCGCGGCTGAACAAGCCCCAGAAGTTTGTGAAGTTCCTGTGCAGGTCCCATTAACAGCACCTGATACGGTTGTACTGCGCAGGTCGGAGCGAGCCAGGATACGCCCAGCCTACTTGGCCGATTATGCTTGTGCAATCCAGGAAGGGAGGGGTGTTGTGTTCGGCTGGAGAACACATGACCAGTAACCAGCACTTGATTGGTTAACCGCCGATGCTATAGCCGGCGGGAGAATTAAGGAGCTGCTATTGGCTGAGCTGTTTACAGCTCCAATATAAAAGGGCTGTCAGTTTAGAGCTTGCTCGCTTGCTCACCTCAGTTAATTGTTTGTAGTTAATAAAAGAACTGTTAATGGTTCTCCTGCGTTGCCTCACTTCTTGCTGTTGTTTTGCAAATACAACAATTAAGTGTTATGATTCTTATGATTCTTGATGAAGGTATCTTTTCTTTTATGTACACTCAGAGCATGTGCACCAAGACAAATTCCACACACAAATTCTTGTGTGTCCAATCACACTTGGCCAATAAAAAATTCTATTCTATTCTATTCTATTCTATTCTATTCTATTCTATTCTATTCTATTCTATTCAGGAAACTTCTCATTTTTAATTCAAAATAGAATTAAACATTCATGGATAGGAATGATACACAATTTAGGATTTCTCTTGGACTTGATGCTCTTGCTTAAAGAACAAGTAGTAGTCGTGGCCAAAAGACTCTTTAATCAACTTCATCTTGTGTCTCACTTACGCCCATTTCAAATTTGATACCCTTGCTCAACTCATGCCTTAATCAACCCCCAGTCAGACTACTAAAATATACTATACATGAAGACTCTCAGCTCTCCCAGGTGAACCAGACAGGAAACATGGACACATGAGCCAATTTTACTTTATTTTGTAGGCTACATTAACAGAATGCTACAAATCTAAAAGTACAAAATTTCCACTGGTAAATTTTAACAGCCTGATAAATTTGGGCAGGCTCTTCCTAAGTTTCTCTTTCTGATCCTTGCAGGGGGGTCTTCTCTCTCTCATATAATTTTTCTGTAAGTAGCATTTCTTCACCTTGTCCCCTCAAGGTCATTTACCATTACAGAAGTACCCTTGAAGACTATCCAGAATGAAGGATCATGGGTAATTATGGATATATACCATTATCCATGAGCTCAGCTCTCAGCTCTCCCAGGTGAACCAGACAGAAAATATTTATTTATTATTTATATTTTATTATTTATATTTTATATAAATATGGCTTTATATTTTATATAAATATGGCTTTCTATGGGCTTCTTGATATAATTCATAGCACTAGGGTGAGCAGGCCTGGTACCATGAATTGTATATATGAAGCCCTTCATGGCACAAGGCTAAGTTATATGCAGGACTATCTCCAACTATATCTGTCCATGCCACAATATCTGACAGTGAGACATTTCTAGGCTGTCAGCATGAAAGATGGGACCAAGGAGATGTACCTTCTCTGTCATGACATGTGTCCTTTAAAACAACATATCCCTCAAGGTTTGCATGGTCCCAACCTTGGTGAACTTCTGTAAGGCTTTGAAATTTCCCCTTGCAAGCATTGGGTCAGAATATTACATAAGCCTGTCTAAAAACAGAATTTTTACTTTATGATTTTTAAAAAGTTGGACTTTGAGTCACTGTTTTTGCTGTTTTATACTGCATTGTTGTACTTCTTTATGCTTATTGTTTATCTTGTTTTGTTGTTAGCCACCCAAAGACACATTTGAGAACATGTACATATAAATAAATAAATATTGTCAGGATCTTGGAAGCAGCACAAAGCTTTGAAGTGCTGTGGAATCACACTGTTTGATTTACTGCTTCAAAGCAGATCCTTGCTTTGATTCATAATTTGTTTCCATTGAATCACCCTTCGCACAGCCCTAATACACATAATGAGAACAAACATTGGACATTCAATTGAGTAATTGAGCCAGTGACTAACAGCAACTCATTTATCACAATTTTTCAAGTCCCAATCACTTGCTCACTTAACTAGCCTTTTACATTCAGCCAAAGCATGTCAAACAGGCCAGAATTTTTGCTCAGGATGCCACAGGTTAAATCTGAATATTATGTTCCACAGAAAATGCTGTCATGAGTTGATATGGAACCACTCGAACTAAAGGGCCGCGGTGTGGCTCAGGCTGTAAGAAGCCTGTTATTAAAACACAGCTGCCTGCAATTACTGCCGGTTCTAGTCACACCAGGTCCAAGGTTGACTCAGCCTTCCATCCTTTATAAGGTAGGTAAAATGAGGACCCAGATTGTTGGGGGGGGGCAATAAGTTGACTTTGTAAATATACAAATAGAATGAGACTATTGCCTTACACACTGTAAGCCGCCCTGAGTCTTCGGAGAAGGGCGGGATATAAATGTAAACAAAAAAAAATGTAGAGTGTAAGCTAGTCAGGATGAGTCAGTCCTTCTGACAGTCATTTCACTGACAAGACATCAGGTGATATTCTCTATAGTAAGGTAGATTACTTATGGCTCTGCAGATGGGTTGAACTCTAAGTGCTTGTGCCCTAGCCAAAATAGTCAATGGTGAAGGCTTAGGGACATTTCACAGGTACATATCCTGCACTTTGCTTACACTGGTCTAAGAGACAATAGTTCTATTTGTTCTTCTCTGCTGCTGATCATCTTATTACCATATCTATAAAGGCTAAGCAATAAGAGATACTCAGACTTTAAAGTTACAATTTACTCATTTTTTAAATTTCCCTTTCATTATATAATTTAATCTTGATTTGGCAACTCAATTGCCAAACATTACAAATGTATAGTAAAATCTGAAAAAAATCTTACAATTGTTAAGAGTGTTGGAATGGGTTATATTTTTAAATTTCATTTATGCCATCTGTATAAAAATCTGAGCAATTTGATAGGTAAGAAAATGTATATTTTTAAAATTTTGGAAGCTGTTTGCCTCAATTATTTTGTCTCTGTTAAACATGAAGAAGTTTTACTCCCAATTCACCTTATAACTGAGCAACAAATGGGAAACATAATTATGCTACCAAGTACTTTGGCACTATACTGCCATACAAATGGTACACTATTGACTGGCATTTCCAGTACTGTGTGGTGTTTTCTTACTAGTTGCCAGCTGGCTTACAGTAGCCAAATGTTTGTACTGAGAGAGAGAGAAATGGCCAAATCCTTTGGCAATAATAATACTACTACCGTATTAATACTAATACTAATAATATTGATAGCAACAACAATGATATCCCTTTCCATAAAAATGTGGTATATCTTGAGCCAGACCCTCTGTTCTTTCTCTTCAGCTCCGAGGCTTTTTGCAATTCCACATTCTACTTCTGAGAACAGAGTAGCAGATTGTTTGGGCTAGAAGAAGATGGATACAGGAAGCCCCATCTGGTATGCTTTCTTTGTTTCTCTATTTGCTTTCCATTGACTTTATGGCGTTCCACAGCTTGTGCAGTTTTGAAGATAAAACACAGGAACTTAACTGGGCAAGATACATAGAAGCCAATGTTCCTCTACAGCCTCCACTATTGTTTCTAAACAGGATTGAGTCATGCAATATTGCATTTAAACTGTTTACAGCTTTGGAAATGATAAGAAAATGCCTTCCGTTGGAATGAATAGTGCTTTTCAAAATGCTAAGGAAGAGCTTTTATTCCTGCATCTAATCTTCAAAAGCATGAAAAGGCATAATTTGTATTCAGAACACAAATATCTTGATTTTTACTAGGTGCTTCTTAAGAGACATGTATCATCTAATATCTTTAATACTGAAACTGTCCCAATGGTTTCACAAGCATTATGCTTAAAGAGATGTGCAAAGTAAGAACGTTTTAACTTTTAGTCTTCTAGGTGTGTCCAGGATTTCAATTTGCTCAGAATTTTACTATATTAAGGGTAACAATGGAATTTATAGCTGCACTTGTAGCTGGTATTAAATATAACCCAGTTGTTGGTAAATATGGATTGACAGAAAATGATTTATATATTAACATATGGCTTTAAACTTTTTGTTTTTATTTTGTTTTGTTTTTCTTCCTTTGAATGATTCTCAGAGACTGCCTGGACAAGTCCTTGCAATTCTCTTGGCAAGGTTTTTCAGAAGTGCAGTACCTGAATCTACAGTAGTGCCTGTGAGAGAGATCTAGGTGTCCTACTGTATCACCGCTTACATATGAGTCAGCAGTTACCAAAAAAGCCAATGTACTCCTAGGTTCAACAGACTGGAGGGATAGTATCAGGGTCACAGGACTACCAATCTATACTGCACTAGTGAGGCCACGTTTGGAATATTCCATCCATGCCTGGTCACCATGATACAGAAACGTTGTGTGGATTGTGAAGGATTGTAAGATGCATATTTATAGAGGCCAAAATCAGGATCCTACTGTGCTGTACATAGATACAGCCTTATAATATGACAATGGGTTGCATAAGCATGACAGAGTCCCAAAGCCATGAATAACGCTTCTCTGTCACATTATTTGTTTATCTGAAAAAAATATGGGTTTTTTCCTATTAAAGTACTCTGTATGGGTTAGTTCAAATATCTAAACATTTCCAAACTGACTTCCTTAATTGAGCACTATAATTGAGCTCTTCCAAAAGGAGGTGCTCAATTATAGCACCAGAAACATGGCTAGATGCTGATTGTGGAACAGATCACAAACTGTTCATGTGTTGGTTCTAAGGAGGAGGAATTTTCACAATATTATATTGAATATTTATTCCCTAGTCTGACTAGCAAAAACTACGTCTCACACAGGGCCTTTAGCACAGTGGCCACATTTGACCTTTGAACTGTATGTTGGGACTCATATTCTAAAAAATAAGGAAAATTAAAAAAAATAGACAGACAGAGCCAGGACAAAAATCTTAATTTAATTTAATTTTAATCATTTCTATTTATGAAGAATGCATGAGAACTAAAGTAAGTTCTCATGCATTTAACAATGTTCCTTTCTGTCACAGTGAAAATTATAGCTGATGACAACTTTTTAAAAAGCTTTATCTAAGGTTTTATGAAAGGTATATATGATCCAGCCACTGGATTACAGATCCCTAAAATTCAGAAATCTCCATAAAGATTAATCCTCATCTCTAAATAAATAATGTCCCTTCTCTGAAAATTTACCAAAGTCCAATTCTGAACATGTTTCATAAAAATTGTGACCATCTGTCCCAAACACATGAAGAAATGGGTGCTTGCTACTTTTGAGGGTGGGAAAAAAGAGGAACAGCAGGATCTATGCAGAATTAGACCAAATTTTCATGAATTTTAAGATTACATTTCTCTAATTCTAACACCTAGTTTGATCACCTTTACTATTGTCTATCTTTGTCCTTCCTCCTTCTCCTTTAAAGAAGCCCATGGATGTTTAGCAAGAAATGTCCACTGTAGGTTACTGTCCAGGAAGCTTCTACTTGAATTCAGTATTTTCCCTTCAATCAAAATAATCACCTCCATGTGTTCAAACAATTACATTTATGATTTTCATTGGAGAGTGATGGCAGCATTAACCATATTCTTTTTCTGTTTTCACAACTGAATCTCTTCAGGATGCCCAAGTGATTCTCACCACTCCTGGGTAATCTGAGAAGTGAATAATTCCATGGTAAATTACCAGAAATCCAAGCTCTTACCAGTAAATTACTTGTTGGAATTAGATTTTACACAAGAGCCAGGCATCTACAAATATTTCCATGTGTATCTCTATTAGCTAACTCCACTATTTTTTAAAATGCATAGACATCTTTAGGTATTAATTCTGAATGTAATCCTACATTCAGAAAAGTGACAACATCTGGAGTTGACATATTAAAAAAAATATTGAAGATTGCAATGCTTCCATGTGAGACATTTACTATTCAATCATTCTGTCTCATTCCTGGAACTGGATTGGAGGAACAATGTCATCTGTATGGTCCCATATTTTCCCCGCTTTATGTTTATTTTAAAAGAAGGGGAGAAATAGCTGAACAGCATCTTTCGATTGGAAATATCCTCATTAAAACATTTGACTAGAGAAAGAAGGTTCAGATCTTCAGTCAACCATGAAGCAAATGGGGCAACTTTAAACTCTCTCAGCTAAGCCAACATTGTTGCTATGGGGACAACACAAGGGAAGACCTCCCTTTATGCTGTTATGAGTTCTGAAAAGAAAGATAGAATATAAATGCAATAAATAAATAAATCTTTACGCATTCCTTAACTGAATGTGATTTGCAAAATATTAATGCCATCCTACAAAACATCAAGCAGTTTCCTGATTATCTGAAAGGCAGTTGCTTAGTGGTATCCTGACAAAGAAATTATTGATCCCCCTTCTTTGATTTGGCAAAAATTAGGCATCAAACCCCAATTCTTTCCATACATTAATCATGTATATGATTTATATGAAATATTGGATATATATAAGAGAAATAGGCGGCCTCAGTACTATTTCATTTCCAGCTCTAAATGTGTAAATTATATGATCAGTTTCCCGAAACATCTAGATTATTCCCAATCAAAACACAGTTTTAGTGTTTTATACTCTGCCCTAATTTGTAAAGTGAAATGTTTAATAGATTGCAAACAACATTGTTATACCTATATTTAATAATAAAATATCAGTAAATTATTATTATACATTTGAAATTAAAAATCAGATTTAGTGTTGTCTTCTCTTGAAATCACCAGTTGTCCTTTTTCTAGCTACATTAAATAAAGCAAAACATACTGAGATTTTCAAAGGTACCTTTCTTACTCTCTTTCTGAAATACAGAAAAGATTGCTAATGCCTTTCCCAAGTTGGGATGCTTTCCAGATTTATGGCTTTAAATCCCAGAATTCCCAGCAGTGGCCTGCGGAATTATGGAGTGTCTAGCTTGGAGAAATCTATCTGAAAGACAAACACATTTACCACAGCAAACACTTTCATAGACTAACACCCATCTCATCAGATGCCCATGAAAAGATATTAAATAAATATGCTGTCTTCTTAACTCAGTTTTGTATTATTTCAAGCAACAGTCAGCACAGATTTGGGCAGAGGGGCAATTGACACTGTAAGTAGCATTCTGGAAGGAGAGGAAATATCAAGTTTTGGAAGTAATGTGATAGCCATAGCATAGCGTTTCTATATCATCCTGAACATTATTATCCATTTAATTGTAACCAGCCAAATGGGGTTTGGGTCATTAAACTGAAGCCCAGGATAAACACTGGAAGCCCTGAATAGGAATTAATCTGGAAAATGAGAAGAGGATTTGTCCTTCATAGGCAGTATAAAATAAAGCCCTTTCTTAACTGTATTTTAATGATGTTTTTCAGTACGATGAATATTCCATCAAGCAGGCCAAGCTATCATAAGAAATATCTGTAGTGTGAAAGTGAGCTATTGATCGCTATGCCTGTTAATGTAACCTATAGAGACAAAACATTGGCAGGAAGTAATAACACCTGGAGGGCATCTAATTTTTAAAAAGGAGTCGGGTGGAGTAATGCATGTCTGTTTGAATTAAATTTAAAGACCACATTTTCAAATCATGTAAAAACAGTTAAGCCTCAGAAAGTTAAGAGAAAGCTGGATTCAATGGACCTGCCATAGCTTGCTTCATTTATGCAACTGCAATGCACATAAAAAGCAGGTTCCTACGCAAGTCTTTCAACCTGCACTAAACTCAGTCCAGACAGCAGGCTGTCATACTGTATGCTCCCACTGAACAATTTCTTGGTTGCTATTCCCTCCAACCTTTCTCTTCCAGGAAAGTAACCACACAGACTTTTGTGATGTCTATATGTCTATATAAATATATAGATATATCACCACTACCCCCATACATTTTTCATTTGAGAGAAACTCAAACTTTGTTACAAGATGGACAGCTATATTTAAACATAAATACATAAATAAATGAAATACATGATATGAATGACAAAGGGAGGTAGTTGCACTGTTGCAGCCACCATCTTGACCCTTTTTACATATGTGAATATTCCTCCTCAGCTGTTGAATACCACATTTTTCTGTGTATGATAATACTTTTTCATCAAAATATTGACCTAAAAATGGAGAGACGTCTTATACACAGGGGTTGAGAGGAGAACTGAGGTTACAAAACTTTTGATACCTTATCTCGGCAAAATAGCCTCAAACTAGCCTGTTTCAACTCCTACCCTCAAAATGACGCTATAGAGCACTGCACACCAGAACAACTAGACACAAGAACAGTTTTTTCCCGAAGGCCATCACTCTGCTAAACAAATAATTCCATCAATACTGTCAAACTATTTACTGAATCTGCACTACTATTAATCTTCTCATAGTTCCCATCACCAATCTCTTTCCATTTATGACTGTATGACTATAACTTGTTGCTGGCAATCCTTATGATTTATATTGATATATTGACCATCAATTGTGTTGTAAATGTTGTACCTTGATGAACGTATCTTTTCTTTTATGTACACTGAGAGCGTATGCACCAAGACAAATTCCTTGTGTGTCCAATCACACTTGGCCAATAAAAAAAAAGAAAAAAAAAGAATGAAACTTCTGATTGCAGAGGCAAGCTAACAGATTTCCTCCAATCATGAGCCTTATATAACTGATGTCAGCTGATGCTGCGGAGATCATGTAGCCAGTGCCCAGATGCGACAGGGAGCAGTAATGTCAGAGCATTCTGAGTCCATAAAAATGTCACAAAACAAAAAAATAAATATTGGTACCGGTAAGAGAATGTCATCCTCTGCAAAATAAATATCTTCTATTTAATGTTTAAAATATTGATTTCTGAATTTTGGGTAAGAAAAGTGGGAGGGTGGCAGCCTATACATGGGGGCAGCTTATAGATGGAAAAATATGATACATAAAATATGATGAAAAAGTAACCATGCATTTAAGACCTTTGCAAGTCTGTAGAGCAAAGGAATGCTGAAGTAAGATAATAAGCACAGTTTCACTTAGTGACCCTTTCACCTAACAACTGAGTCACTGGTCCCAGCTGTGGTCACTAAAAAGGACCTCTAAAGAAATGTCAGAGGTCTTTTACAGAAAGAATCAACTGATGCATATAGGATACTGTAGCATAGTAGTAAGTGTAGGTAGAAAAGAGATTTTCCTCATTTAGTCTCAGTTCAATAAGTTAATTTTCATAAGTGGTATCATAAAATAAAAATAAAATACACTTGACTTCTGGTTGGCCCCACCTTTCTCTCTGGGTGCCTAACTTAAGGCACTTCGCACTGGATATCGTAAAAGCCGGTGAAAACAGCGAAAAACAGCTGTTCCCGCTTCGATTTCTCTCTCTGGTTGAAAGAGAGAGAATAGAGCTGCAGGGGGGAGTCGTAGATTCCCCTAGGGGCTTTGTTTTTCTTATGTAGAGTCCCAAAGGGTTTGAATCCCATTGAAATCCTGCTATCTCCGGTCTTCAGTGCACTCCTGCAAAAGCAGGAAAAGAGGAAGGTGTCCACCTCTGCTCAAATGATTTCTTTTTGTGGATTTCTATATGCAGATGGAAGAAGCACGCGTGAACAATTATTGGATTGCAAGTATTTTTGATTTCCTGACTTCCACCTTTTAAAAAGAGAAACTTTTTTTCCCCTTGCTTTAACTGACTGTTTAAAATGGTGTTTGAGAGGAAGTGAAAGGAAAGGAAAGCTGCATAATTAAGAAGCTGGGAAACATTATTTGTGGATTGTAACGAGCTCTCCTATACTTAAAGGGAAAAAGGCGTTTATTTGCCGAGAAAGTGAAAGTGAATGGAGATTTTATATTATTGTGTTGGACTGTGGACTGTTGGATTATATTAGTTTGTTTAAGTATTTCATAAGGGGATTCTCCGTAAGAACTTCACCATGAAGGTTCTTTCAGAAGAATGGATTCGTGACTTTATACAGGATTATACAGAAAGAATGTATTTAATTATTAAAAAATACGAATTGATAAAAAATGGGGATGTTTTGGATGAGAGCTTGGAGGAAATTAACCAGTGTAATCAGTACTTGGATGGAATGGAGGTGCAAACAAAAATGGATAAAAATGAAGATATGATCGTGAATAAACAAGATGATCTAACAAGGCCCTTTTTAAAAAGTTTAGAGAAAATGCCTGAATCTGTGTTACAAGAGGCTGTCTCCCGAATTGGAAAAATTCACAGGGTTAATGCTTTCCAAGAGTTCTCTTTCCGGACTGATGGAATATATGGCAGTAACTTGTGGATTGTTTGACATAAGGAACTATTAGGAAATATTGTGATTGACTTTTTAAAAGGAGTAATGAAGGAAAGACAGAGACTAATGCATCAAATAAAATGGCAAGAGATCAAAGTATTATCCTTAAAAGCAGCTTTTTTTGAAATATTAACAGATAAAAATATTAGCGTCCCTGAAAGACTTTAATTTATTGTGAGAAAGATCTGGAAGAAATGGGTTGATTACATGTTTCACATCTATCATAAAAGACTAAATATTTGGATTTATATTGGATTTTGAATATAAAGTTGAGATACTGTAATTTCTTGTATTCAAACTATATAATGTGTTCTACTGAATTGCAAATAGAATATTCTTGAAAGATCTTATGTAAGAAAGATTTGGGGGAAAATTATATGGTTATAGAAGCTCTAAGGGAGATATTCTCTGAACTGGATTGGACTTTTACGCATTAGCTGGTTTTAAATACTTTAGGATTAATTTGTTCTACTGATTTATATATTTTATTATTGTTAATTGTTAATTTTAATTTTTTTTGGAGGATTTTGGTTATGTAAGGAGGAAGTCAGAGCTAGAGAGGGAAAATTGGTATAATAGTTTTGGGGGAAAAATTTTTTTAGCATATGTTTGTTTTATTTTTAACTATACCTTGTGTTTGTTCCGGGAAGTCAGGGGGAAGGGGGGAGGGGGGTTTGTGAAGGGAGGGGGGCTGGGGGAAAGGGGGGGAAATTTTTGTAAAACTTTTTCAATAAAAAAAAATACACTTATTTTTTTTAAAAAATGAAATAAAAAGTTGCAAATGTTTTAGATCTCCTGAATAATGGGCCATAGGATAAAAGATAATTCATTTCAATTCATTCAGCAAAGGTAATTTGATCTCAATCTGGAAGAAATTTTCAAAGAGATATAACGACTATAGTCTGATTTCAAACTCCTCCCCTCCCCCTTCCAAGCTGGACAACTTCTTTATCTTCTGATAGTCTGTTACAGGGTAAAAAGTTTAAACTAAAGGAAGACCAGAATGAGGGCTAGGGAAAAGGCACGTCCCCATTAATGTTTGATTCTGGCCCTACCTAGCACTAAACATTACCCCAGAAGGTCTGTCATCCCATGAAACTATTACCCCAGCTCTCAGTAGGGGAAAAAAGGTGTACTCTATCTTTGTTAGGCTAAAAGCAATAATTCATAAAGAATTCTAACTAATTGTGAAACTTTATGTCATTGCACAGTTAATTATGATTATAGATTCTGCAAAAAGTGTGAAAACCTGCCTTAACTTTGATTTGATAAAGTATACTACAGCCTAATTCTTGGTAAAATAGAACAATATGGGTTAGGCAATATCAACCACAGATGGATTTTCAGAGGGCTGAATTCAGGGTGAGGTCCTCTATGTCCTTCCTTCTATGTGGAGGGAAACATGCAGTGTGATACCTTAAGATTCCATCTTGGGCCTAGTGCTCTTCAACATCTTTATCAATGATCAGTATGAGGGAATTGAAGGGGCACTCATCAAATTTGAAGATGATGTCAAGGTGGTAGAACTGCTAATACTTTGGCAGATAGACTCAAGATTCAGGAGTTTCTTGACAGATTTGAGCATGAGATCTACCCAAAAAGATGAAGTTCAGTGGTGAGAAAAATAAGGTTTTGCACTTAGCCTGGAAAAATCAAATGCAAAGATAGAGAGGACGCAGCACCTGAATTAACAGTAGTACTTGTAAGAGAGATCTAGGCATCCTACTGGATCACTGCTTATGTATGAGTCAGCAGTTGTGCTGCAGTCACCAAAAAAGCCAATGTACCTCTAGGTTGCTTCCACAGAGAGATAGTATCAAGATCACAGGAAGTAATACTAGTACTCTATACTGCACTAGTGAGGCCACACTTTTGCATCCATGTCTGGTCACCACAAGACAGAAAAAGATGCTAAAGCCATAGAAAGAGTGCAGAGAAAAGCAACAAAGATGATAAGGGAACTGGGGGCTAAATCATATGATAAACAGCTAAGGGAACAAGCTGAACAAACAAAGAGAAGGCTTAGGGTGACATGATACCCATCTTCCAATACTTGAAGGGTTATCACAGGAAAAAAGGGTCAATTTATTCTTCTATAGCACCTGAGGGCAGGACATGAAACTAGAGTTATTCAACTTGGAACAAAAGAGGAATTTTCTGACTATGGAATAGTTGTAGGTGCTACATTGCTGGAGGTTTTCAAGAAAAGATTGGATAGCCATTTGCCCAGGATGGAATAAGGATTTCTGCAGGGCAGGGAGTTGGACATGAAGACCTCCAAATATCTTCCAGCCTATGATTCTATGATTTTATATATCTATTTTATAGTGGGGAAAATATAGCTGTCTTGAATTCTATTGTATTATCTGTCTAGACCAGTCTTCTTCAGCCTTATTGCCCTCTAGATGTACTGAGAATATAATTCCAAAATTCTTGGCCTGCATGACTAGTGACCCATAAAGGCACTCATATTTTCCAAAATACTGCTTGTGTTTCTATGCAAAGGCCTACAGTATGCTCTGACAATCTGATTTATGGCAAAGAAAGAAGCAGTACAAATTCAAGACACATGGTGAATGAATAACATTCTCCACCAGCCCATAACATAAAAATATAATAAAATTTTAAAACTCTTTGTAATTGCTCAATTTTATAGATTGGTTTTTTCCATATATGCAAATCCTCAATTACACATCTGATTTCTTCTTGCCTCTAGCCTCTGTCAGAGAGGCTTCTTAACTACATCCCTTGGGAAAATGCACAGAGCCCAACTCATTTTCAATCCCTGACAATTGGGATCCCCTGCAGTCACAATTTCTGAAGAGCTCTACAATTCTATTTTTTTTTAAAAAAAAAAATCATCCTACTATACATTTCTTAAAAGTGCTGACTGATTAAATTTAAACCTTCAAATGGTATCTTGGGAATTTCTTAACAATGAAAAGTCAATGCAAACATCAGGTGCACCTGAGATCCTTCTATAGGATGAGACCTACATTTTGCAAGCGAGCAAATTCAAATGTTAGTATTTCTATAGGGAATGTGAATGCTATGGTGAGAGGCTTGCAAAGCCTTATAGAAAAATTGGATAGGAAAGTTTGGAAGTAAGGGATAAGAAGGAAATTAAAGCGAAGTAGTGGTAGAATTTAGTGGCATTAAGCAGATCCTTAGTTAATGTGACTACAGTAAACTCTTACAATCACAGAGGTGGTGGAAAACATTCCCCCTACAGAATCAATACAAGCTGCAAATGGACCCATGACATCAAACCATACATAACTTAAGAAAAGAACAGATGGACTGTAGCAAGTAGAAATGCTAGCTGATCTGGAGATGATTCATATATAACTAAGTGTTGTAGAACTAGTGGAGGATACTAGTAAACATCAGTGACATGACCTTGCAAAGTTTTTCCCCCTGGATATCCATAAACACAAAACCAAATCACTAACTCAAACTTCAGTTTTCAATTACTTTAAAAAAGGGAATTCTAATGAGAAAATAGAAAGGGAAATTAAGAAAGCCTGGTGATTTTAATGAGCACCTGAAGGAAGTAGCCCTATTCATTTTATTTCCTCTAAAGTAACATCACCAACGTTTTAACAGTAAAATTCAAAATGCATATATTTCACCATTAAAATCCTCTGACACAATAAAAACACTTCCAAAAATCTAGAGTGAAATCACTATTAGTAGTATGTATGTATGTATGTATGTATGTATGTATGTATGTATTCCACTTGTATGATCACCCATCTCAACAGGTGTCTCGCAAGTTTGTCTTACAAGTTTAGCTACTGCTACTTTTCCCCGGTGCCATGATAAAGTGAAGATAGTAGTGACTTCAATGGGATGTCAGTGATATCAATTTAAATGGCAAATTATATAATGGGTGATATGATACATTTCCATTTCCATTCCACAATGACATTAGGTAAGATGCAAAGAATAGAATAGAATAGAATAGAATAGAATAGAATAGAATAGAATAGAATAGAATTTTTTATTGGCCAAGTGTGATTGGACACACAAGGAATTTGTCTTGGTGCATATGCTCTCAGTGTACATAAAAAAAAAGATACGTTCATCAAGATACTACATTTACAACACAAATGATGGTCAATATATCAATATAAATCATAAGGATTGCCAGCAACAAAGTTACAGTCATAAAGTCATAAGTGGAAAGAGATTGGCGATGGAAACGATGAGAAGATTAATAGTAGTGCAGATTTAGTAAATAGTTTGACAGTGTTGAGGGAATTATTTGTTTAGCAGAGTGATGGCCTTCGGGAAAAAACTGTTCTTGTGTCTAGTTGTTTTGGTGTGCAGTGCTCTATAGCGTCGTTTTGAGGGTAGGAGTTGAAACAGTTTATGTCCTGGATGTGAGGGATCTGTAAATATTTTCACAGCCCTCTTCTTGATTCGTGCAGTATACAGGTCCTCAATGGAAGGCAGGTTGGTAGCAATTATTTTTTCTGCAGTTCTAATAGAATAGAATAGAATAGAATAGAATAGAATAGAATAGAATAGAATAGAATAGAATAGAATGGAATGGAATGGAATGGAGCAGACGGAGCATAGCATAGCATAGCATAGCATAGCATAGCATAGCATAATGCAATGCAATGCAATGAAATGAAATGAAATGCAATAGAATGCAATAGAATGCAATAGAAATCTGTATTGTCTCTTTAAATGTACACTAATCAGCATACAAATTGAAATTTCATTGCATTAAGCTTCAGAAGATAACCATTATACATATACCCACATACACACATATATATGACACAGAGAAACATCACAGTCCAGTTCGAATACATACATATACATGGTGGTGGTGGTGGTGGGGAAAGAATCCTACAAGTTTACAAGATGGATGACATAAGGAACAAAGCTGTTGCAGAATCTAGTAATCCTGCTATAGATATATAGTGGCTTCAGCAAGCCCTCTTCATTCTGTCACCTCCACCAGCTGTCTACTACTTCATCTCAAAGGACAGTATGTGATTATCTGTAGCATTCAGATATAAGAATATTAATTCTGATTTTCTACTATGTGCGGTACAATATTTCTTATGTAACAGGCAGAATATGTCTATTTCTGAAAGATTCAAAGGATCCTAAAAAGTGCTTCAGGAATTGCAGTAGCTCATTCCTAATCTAGGCATCTAATAATCTAACCCTAGGAAAGTTTACGATAGGAAAGACATAATCCTTTTTTTCTTTTTTGCATCTTTCTTAGTTGTAAAATGAAGAAAAAAGGCACTTACTTTTTGAAGAGACATTTTAGAAAACTTTAAATGTTTTCTAAACGTTTTCCCCAAACAAGATACAGCAATGTTATTTAAAGTAGGAAGTGTCTATACTAAAGTGGGAAGTGTCTATACTTATTTTGGTCTACTTGTCTTGGTGCATACGTTCTTGGTGTACATAAAAAAAATGTGGGTTAGACAGCACCACCACCAGATGGATTCGTAACTGGCTAACCAACCGCACTCAACGTGTAGTCCTCAATGGAACTACATCCACATGGACCGAAGTATGCAGTGGAGTACCCCAAGACTCTGTTTTAGGCCCAGTACTCTTCAACATCTTTATCAATGATTTGGACGAGGGGATAGATGGGGAACTCATCAAATTTGCAGATGACACCAAGCTGGCAGGAATAGCCAACACTCCAGAAGATAGGCTCAGGATACAGAAGGATCTTGACAGACTTGAACATTGGGCGCTAACTAACAAAATGAAATTCAACAGTGAAAAAAGTAAGGTTCTACATTTAGGCCAAAAAAACAAAATGCACAGGTACCGTATATGTGGTACCTTGCTCAATAGTAGTAACTGTGAGAGGGATCTTGGAGTCCTAGTGGACAACCATTTAGATATGAGCCAGCAGTGTGCAGCAGCTGCCAAAAAAGCCAACACAGTTCTGGGCTGCATAAACAGAGGGATAGAATCAAGATCACGTGAACTGTTAATACCACTTTATAATGCCTTGGTAAGGCCACACTTGGAATATTGCATTCAATTTTGGTCACCATGATGTAAAAAAGATGTTGAGACTCTAGAAAGAGTGCAGAGAAGAGCAACAAAGATAATTAGGGGACTTGGAGGCTAAAACATATGAAGAACAGTTGCAGGAACTTGGTGTGTCTAGTTTAATGAAAAGAAGGACTAGGGGAGACATGATAGCAGTGTTCCAATATCTCAGGGGTTGCCACAAAGAAGAGGGAGTCAAACTATTCTCCAAAGCACCTGAGGATAGAACAAGAAGCAATGGGTAGAAACTAATCAAGGAGAGAAGCAACTTAGAACTAAGGAGAAATTTCCTGACAGTTAGGACAATCAATAAGTGGAACAACTTGCCTGCAGAAGTTGTGAATGCACCAACACTGGAAATTTTTAAGAAAATGTTGGATAGCCATTTGTCTGAAATGGTGTAGAGTTTCCTGCCTGAGCAGGGGGTTGGACTAGAAGACCTCCAAGGTCCCTTCCAACTCTGTTATTATATTATGTTAAAAGAAAAGATACATTCGTCAAGAATCATAAAGTACAACACTTAATGATAGTCATAGGGAAACAGCCAATATAAATCTTAAGGATACCAGCAACAAGGTTATAGTCATACATTCATAAGTGGGAGGAGATGGGTGATAGGAACAATGAGAAGATTAATAGTAATACAGACTTAGTAACTAGTTTGACAGTGCTGAGGGAATTATTTGTTTAGCAGAGTAATGGCATTTGGGGAAAAAACTGTTCTTGTGTCTAGTTGTTCTGGTGTGCAGTGCTCTATAGCGTCGTTTTGAGGGTAGGAATTGAAAAAGTTTATGTCCAGGATGCGAGGGGTCTGTAAATATTTTCACAGCCCTCTTCTTGATTCGTGCAGTATACAGGTCCTCAATGGAAGGCAGGTTGGTAGCAATTGTTTTTTCTGCAGTTCTAATTATCCTCTGAAGTCTGTGTCTGTCTTGTTGGGTTGCAGAAGCAAACCAAACCAACTTGATGTAGGAAATTTTTTTTTTACAAAGGACCATTTGGGAATGGAAAGGAGTCTGTGATAACTTTTTCCAAAGATTTTGCACAAAAATTCAATTGCACACACTGAGGTTTTATCCCTTGAATGTAATTTGTGGAGCTACTATATCTCTTCTATGAAAGGGGAGCATCACAAATCAAGAGAGGACATGGAAGGATGTGTTTGAGGATAAATGAAGATGAGAACTTTGTTCTTGTAGGAGAACTTTGTTACTGGACAGAAACTGTAGTCTGGTATACAAAACAACATTGTTATGTAAGATTGGAGGTTTATTTAAGTATTTGTTATATTTGTTTTTCCTTAGGAATGAAAGGCTTTTTCCTTGGGGATCTCCATTTCTTCTCTTCCACAATAACCTTTCAATGTAGGTAGGACTGAAAAAGAGTGACTGGCCTTAAATCACTCAGTTACAAAAGCTAAGCAACTCTATGATCTTAATCACAATGTTTCACTAGATCTGTCTGGATCACACACTGCGCCACTGAAAAAGTCCTTTCATGTGAGCTTTAAGCATATGATTATCATGAACCAGCAAATCCCACCAAATGCATTAGCATCTTTCTTTCTAAATAAAACAAACACCACTCCACCTTCTTTTCAGAACTCCTAATCTGTTATGATTGTCAGCAGCTAGGAGGTGGCTATAAGTATTTTAGTTAGCTTGATTAATTTATCAGAATAAAGTAAAATGAAAGCTGCACCTATATTTTAAAAAAAATTTTTTATTTGCATTTATATCCCGCCCTTCTCCGAAGACTCAGGGCGGCTTACACTATGTCAGGCAAATTTTGACATATATCCTACCTCCATTGGCAAAAATAAAATGCATTGACAGTTTTTACTTCTTATTGTCTTTTCCTCTTTCTTTACTTTGATTTTTTAGAAAAAGTCATCTAGACAGATTAATAGATTGTGATATATTGTGGAATTTTTAAATTATTCTCTCTCTTTTTAAGTACAGTTGATTTTCTTGCTTTATTAGATAGGGTGGTATGATTAATCCAGAAGAGGAAGAAAACTTACAATAAAAGGTAAACATTTCATTTATACCATATCTTATGGCCCAGTCTTTCATGCATATAATCTTAAAATAGGATTCCTTCTATGTTCTCTGTAGGTTCAATTATATAAATAAGCTGAATTTACATTAATAATAGTGTACTAATAAGAGAAAGCATCATTATACAGCGCTGCTACCTTTACAGCTTTGAAGACTTTGCAAAGCGATAAACCAATTAGTACAGCAGTGTGTTATTATCATTCCCAATTTGCAAAATGGAAAAATTGAGGCAACCAGAAAACCCAGAAAAAATCTTCAAAGTTAGAGCTAAATGGTTTCTATTTCTTTCCTGCAAATATTGCTATTGATTCTAGGTATGTGCTATTTTCAAATCCCTTTCACCAAGTAAATAGCTTTGAATAATCTAATTTTTGCAGCATTTCTTTTATCCTGTAGAGATTTGGCAGATCAATTTTTCATAAGATCAGTGTCTCATCCCAGCTGATTTTCAGCTCTAAGTATTAAATTAGCCAATGTATAAAATGATACTTTCACAAACCAATGCTTTGTTGATATTGTCAGCTTAGAGGATTGATGGGATGAGGGAGTGTAATACAAATTATTAGTATCAAAGCCAACAATCACATCAGGGGTTTGTGTGATTGGTATAATGCTTAGCAAACATGTTTACTTTTCCATTGTCATGACACTTTGGAACTTTGGAATAAAATAGCAATGCAAATATGACAAATATTTGTACTCATTTTTGCATAGTGGAGTAAGACACACACCCACACCCACACACAAAAAAAGCACGGGAAGAGAATTACATTTTAATTGCAGTCTTTCCACTTATTACATAACAGACCAGGTCTGGTCCAATGCTCTAGCAACCTGGATAGTGTCACAATTGGTCTAGCAGGATGGGGATTAAGATATTATTTGTGCCCAAGAACAGTCACAATATTATTTTTCAAAAATCAATAAAATCTGTAATACTGCTTTATCCTTTATAAAAGGTGCATACAAACCATGCAGTTTTGACTGCCTGTTTTATATTTAGAGGCAAGATAACGTATAGGCAAACAACAAATGTAACAAATATTTCTACTGTCCTTGAGTTCTCAATTCCCTAAACATATTCTAGATCTCCCATTAAATTTGTTTCTACTCCCATTCTCATTTCTACTGTTTATATGTGAAATGCATGTGTTAAATCTTTGAAGACCGCTTGGAAACCACAGTTGAACTAAAAAATTGGTCAGCTAGCGTGTTTAGTTTTGATTTACAAGCCTTCGCAAAGCTTGGTAGTTAGATAATTTCAGGACTGTCAACTCCAACTAGATGAGTTGCTTGTGATCACTTAATTTCATGAGATGAGAGCAGAAGAAGCCAGGAAATGCTGCCTTCCCACCAAGGTACCCACTTTATGGAACAGTGTCAGTCCAGAAGTTAGTCTGAGTGCCTTCATACTGGCCTTTCAGCAGGTGGGAATGCTCTTCTGAATCATCTTTGAGATATGTAGCCACCAAAGTCACCTCAAACTATGAGATGAAAAGCATATAAATCTAATAATTTAATAATTAAATAAAATAAATGACTCCGTATCATCTAAAATAGGATTTTTAACAATGTGTTACTTTCTTTTCTAGTACAACTACCACAAGTCAATTACAGTTCATTAGTATAGAAGCTTGATAAATATATAAATATCTACAGTAAGAGTTATATAATTTATATATATAAAGACAGCTTGGTCTTGCTAGGGTTGAGATTAAGCCTATTCCTCATCATTTAGATCCCAGCAGGTACCAGCCACTGAGTCAAGAGCTTGACTGTACTATTTGGCTACCAAAGATTGAGACATAAAACTGTCTGTCATCTGTGTTCTAATGATACCTCACTCTGAATTTATGAGTGACCTCCTGCCTTGGTGTCATGTAGTTATTAAACAAAAGGGTGAGAGTGTAACATATTGTAGCACCTGTAAGAAAGAGATCCAAGTTGAAATAAGTCACCTTCACCTTTCTTTTCTTTTGTCTATCCTTCCTTCCTTCCTTCCTTCCTTCCTTCCTTTTTGTAACAATAGAGTTATTCTTGAAAGCTTGGGGTTTGAAGGGTGGTATTCTTACTCCAGAGCTCAAGAACTGAATGAGAAGCTAAAATGTTCAGATTCTTTTAGCCAAATTACCAGGGCTGTGTAAATCCTTTGAAAAATCCTTTAGTTCACAATGAACAAAAATTTGAATAAAAGAAAATGCATCTTTTTTTCAGACTAGTGTTGCTGTTTCATCCAAGTATCCTTGGCCAGCCACTTTGCTTTATTGATTTCAATGAAAGGTATTTTCAACATGTTCTTATGCATTTGCACAGCCCTAAGACATACCTCACAAACTGACCATGTGAATTTAACTTCTGTAAAGCCTATTTCATTCAAGCCATTTATTATTAACTCTCACTATTTTTTAACCTTTACTATTAACTCTTAGGAAAAAATTGAAATACGCTCAGTTATCTCTTCCAAATGTAAAGTAAAAGAGCTCACCATCACAATAATTATACTATTTTATTCTCCCTGAAACCAGTAGGGTTTGTTTTGTTTTAATTTTTACAATGCTCAGAAGAAGCATGCCTAAAAAATTTTCTGATTATCATAGATAATATGTATTTAGCTCAATAAACTTGTTGCTGTTGCTTAAGATTGGTAACAATGTGTTTTGAGAGGGAAGGGCAATGGGAAAACTGAAGCATAGCCCTAAACTGTCTTTTAATAAAATTGATAGAACAGTTGTTTACAGATGACTGTCAAGTCTCATAACCACAACTTCCCACTTCACAATATTACCCATCCAATATAGTTTTCTGCTTGTCATCTCAGCATACATAATGTATCAGGTGAATGTGGAGAGACAGTTTATAGAATTTCTAAACTTGTCTTTTGTTTGGGTAGCAGTTTTAACTTTAAATATGAAGGGTAAGAGCCAGACAAAGACTAGCTGTTTTAATTATTATGGAGATCAAGGTTTGAGATGGGGGATTTAAGATGTAATTTTATGCTTGCTTATTAAGGAATAAAGCCACACTGAATAGAACTTTTCCACCCCCCTCTTTTGGCAGTCAAGAATGATCAGGAAAGCTCTTGGCATGGGCAGTTGCTACAAACAAGGACAGCCATGGCAAGGATCACAAATGGATGGGTGTTTTTTAGTTTATCACCCTCATCTATTGATATGATTAAAGAATTTGTTTCCAGAGAACAACTAAGACATGCAAATGATTCTCTGTCCAGAAACTCACCCAGAAATTTGTAAGTAAATTGACCAATAGAGACCCGTTACAGGATGAAAATAGATCAGGTGGGTCAAGTACCTCACTAATTAATGAAATAATGTTTCTTTTGTTACACATACAAGCTAACATTCATTAGATCTGGAAACTTAGTTCTGGATGTGCTAGTCTTGACCAACCCCTTAACCAGTGTACCACACTAGCTTTTGTTCTGTGACTTATTTGTCTCTCGTCTCATGGTTTTGCTAAACAAGTATAATTCAACCGGATAGGAATCTTTATATTCCTATATAAATTTATATTCATTACTCAGATGAAATTATTGATCCTTTTGTCCTGGCACTCATTCTCGTATTCCTTATTTTGAAACACATAATTACCATGAGTTTAAGGTACTAGTTGAGGAATGATGAATCCGCATACAGACAGGAGGTTGAACAACTAGCCTCGTGGTGAGACCAGAACAATCTGGAACTGAACACACTCAAAACCATAGAAATGGTGGTGGACTTTAGGAGAAACCCTCCCATACTACCACCTCTTACAATACTAGACAACACAGTATCAACAGTGAAGACCTTCAAATTTCTAGGTTCTACCATATCTCAAGACCTAAAATGGACACCTAACATCAAAAACGTCATCAAAAATGTACAACAACCAATTCAGAAAGCTCAAACTGCCCAAGGAGCTGCTGGTACAGTTCTACAGAGGAATTACTGAGTCTGTCATCTGCACCTCTGTAACTGTCTGGTTTTGTTCTGCAACCCAACAAGACAGACTGCAGAAAATTAGAAATGCAGAAAAAACAATTACTACCAACCTGCCTTCCACTGAGGACCTGTATACTGCACGAGTCAAAAAGAGGGCTGTGAAAATATTTACAGACCCCTTGCATCCTGGACATAAACTGTTTCAACTCCTACCCTCAAAACAATGCTATAAAGCACTGCCCACCAGAACAACTAGACACAAGTATAGTTTCCCCCCCCCCCGAACAACATCACTCTGCTAAACAAATAATTCCCTCAATACTGTTAAACTAGTTATTAAGTCTGCATTACTATTAATCTTCTCATCGTTCCTATCACCCATCTCCTCCCACTTATGACTGTATGACTGTAATCTTGTTGCTGGTATCCTTACGATTTATATTGACTGTTTCCTAATATGATTTGATTGCTTATTTGTTCCCTATGACTATCATTAATTGACTTAATGATGCTTATTTGTTTCCTATGACTACCTTATGATTCTTGACAAATGTATCTTTTCTTTTATGTACACTGAGAGCGTATGCACCAAGACAAATTCCTTGTGTGTCTAATCACACTTGGCCAGTAAAGAATTCTACTCTATTCTAGTTATCCTTTTTTTTTTTTCTGGTTCAGATGAATGTGAGTTTTCAAATAGTATTCCACTCCTTAGAAAAGACATACCAGAAGAACATATTAAATTGTGCAGGCTTAATACTACAGAGAATAAAGCTGGTATAAATGGAGTCCCACACCAGTGTGGATACACAAGGCATTTTAATATTTTTGTAAAGATAAATGGGGGAATGGGGTGTTACTTCTTCATATATGCAAAGCTTCTGTTTCCCATTATGAGAAATTTTACAAAATTATTTCACTCTCTGAAGAAAGCAAAAACAATGAAGGAATTGTGCAAAAACTAATAATAAGGTTTGGTAAATTGCTAGGTGTGGTGTATGAAAACTGAATGAGTTTGCATAGGCATGTAACGTAGAACATACCACAACTTCCCAAAAAGCACATACAGTACACATACACAATTCCTTTCTCTTGTGACCGCACTACATTTCATAGAAAAAGTAACTACTGAATCAAAGAGATTTTTTTCATTGGCTCCCTATTATTGCGTTGCATTGCATCACATCACATCGTACCATAATATACTGTATATAAACAATTGAACAGTTTTACCAATGAAACTAAATAAAAATTACTTTTGTGATCTATGTAATTTTTATTGTAAGTTTTGAAATTCGAATAAAGTATTGACAGTTGTACAATTAGTATTGAACTGTCAGGGATATTCTGCATATTGTTTAATATTATGTATTTTATTTTTGCGTTTAGTATGATATACCACCTAAATGACACTTTGGGCTTTAGTAGGAATATTTTCATTGGTAGATATCAAAGACAGGACATTTTGCAGCAGTAGTCCCACAGTTTTAACATTCTTCCTCAGGACAATATTTTGTCATTTTTTGCCATTTATTGAAAT
Organism: Ahaetulla prasina; assembly: GCF_028640845.1. Classification (NCBI taxonomy): domain Eukaryota; kingdom Metazoa; phylum Chordata; class Lepidosauria; order Squamata; family Colubridae; genus Ahaetulla; species Ahaetulla prasina. The sequence goes on from NC_080540.1 coordinate 263,426,197, forward strand.
CTTACAGCTAGTTTTATTCTAAGCTGTTTTGCTAATGGACTGTGCTTTAGGGAATAAAATTAGCTATTCCTCTTCCTTTAACAAAATTGCATGAATTGCAAATTGTCTTCTATAGTACTCATGATATAGAGTTAAATTCACCTTGCAAAAGGAAAATGTCCAGAAATTGGAATATAAATCTTTTTAATATAAATGTTAGTATGACTGTAATCATTTTATCTTGGAAAGATGTTAAGCAGAAAACAGTGTATAACTAAACTATGATTATGATTATTTGATCACTGACTTTTGATTGAATTTGATTTCTTATTTGATTTTAAATTGCACGTGATTGTCAACACATAGACAGTATTTAGTGCTAGAACTGCACTTTTTTCAGTGTAGGATTCTTGCATTTTTAACAATTATATAAAAACAAAGATTTCAACAGTCACAAGCTACCATGTCATTGATTTAAATAGCTATGTTTCTTTTGTTTCCTATCAATATATTTATGCTTATCTTTAATAAACCATGGGCAATGACCTTTTGGGTGTTAATAGTTCCATATGCTGCCCCAAATTTTCTAATTCCTACTCTGAATACCTTGACAGCGCTCAAAATTTCTATAACTATAGAGCATTTTTGTTACAATTCTGATAATGAATCAGATTAGACAGGAGCTAATATAACATCCTCTTTGTTTCAACATACCCACTTTATCTAGTGATTATCCTTTAATAACTCATAGTTGATTTTGAAACAGACATTTCTACTACTCCTGTTGGTCACTTGTCATTTAAATGCTTGCTTTTTACTGTACTAATATTTTTAAAGAAAAAAAATCCTAATAACTGCTTACAAACTTTGAATATTAAAATAGAAGTTCAGGAAAAATACGGAACTGAAATAAATGAAAAGGCAAACTGATTGTATATGGTCTGGGTTTAATATACCCAAGGAGAAGGATTTTTGTCCAATTTTTCACTCAATATCACTCACCAAACCAGGCTGCTTTTTATGATAAGATTCAAAACCTATCATGTTACCAGTTAAACTGATTCCATCTCCAGCAGCAGCAAAAAGCAAAGGAACTTATAGACATGATGGAAAGAGGACAAGTAGAACAACAACAAAAAATTCAGCTGAAAAATAAATTCCTGATAGTTAAGCCTCTCCCAAGTTATAGACTTTTACAGTCTATATAGCATTATTTTTATATATTTAGTTAGAAATTGACTGTCCCATAAATCTAGATGCTCAGGATGTTCCTTCTTTTTAGATGAGTGATCTAAATTCTAGATGAGAGAATTCTATTTATTATAATGAATTTATAATCTCTCTTATGTTTTCCAGAATACATGCAGATCATGTGGGAAAAACTTCCTTCTTAGAGCCAATAGCACAATCACATGTCTCAGTTCTGTGACATTTTGACTCCATACTTAGATAGCATTTTTCTTTTTTCCCCATTTTTCTTTCCAGTATATTGCTCAAATGGATCATATACAAGTTAGTGAACCCTTCCAAAGGGTCACTGTTTTGTGATTACAGTATACCATTTACTGAGAAATATCCATACGGAGGTAAAAGGAGCAGGATAAGTAAGTTTGGAACTCTCTCACAGGGTTGTTGTTGTGGAAAAAATAATAGGAGGAAGGAGTATTATCTATTATTATTATTCATTATTATTCATTTATTTAATGAATTTATGAAAATAAATTTTAAATAAAAATTTAATGACTTTTTATTTTCAAGTAAGTATTAGGTTTTATATATATAAGCATAAGCATGAATTGAATACATAAAATGAATACACATAAATGGAACATTAGGACAGGGACGGTAGGCACGCTGGTGCTCTTATGCATGCCCCTTACAGATCTCCTGGGAATGGGATGAGGTCAACAGAAGACAGTCTTCGGTTAAACTTTTGGGATGAGAGTCAGGTAGTGCATTCCAAGCATTGACCACTGTTACTGAAGTCATATTTTCTGCAATTGAGTTTGGATCGATTCGCTTTAGGTTTGTATCTATTGTGTGTTCGTATTGTTGTGGTTGAAACTGAAGGAGTCATTGACAGGTAGGACATTGTAGCAGATGATTTTATGAGCTATGCTCAGGTCATATCGAAGGTGGTGTAGTTCTAAGTTTTCTAAGCCCAGAATTTCAAGTCTGGTGGCATAAAGTATTTTGTTGCAAGCAGAGGAATGGAGGACTCTTCTTGTGAAATATTTATGGACATGTTCAATTGTATTAATGTCCGATATGCAGTGTGGGTTCCAGATAGATGAGCTGTATTCGAGAATTGGTCTAGCAAAAGTTTAGTATGCTCTGGTTAGTAGTGTAATATTAGCGGAGAAAAAGCTATGCAAGATTAGGTTTACAACTCTTAATGCCTTCTTGGCGATGTTGTTACAGTGGGCTCTGGCACTTAGATCATTAGATGAGTACTCCAAGGTTCTTGACAGAGTGAGGGTCATTTACAAGGTCATGTCCACTCAGCTTGTATTTTGTGTTCTGATTCTTTTTGCCAATGTGTAAGACAGAGCATTTGTTGGTTGAGATTTGGAGTTGCCAATTCCTATGTTCACCACCTTGTGTTACCTATAAAGTAATAAAAATGGGGAAACTAACTAAATAAATATTGCCTCTCTCATTGAGATTTTATGTATGTTCTGAGACAGCTGGAGGGAAAAAAGAGAAACAAGAAGAGTCCCGACTGAATTGTTCTTGATATAAAGACTGTTATTGCAGTCAGTGATCCAGGTCAGCCAGGGAAAGATTCTACAGGCACTATTTCTACCATGGTAGCCATTTCTTCATCCTTTATAAGATCATCAAGTCATGTCACATTTTTTGTTGGCTTCAAAGCTTAAGACAAGGTGCATTGAAGATGTCAGATTTTGTTACAGACTCCAACGAGCTGAAGAGAATGGCACTGATGAATCAGAAGTGGAGAACATTATTAACACTTTTACGAATAAGCTCGCTACAGTATATGCAGGTTAATGATGAAAAAATAATTAGTTATGTAATTAGACTCTGTCCACATGAGACACATGCAGGTCTAAGTGCTTTGAATTAGATAACACCTGACTTACCCAGAGAGAGAAAATAATGAAAACTTGTTAAGAGCTGTGCTCTTTTAATTAGAATACTGTGGAGTCCTGAAATTTTCTCAGTTTGTTATTTTACTCCTGGTTGGAAGTAAAAACAGCAGCTTCTCACTAGTTTCTTGGCCTGCTATTGTGTTAGTTCAGATATACGTAACATGAACATTCCTATGTAGAACCTGCTGATTTTACCAGACTTGGATCGAAGGAAAGGCAATTAATACCTGCCATAGGCATTGACCGCAAGATTCAGTTCAATCTCTATCTCATGCTTCAGAAATTGTTTTATGCAGAAATCTATCCTGCATTTTTTTTTTACTGATTCTTGTGCAATAAAATTAATTAGAATTTATTTGAAAGAATAAGAGAATTTTAGTGAAATTTTCAAGAGATACCGTATGGCACTTCTTTAGTTTCAGGAAAGGTAGAAGGTCTGTTGGCAAACATCCTGTCTTTCACTGTATACACACATCCCTGTAACAATTTGTTGACTTTCCATGCCTCCATGAATCCCCAAGGAAGGCATCATGAGGAAACTTCTCTGAGGAGGGGGAAGGGGCTTCTCTTATTGGGAAATGTGGAGAGCCAAGAAGGCTTCCAAAGGATGGGAAAATGAACAGCAGAAACAATACCCAAACTAGCATTCTCCCCTATCATCATCAACAACAATGAAAACTAAAAAGAAAAAATACTGATGTTGTGGCTAACGGATGTCTCAACAAACAGATGTAGAAGCCCTGAATGGATAACAAGATGTTGATCCCTGACCTTCCAAAAAGGAAGCATGAGCTCGTATTTTGCTGCTCCAGATGAATAGGAGGGATTTCCATCCTCTTCTGGCACAAGCCCTGCCATCCGGTCTGAGGCAGCTGGTGAATCCTACTCTCTGATTTTCAAGACCATTTGCCTGTTAGCAGCAGGAAAGTTCAAAGGCTTTCCCACTATGCCAAAAATTCCTCTCTTATTCTCTTAACAACCATGGGTGGCAGGAGAAACAGGGAGAAAGGAACAGAAATCAGGCCTTTTAGAGTCTGTTCCTCCAGCACCAAAAGGATCCACTTTATGCAATGAAGGCTGAAGCAACTTCATTTCCTTTTCTGGAAAATATGGAAGGGAAGCTGCTTTTCTGTGGGCGTCCTACCAGTCAAACATGAGAAGCTTATCACAGGGATACTGGCCAAACAGGCACCTTGCCTTAAGATGCTGGGGGAGAGCTCCACATCCAGTAAAGCTGCCCACAGATAGCCACTCTGAGGGAAAAAGCAGTTCTTCAGAAAACACAGAGAGAGAGAGAGAGAGAGGGAGAGGGAGGGAGAGGGAGAGAGAGAGAGAGAGAGAGAGAGAGAGAGTTGAAACTAGAACTATAAAATAGTCTAGAGAGGAAATTTAACTCTTGGGGCAATGTTTTCAATTGAAGGACTGCTTTTTATTTGCTTGAACGATATCTGGGGAGTAGATCTCCAGTCTCCCATCCCAAAATACTGGTCTCTTCTGCCAGGATAACTTCATCTAAAAATATTCCTGGTAGACTAGTCCACGAGGGGAGTTTAATGGTGGACAGGTGCTGATTGAAGAGCCACATGCATTGGAGTTCACAGACACTATTGCCATTTGTCCTTTGCTTCACCTGTCAAGAAAAGTGGTCATAGAAGGAGGAAACCAGCTCTTCTTCTATTTCCCTTGCTTTTCTTGCACTGGGTCATCAGTGGGGAAAAATGGTTCTTTGAGTCCCCAATTCAAGGAATCACTCTGAAATCAGAGATCTACAGCAATTACATTACACTCTGTGGAATCAGAGACTCTGTTGCCAATTGTTGCCCTCTACCTGTCTCCATCCACTACTTCTGATGTGGACAGAACTCCTATTCTACATTGTTGCCAAAATGAAATTGGGTTCTTCTTAAATGTGGCCTATTTTTCTGCCATTCCAGCAAAGGTTAACAATGCTTCAAACTCTGAGAATAAGATTTTAAAGTACTAGAAAACTCTTAAGGGAAATGAAAACCCCTGAGAAATTTCATTCAAAATCATTCAAGGCAGATTTCAACACCACATTAAAAAAGCTTGACTGAACTCAGAATTATAATTCAGGGGGTTATGATTAAATCCAAAGCAAGATTTGAGGAACTAACTTCCTGCCTTGCATTGATTAGCATGAAAAATCGCAAGTGTCTGTAACGTTAAAAAATGTTTTTGAAAGAACAGAATGAATTTGAGGGACATGCATCATTGAAAGTAGACACAACTTACATCTTTCAGAAGAGTATATTTACCATGTTTCAAGTAGATAAGTGCAACAGTTGAAATGCAAACAATGTTTTTATGAGTCTCATGTGTTAACATATTCAAGTGTTTGTTATATGTATGGAAACATAGATGTGCCCTGGGATAAGAGGTCCAAATTAGTGTTTAACAAACATACAGAATTTGCTGCAACAATAGTATGGGAATGGTCATGTAATGCCGGGAGTTCACTGGAGAAAGCAATTATACAGGGAAGATTTGGTGGTAAAAGGAGACCATCCCATCGAAGAACACGATGGCTGGACATCATCAAAGCCGACACCAGGCAGAGGATAGAAAAACTCAAAGAAGTAGTGCAAGATTGGAAGAAGTTGATAGACCTGGCCAAGAGACAGACACGGATGAATGGATAACATCATCATTATGATCATTTATTCAGATGGTTCTAAAACAGGTTACATTTTTTTTAATTACAAAATCAACTAGTGCAGGGGTGTCAAACTCGTGATGATACATTGTCATTACATTACGTATCACAACTAAACCAGAGGTGGGCGTGCCCAGCACATGACATATTTTGCCCATGGGCCATGAGTTTGGCACCCCTGAACTAGTGTCCTACTTTCAAATTTGTTCAAGTCAGGAAACAATAGACCACTAGAAATTTACTTTATTATGGAAGGGTAGAATAACAGAATCTTGAGCGCTGACAAATTCTCTTTCTTCCCACTTATACCAAGGTGGAGCAATCTTGAATTTGTTTCTCTTTCCTCTCTTCCAGGGATGAATTGCTGAAATTCTTCTTCAGGGCATCTCTATATACCCTCACACAGAGAAACTCTTGATTGTGATAGCACTGTGGCAATTTTCAGTTTCAAAAAAAAAAAAAATAGGCATCTCAACCATAGGTGTTGGCAACTCTCTGCCATGAAAACTAAATGACATGAGGCCAACTTCATATTTTTATAATCAGACCCAAAACCATAAGTCATTGGGTTTGTATCATGTCACACATTTCAATCACCTTGCACATCTACCCAACCTTGCAGATAATTCTGTCTTAATGGGGAGTAGCAGCAGGTATTTCCAAAGGCATCTAATCAAACTTATCTTCAGAAAAATAAGGGTTTTTTTTCTGCACTCAGTGTCCTAAGATTTTCTCAGTAATTTCATCTTATTCTTATTCTAGAATAAAACAGGGACATCCTTGGAAAAAGAACTAGGGAATGCTTTTGTTATATTAATGCATGACATCAAATACATTAAAACTCCACCGTGTTCTTGTTTTCAAAAATGATCAACTGGTCGGTACGCCACAAAACATGCAAAAAAATTGCCTCTTCAAAGCTTTGTAATACTGAAGACCTATTTCATAAGAAAAAAATTATGTTCTCTTCTTTTTGTTTCCTTTGTTTCAATATAGAATGATAGCCTAATGCAAGACTGCACAAATCTGCAAAAAGATACAGCATTCAGAGCATCTGTTTCCCTGGAGATTAGACATACATTTGCTCTAAGGTATGTTACTTGTTTTCTTAGGTACTATATGCTAATAGCAGCAACTTGCTCATTCTTTAATAGAAAACATTTTATTCTTTCCTTTCCTTAAATTTCAATGTTCAATTACTTTGTTTGGTGATATTATTTTCTTTTTGTCTTTTCTTTACTTTGACAGAACAAAAACATTTCTAATGGTAAACATAATTATTTCTCATCATAGTTTATATACATAAATCCAGGAACCCCACAAAATTATGAAAGCACTACACTTCCTCTAATAAAAACCCATCCTGTCATATAACATTTTCCAGAAGTTTCCATTAACCAAGGTTGCTAAATTTACTTCTTTGAAAATCAGCTGAAAAAGACAAGATCCATCAAGTTAATACAATTTCTACCTTAGAAGTGTTTGTGTCATTGTGCTGACTTTGTCTGGAGGTAGAACTTGCATGTTTCTTTAGCAGCAATGTTTGAATTGCCCTTGATTGGAGACCTGGAGAACTGCCACAAGCTGACACAGAAACTCCAATGCTTAAAACAAAATGCCACTGCTACACATGATAACAGCTGGCTGTAATCTGCACTTTTCCTTTTTACTAACATTTCATTGAGAAATAAAGACAGTTCCAAATATTTCACCCTGGGAGTTTAGCAAACTAAATAGAAAATGAAATGAACTGCTTTTTGCAAAAGTTCTGATGGAAGAAATCTTTTTTGACGAAAATTGCCAATTGAAATGCAACCTTTATGCATAGAATAAGGTTCTATATGGGTATTAAACTGCAGAATTAAACGGCAAAATTTTACATTTATTTAATCAATTTATATAATCCCACAAATCAATGAGTCTGGGGTGGATAATAATAATTATAATATTTTTTTTAAAAAAACCATACACAGAACCAAAGACAGGTGATCCCTAGCACCATGAAATCCACACCAGATTTAGAAAGAAAAGTTATTTCTTTTCATATAATAATAATAATAATAATAATAATAATAATAATAATAATAATAATAATAATAATAATAATAATAATAATAATAATAATAATAATAATATCAGAGTTGGAAGGGACCTTGGAGGTCTTCTAGTTCAACCCCCTGCCCAGGCAGGAAACCGTACACCATTTCAGACAAATGGCTATCCAACATTTTCTTAAAAATTTCCAGTGCTGGAGCATTTACAACTTCAATGCAGGCAAGTTGTTCCATTTATTAATTGTTCTAAATGTCAGAAAATTTTTCCTTAGTTCTAGGTTGCTTTTCTCCTTGATTAGTTTCCACCCATTGCTTCTTGTTCTACCCTCAGGTGCTTTGGAGAATAGTTTGACTCCCTCTTCTTTGTGACAACCCCTGAGATATTGGAACACTGCTATCATGTATTCCCTAGTCCTTCTTTTCATTATTTATTTTTGCATTTTTTATTTATTTATTTATTTATTTATTTAATTAGATTTTTATACTGCCCTTCTCCCAAAGGACTCAGGGTGGTTCACAGTCAGATAAACAAAACAACAATAATAAATACAAGATAAAACAATAATTAAAAAACTTATTAAATTTGGCCCGAATTAAAATATATTTAAAACAATAAAACCGTAAATAACGAGTTCCTGCAACCATTCTTCATATGTTTTAGCCTCCAGTCCCCTAATCATCTTTGTTGCTCTTCTCTGCACTCTTTCTATAGTCTCAACATCCTTTTTACATCATGGCGACCAAAACTGAACGCAATATTCCAAGTGTGGCCTTACCAAGGCATTATAAAGGGCTATTAACACTTCACGTGATCTTGATTCTATCCCTCTGTTTATGCAGTCCAGAACTGTGTTGGCTTTTTTGGCAGCTGCTGCACACTGCTGGCTCATATCTAAATGGTTGTCCACTAGGACTCCAAGATCCCTCTCACAGTTACTACTATTGAGCAAGGTACCACATATCTGGTACCTGTGCATTTTGTTTTTTTGGCCTAAATGTAGAACCTTCCTTTTTTCACTGTTGAATTTCATTTTGTTAGTTAGCGCCCAATGTTCAAGTCTGTCAAAATCTTTCTGTATCTTCAACCTATCTTCTGGAGTGCTGGCTATTCCTGCCAGCTTGGTGTCATCTGCAAATTTGATGAGTTCCGCATCTATCCCCTCGTCCAAGTCATTGATGAAGATATTGAAGAGTACTGGGCCTAAAACAGAGCCTTGGGGTACTCTACTGCATACTTCCCTCCATGTGGATATAGTTCCATTGAGGACTACACGTTGAGTACAGTTGTTCAGCCAGTTATGAATCCATCTGGTGGTGGTGCTGTCTAACTCACATTTTTCTACTTTATCTAGTAGTAGGTTATGGTCTACTTTATCAAATGCTTTAAATATTTAAATATTTAAATTTCTTTAGTTCTCAGGTTTTGGGGAAGAAAGTAGAAATCAGTAAAGTTCTCAGATGTTTCTATATATTATAATCCCAGATATAATGAAAATCACCAAACAGAAGCACTTATATACATCTGAAGAAAGTCTCTCTTTAACTGAAAAAGAAATTAAAATACAAAAAGTGCATTAAAAATGAGGAAGATCAGTTGTGTCTATAAATTTAGGCTTCATCACAGTTGCAAACTTGAAGGAAGACTCTACCTGCTGTCACTCAATTCACCAGCCAATTAGGGAAGCCATCTTTTTTCCGAATTGCTTGCTAGGAACGACAATCCAGAGGACAGATGGGTTAATTTCAGGTTTTTTCCTTAAATCTGAAAGAAAAAAAGAGCCCTCCACCCCTCAGTAACTGGGGATGAAACTATCTGCATCACCATATCCCTTTGGAGACAGTTAAAACACCATTTTCCCCACCGAAAACTGCAACCTCAGATGTCCTTCATTTTCATTACTTACAAAGCAGTCCTTTTCCTACACCTCTTCCTGCTTTCATCTAAAATACACAAACCTGCCAGATGTGCTTTTGGTGGCCAATTTCATCATTAGCAACACCCTCAGGAGGTCCCTAAAGTAATTCCTGTAGGTGTATCAGTGGAAAAAAATGCTATGAGTGGTCACTCATGCAGTTATTCACAAAATATTATTTGAGTCTGAGTTTTTAGCATATGCCGTAGAAATCTGTTCTGCCAAATCTTCTGAAAGACTCTGGTGTAACGCCTTCCAAATTTTCTTTTCCTGAGGAAGCAAAAGTACTAACCCTATGAAGTATTTATTTATATATTTGGTATTTATTTGTTGCATTTATATTTTGCTATCCCTCAGAGAAACATCCTCTCATAACAACAATCTATCTTGTGTCTGAGGGAGAGAATATTTGGCCTAAAGTCAGCCTGTGTGCTCCAGAGTCAAGTAGGAACTTGCATCTTAGTCTTCATGGTACAAGTCTAACACTTTAACAACCTCACTGCCTCCAACTGGCTCTTTTTCCATACAGATCATAATTGTGCTAGGAAATTCACTGACACAATTTGTGACAACTATACTTAAATGGGTTTAAACAATTGTACAAATATTGGTGGCCCTTGTCCTTGATGGCCTCATGCTATCTATTATATTTCTTTCAGAACAATAGTGTTCTGCAAGAAATATAATATATAATATAATGCATACCCTATTCCAGAATTAAACCTACAGGCATTGTGTGACCACCATTGATAACTGGAAGCTAGCTAGATCTTTGGTGTGATCCAGAAAAATCATCTCTTACTTATATGGTTAAAAATCTTATATGGTTTACTGCAACCAAATTTGTATTTCTTTCAGTTCTCAGTTTCCAGTGATTCCCATCCATTTTTTTCTTTGAAATGTAGACGTTGTTTTACTTAATTTATATTGGTTGACCTGTCACATTTTTAGACTTTTGTATTTTAATAATTCAGCTTATCTATTTAACCATAGATACAAACAATACTATGTAGATTGCTGTGATGTGAAAAAACTGATTGTATAAATCTCCCAAAATGACAACATCAACAGGGTGTTCAGCTTGCCATGGAGTGCATAGTGCAATAGATTTTTAATATAAATCAGAAAGTCTTCATCTTGTTTAGTGACAAACTCTGCAAATAAAAGCCATGCATAATTTGGAAGAAAAAAACAAATATGTCTATAAGTAGACATATACAATAAGTAAAGTTTGGAACACTCAATATTGTCATTAAAAATCTCTTTAATCAAAGGTGAGATGCACTATAGCAGAGTGTGTGTGTGTGTTTGTGTGTGTGTGTGTGTTTGTAATAATCTTTACAACTCAACGGAAAACAATGCTTATGTTATCTTAACATGCAAACTTGCTGCTGACTAAGCCAGACATCTGATGGTGAATGAAGGACTTTGTCCTTATAAGAAACTATTTCCTTTAAGCATAACAATTTTTGAATTTTTAATACAGAACTGTATTTATAAAGAGCACTAACTATCCACAGATAATCTCTCTTTATTGCATTTATTGATTTACATTTAAATTCATACTCATCAGCTCAAAACAATCCTAAAATGGGCAGTCCTAAGGCCTGTTGAGGCAACAAATCACTTCTTAGCATGAAAAATTACTATTTCAGGATTGCATAGAAATGGATACTTGACACTGAATAAAGTGTTCTAATCTTTCAGGCAAGGCAAGATGAACAATTATTGGAGCCCATTTTGGAAAGATCCTTCATATGATAATGTTGGAGATGAGCTAAACTATACATTTTCCATTGAAGGTTGTATCGGCAGCAAAGGAAAAAGCAATACAAATTGTTTATAAAATTTTTATCTTGTGCATTATTTGGAATGTGCAAAGTAGATAAACAAAAAGAGATTCTATGTCAAGAGTACACAAAATAAGAATGCAAAATATATGAACTAGTCTCAAGAAATTCTCTAAGACAGGTCATCAAATTGAAAATTATTAGATCATCCTATGTTCATAGTGATCCATACATGCTTTTCTCATTCCATTATTTTCTTCCAATCATTAATCTCATTTTATTTTAAAGAGATGGTCAGTAAAGAAATAACTTCCTATCTGGCTGAGTATCTAAATGTACAGATGTTTAAGATATCCATATGTTTTAAGACACAGATTCACAAGGTACACCACAATTTTATCCCTAGAGTATATTTCCAAAAGATTTTATGGTATAACTAGCATATGACTAAAAGATTCCAACATTAGATCATCAATCCAGAATGTTCCCTAATAGCAAAAGATGGAAAATGGAGCAAATTCAGGTTTCTACCTTTGTTCTTTTCTTTTAATTCTGAGTTTTTACTAGCAAATAGTCTGTTCTTCCAAAGTTATAGTTTCATAGTACCTCTCATATTTGTTTCATCACCATAGAAATTAAGGAAGTATCTGTAAATTCTATAATAAAAATCATTATGCTTTTTAAATCAATGCTTACTTGCACAATATACCTTTTATATATAAAGAATGAATTGTTTTAGTAAATACTAGCATTTCCAATGCAATATTTTGATAGTCAATAATTGCAACAGATCAAAATGTGTTAGGTACCAAGTATGGCTTGGTATATAGTTTCCAGTTACCTTCTTTCTTTTCAGCTTTCCAAGTACCTAACTAGTGGACTGTATGCAGTACAGTGGTATCTTGGTATTCATCCTTAATTGCTTCCAGGAGGCACAATGAGTACCAAAAACTATGCGTACCAGTTTTTCCCATGAAGAATAATGTAGTGAGTTACAAGGCAGCTGACACTTACAAGTTCTAGCTTGTGTGTTGAGTACCAAACAAACAATGAGTATGGGACAAATTTTTTTATCTCAAAATGTGTTAGGTACCAAATTTGATAAATTTCAAAGCAGTGAAGATACCATTGTACAATATTCAGTTGTACTCAATATTTTCCCATGGCTTCAAAATCTAAGGGACTGGTTTGGACAAATCTCAGCAGTACTTTTTTGTGCTGCTTTGATAAAAATAGGATTGCCAACATGTTCAACTTCCGATCACAGATATGGCACAAGAAAAAGAAGAATTATCTCCTTAATCCTAAATAATACTTCCTTTCCTTTGCAATATCTGTTCATTCAGTTATAATTTAATTACAAATCATTTTCTTATACTTAATAAGCACCAATCCACTATTCTACTCCAGAGAAATCTTAGTCATATTAAGAGCATTATATATTGATACCACCCATACCTCTTGTTAAAATATATTTTGAGTTGCAGGAGGGTTTCATCTGTACCAATATATAGTTGTGTATGATTCTTTAACCTTCAATCTTCCTAGCATGCAAACATTATAGTAATTTAGTCCAACATCTTGTCTACTGAATCTTGACTACTGCAATCCAATTGACAATAGCCCTATAAATAGCAAAGCTAAGCAAAAAATAAAACCAGGTTTTGATCTTTTCATTAAAATGTTACCACTTGGTTTTGCCTGGAATGTCAGCTTGATCATTCAATCATAGAAAAATACTTTGCCAAGCAACTTTATCTTCAATATTCTCCTGCTTCTCTCAAATAATGCAAAGAAGGATTCCCACACAAGTTCTTTCAAATATATGAAATGCTATCTAAATGGTGTATTTTGCTCTGCATCCTAATATTAATATTAATCTTGAGAATATTCTGCTCAAGAAACTTTACACTGTAGCATAATATTCATAACCTTTTATTTTAGTTGTGATTATTTTGTAAATACAACACAAAGGTCTCCCATAGGATATCATTCTACATAGTCAGTAAACACTACTGAATCAATGCCCATTTCTTTCATTAAGGTATCTTAGAATACAATAGCACATTAACATAAAAGAAATATAAGTTTAAGAGCATAAGTTAAGAGCATTAGATATTATTGCACATTTAAATGACCATCAGCATACTCAACTGAGGATTTATATTTACATTTTATTAATCACATTGCTATGGGCCTGACATGCTATGCATTCAGAGTTATTAGCCACTGATTAATTGCTGGGATAACATATGGCAAAAGTCACTGATATATTTACCAAGAATTTAGAACCAGATTCAGCCTATCATAGTCATATGCTTACCTTGACCTATGCTATTGTTCTATAATTAGATGAAGTTGCAAGGAAAGTTTATCAAATAAAAATTAACATATATCATGCTTCAATATGAGTTCATACACTTTAATAACAGTAGAAGAGACTTATAAATGAAGATCTCACATTTAAACCATGGGTATAGCATGTAATAATAACCTGAAAATAAGGGATTCTAGATAATAGGTTATAACCAGCAATTTTCTAGGTGGTTTTACTTTGAAAGTTTCTGTTAGGATTAGAGTTAAAACTGATATACTTGTGAAAGTATCCTATATATGGATATTCAGATATCTGGAGTCCAGTGGTGAATAAAGATTAAAAAGAATTCCCCAGGCAATTGTGTTAAATTCTAACTAATTATAGACTTTCCCAGAAATAAAAAGAAGGTGGGGTACATTTAATTTAGAACATTTATGAAGTGTATGTGAAGTTCCTTCTAATTTGTTTTTGAGAAACAAAGTTAAGGTTACATTGTGCAGTGTTATATGTCTACAATATCTGAAATAATATAATTCCTATTACAATCCCTGTTTATCCTTGGATATAACCTGGTTAATTTTCACCATTTATTAACTGAAAAGGCAAAAACAACCAAAAATTTTCTGAACTGCCTAGAGAAACAGACTGTAAAATGGAATGGATGTATGCTATTTGCTAATTCTTGGTTGTGATTAAGTATGGACAAATTACTTTTTATAACTCTGATTCTTTTTTTTCAAAAAGTTCTTTCTGTCTTAATTCCACATTTGTTTGCAAATTGTCCAATATCCATATGCAAATCCACACTGTTTTTGTCTATATTTAGCTCTTTGCTTAATCTTTATTCATTTGCTCATTTTCCTCTTTGGACTACCCAATTTGTCCTTATTGAAGATCTTGGTCCAAGACTGAAACCAGGCAAAGGGTGGGGAGACAGAGAAAACAGTCAAATATATTATGTTCTCTCCGTGGAAGCCACTAAGAAAAGTTATCCATCTGGCTGGAAAAATTCAAAATGATGAACTGTTAAGAGTGGAAAAGTGCAGGTTACGTCTGTTTGTACGGATTCTTTTCAAATGGCAGGAGTACAGCACTGGAAAGATCAGCATGTGAAGAAAGTTAACAAGTCCCACTTCTCTCCTTAATAATTTTAGAAGATGTATTCTATTTTCCAAGCTCCAAGTTGGCTTGAATTAAAACCATTTTGCTGATGATGTTGGAGAGAGAGAAGGAATTCTGAAATATGACATATAAAATATGTTCTCTTTCTAATCCACTGTTTTAATTAAGAAAACTAAAATCAGAAGTTTTGAGAAAGAAAGAAAGAAAGAAAGAAAGAAAGAAAGAAAGAAAGAAAGAAAGAAAGAAAGAAAGAAAGAAAGAAAGAAAGAAACTCTTCTGTCATTGAGAATCAAAGTATTTTTATGGCTTTCAACTCATACATAACATGAATGGAAAAATTCAAAATGATGAACTGTTAAGAGTGGAAAAGTGCAGGTTACGTCTGTTTGTACGGATTCTTTTCAAATGGCAGGAGTACAGCACTGGAAAGATCAGCATGTGAAGAAAGTTAACAAGTCCCACTTCTCTCCTTAATAATTTTAGAAGATGTATTCTATTTTCCAAGCTCCAAGTTGGCTTGAATTAAAACCATTTTGCTGATGATGTTGGAGAGAGAGAAGGAATTCTGAAATATGACATATAAAATATGTTCTCTTTCTAATCCACTGTTTTAATTAAGAAAACTAAAATCAGAAGTTTTGAGAAAGAAAGAAAGAAAGAAAGAAAGAAAGAAAGAAAGAAAGAAAGAAAGAAAGAAAGAAAGAAAGAAAGAAAGAAACTCTTCTGTCACTGAGAATCAAAGTATTTTTATGGCTTTCAACTCATACATAACATGAATGGAAAATTCCAAGTGCACATCAGTCAAGGCTCTTGAAAAACTGAAAATGAGCTATACAATTATGTGACATGCCTTTTTTCTTCTCATCCAAAATATGCTATTCTTATGCCCCTGACATTTCTCTCACCATTTTAACTGTGCTACATATATTCCTCTCCTTCACACAACCGATTAGTTGTTTATTTAGCAGCTGCAAGACTTATTATTCTATTTACTTCACTGTTTAAAATTGGACCTACTGTAGCTTATCCTATTATCACAAATGTCTCAAAAGAACTCTTATCTCTCAAGATGTCACTGAAAATCTTCCAACCATCTCCATGATGAAACAATGTTATTTTAAAACTGCAAGTCAGTGAGCAACTTTCAGAAACATGCTGTTATATTTCTGTTTTGCATTTCTACTATGGAGTTATCCCATAGACTTAGAAGTTTCCTGCCACTCAACGATGCATCCATACATGATACTATTCTTGCTAAGTGTTTTTTTCTTATCCTTGAGTAGATAGTAAAGTAAGTTAGAGTGTTCTGTAGTGACCTCAATACTGAACTTTATTCTTTCTCAAGAATTAGGATATACGCAATGGTGGGATTCAGCCAGTTCGCACCACTTCGGGAGAACCGGTTGTTAACTTTCTGAGCAGTTTGGCAAACTGGTTGTTGGAAGAAATCATTAGGGCAGAGAACTGGTTGTTAAATTACTTGAATCCCACCACTGGATATAGGGTAGTACTGTTTTTTCAGTTTAAACATGGAAAAAATTAAGGAAAATTATTTGTTGAGTTCCCTAATAAAAGTCACCAGCTGAGGAAAATAAAAACATCCATAAATTAATCTCTTAATGTAGAGCAGAGTGCACTAGAATAACAGAGTTGGAAGGGTCCTTGGAGGTCTTCTAGTCCAACCCCCTGCTTAGGCATCACATCTTCTTAAAAACTTCCAGAGATATAGCTGGGCTTTTGGAAAAGGTGAATGTTGATCTAGACTTGTCTTTTAACAAATCTTTTTTGTTGTATGGGTACCCAGCTATGGGTTACATTCATAATACCTGCCATTTTCCAATCAAGGTTTCCACCGGCATTAATGGCATATGTAGATATACTTCAAGTCAGGATTGGAACAGCTTCAGGAATTTTTTTAAATCTTCTGGTTTCACCAGTTAAGATGCACATTTCTGCAGAATAATTTGACAATTGCTTGCCATGTGCCATTATGTTTGATAAACAGCTGGGCACAGTTTAATTTAACAAGTTCACTGACATCTTTTGGGCATAATATAGATTTAAGCCACCAATAAATTCCAACAATTATCAATCAACATGGTCAAGAATAGCATGGGGCTAAACAATCTAGAATATCAGAAATTTTCTTCACATTGTCTAACTGATATTTACAAAACTAATACTATATCATTCTCCTATTTCCTATCATAACAAACATTACAACAGAACTAGAATTTTAATTTATGTCAAACTAGAGGCTGATCTAAAATATTAATGCAAGTAAAAGTCAAATCCAGAGTACATCATTTATTAAGCATGATTGGCAGTGTATACATCAAACACAGTGCATTGTAATGGGCTGTATTGATCTCTATATATTATGTATACACAAAAAAGACAGGTCATTCTGCCATACAATTATATATTCTTTTTATATTCATATGTTGGTATTTAACAAAATTCCATACTACATCTGTTCTAAAATATTATATTTGCCTAATAATTCTTTTTATATTCCTTAGAAATCATCAGCAATTTTAAATTACTGATTTATGTGAAAATATAATGTCTGGAAACTGTAAAAGTCTGGATGGGAATAAACCAACTTTAGCTCAAGTTTGACAAGACGGAGTGGTTGTAGGTTTTGAAAGCCCCATATCTAATGACTTTCCATCATTATTTCTAGATGGGGTAATATTGCTCAAGGAAGAATTGTTGCACAGTCTAGGGTCTTTTTGGACTTACATCTCTTGAAGATCTGGTAGCAGCTATGCCCAGAACATCTGTTTTGTATTTCTACTATGGAGAATTACACAATAACATCCTGTGTAGCAGTTACACCCATTTCTAGGTTGGGAGGCACTGCTCACAATCACTCATGCTTTAGCCTCAATTGGATTACTACAATTGAGACTGCCCCACTGGACAACCTCCCAATGGACTACTGCAACCTACTCTACATGATGCTATCCTTGAAGAGCTTTCAGATGCTTCAACTAGCTTAGAATGCAGCAGCATGTTCATATTGAGCATACCATAATATTTCCACAGAATAGAATAGAATAGAATAGAATAGAATAGAATAGAATAGAATAGAATTTTTTATTGGCCAAGTGTGATTGGACACACAAGGAATTTGTCTTGATGCATACGCTTTCTGAGTACATAAAAGAAAAGATACCTTCATCAAGGTACAACACTTACAACACTTAGTGATAGTCATAGGGTATAAATTTAACACTTAATGATACAATACTTAATGATAGTCATAGGCTACAAATAAGAAATCAAGAAACAATCAATATCAATAGTGTTGCTACATGAGCGGCACTGATTCTTAGTAAGCCTCTGTGTGCAAAATAATAAGCTGACTACCATCTTTAAAGTCATATTTGTCAGAGGACCAAATTAATTGTAGGACTACATATTCCTAGTGGTTTCTGTCCATCCCATCAAATTAGGCAGTGTGTGCATGCTCTAGGTCCCATCAGTGAAACAGTGACACTTGGTGAGTACTAAAAGTTTGCTTTCTATATATTGACATTTGTCTTATGAAACAACTTCTTCCTAAGATATGGACAACCCTGACTCTGCTAGCCTTCAAAAGATTCTAAAGACCTGGCTTTTCTCTCAAGCAGTGGAGCCAAGGCGTTAGTGGAACTCTGGCACCACTGTGATTATGCTTGATGTCCTTATTGAGAGATTCAACTTTTTCTTTGTAAATTTTTGATTATGTTTTGTTTTTGTTATTCTCCCAAGTTTCTTTGGTGGATGGGTGACCACATTAATTTTTTAATATAACAAATATATGTACCATTTCTCCACTGATGGGGAAAAAAACATGGGATTAAGAACCATCATGGTCCGGGCCACTTAAACTTTCCAAGTTGTTTTAAAGGATGGCACAACATAGGCTGCAGTGTAGCAATCAGACCTGTATGTAATGAAAACATAGTCACAAATATCATGTGAATTTCTGACCTAAGGATTTCACATCCCCCATGCTTGTCTCTAGCTACTCCAATACAAGTGACCTATGCTTGTTGAAATTCAGTTCCACTTGTCCCATTACGTCAATAGTGAAGTAAGTTGGGAATTGCAATCCCATATCTGCAAAGGCATCATAATCAATCCACTAATGATAGTGCATCATTTTGGATCCCTAGAATAGTCTATAAGCAACTAAACTATGTTGCAATTTCAAAAGATGCTCAAAAAGCCCCCATACAGCAAAACCTACACAGAGAATATGGTGTTTCTATCCATGCTAGATTTTTGGTTCAGAACTGCCAGACTGTTCTTAAAACCAAACAATTTCAAAAGAATATAGGAAATATAGGATATTTATAAATAACTGTATTTATAAATACAAATTCTCACAAATTTGTGAGAATTAGCAAACAAATTTTGATATGAGGTGCATTTTAAAAAAAAGATTGTATGTAAAGAGGAACAAAATAAAACCTTGAAAAAATAGCTCTTCCATATATTGTTGCACAATAAAACTATTGTAGCTTTCAAGATTATCTTGACTAAGTAAGACTGAGGGAAGAGGCAAACCATCCGAGACAAGGATAATCAACCATTTGCAAACCAAATAAATACATGGTGTTGGCTACAAAAGGAAGAGGAGAGATTCAAAGCAACGAGGATCATTTACCATAAATTGTCCTCAAGAATGCCAAATGAAAGCAACAATTGTGAAAAGAAAAATTGTTATGCTCTTCTACTAGCTTATGGAAAATGAGCTTATACTGACTCTATAAAGCCCTAGTAAGACCACACCTAGAGTACTTCATCCAGTTTTGGTCACCACGCTATAAAAAAGATGTTGAGACTCTAGAAAAAAATGCAGAGGAGAGCAACCAGGATGATTAGGGGACTGAAGACTAAAACATGAAGAATGGTTACATGAACCGGGCATGGCTAGTCTAGTGAAGAGAAGGATCAGGGGAGACATGATAGCCATCTTCCAATACTTGAGGGCTGCCAAAGAGAGGAGGGGGTCAACCTGTTTTCCAAAACACCTGAAGGCCAGACAAGGAATAATGGATGGAAACTGATCAAGGAGAGATTCAACCTAGAAATGAGGAGGAACTTTCTGACAATGAGAACAATCAACCATTGGAACAGTTTGACTTCGGAAGTTGTGGGAGCTTCATCACTTGAGATTTTCAAGCAAAGATTGGACTGCCATTTGTCAGAAATGGTGTAGGGTCTCCTGCTTGAATGGGAGGTTGGACTAGATGACCTCTAAGGTCCCTCCCAACTCTGTTAATCTGTTTAAACCTGAGTCATTTCAATTCCATATTGCATAACTGTTGTGCCCTAGGAGTAAATCTGTAAATAAGAAAAAAAATGTATGGAAAAATTCATAGGGCTGCTTTTGATTTTACAATGAACTGCTCTTGTATTTGTAACAGCAGCATAGTGTTTGTCCCTCATCATCAGTTGCAATCTGACAAATATTGCCTATACTGTATTGCAGTTATCATCTGTTTTCTCTACTTACTTGGAAGACTGGTTGATTTCATGAATGAACATCCATGGTGATCTATCAAATTCTCAATAGATGCAAAGATTTAGTAGATATGTAACAGTAAAAGCATGTGCTTCCCTGTAGTTTCTCTCACAAGTGGCACTTGTTCATTCATGTATGTACATCTTAATCAGGATTTCCTTCACAATTCAGTAGCCTAAGCTTCTGTCTAAGTCACAAGAACACCTAGATACCGACCAACACAAATTGATGACATTCATCTGTAACAGTCAGAGATGTAAAGCTGTGAGGGAGCAAAATTATGGACGTAACTGAATATTTTAGGTGCATTATTTGATGAGATTCATCGACAAACTAAATATGACTTTGATACTTATGGAACTAATTTCATATGGAAAATAATGTATATAAAAATCAATTTTACAGAAATTTTTGAACTCTTTGGCATACAGCAAGTTTGAAGTCCTAAATATATAGAAATTGAAAATAAAACACTCAAAAATAGTTTTTTAAAAAATAGCAGTTGCAAACGAAGATTCATGGTAAGTAAACCACACAAGAAGACTACCCAGTCCAAGCAGTAAAAAATGTTCTTCTAAAAACCACACAGATGTATATGACACCATATTCACAGAGGTTTCTCAGAGGCTTGCTGCTTCAGCCATGGTAGAAATCTACTCTGAGCTTTCTGTAACACAAATATCAAGACACTAACCGCTGTAATTAAGTCCTGTGTGGCCTTGTTCCACCCATGACATGGAATCATGTCATTATTCAAAGTGACAGGCATCTGATTACAGGACTTTTTCATGTCATGGACCCCATCATTAGGACAGTTCTGAGTAACAGATAAAGTCTTGCCATTATCAGCTTTGTGGATTCAAATATCTATCTTAAGGCTTAACTCCTCAGTTTTTACTAACAAACGTGGACAGAAGGATGAAATGTCGGCTAGTTAGCTGTCAGAAGATAAAAGGATGTCACTTTAATAGGATCAGACTGTCTTTTCTGTTCCTATTAAATTTCAGCTTAGTTAGACTATATTAAATCTGTTTACATCACTTTTATCTTACATTTAGGAGGAATCTATGTCAAATCCAGATTCCACTAGCCCCAATAATTTCTAGAAGAAATTGTGGAATTCCCCAGTGAAGAGTGCAATAAAATTTTCAAAACACTGAACAAATGTCAATTCATGTTAATTAAAAGCCATTAAAAATTGCAACGCCACAAATTATACTTTCCAATGGTGACAACAAGTAGTGTATAACTAAGCAACTCCATTGGCTCCAATGGATCATTGGTGTCCAACTCCATTGGTGACACTCCAAAATAGGCATGTTTTCCCAGACATGACTGTGACATTTTTAAAAACTAGAAATCCTGGAAGCTGGAGGTTCCATTAACCTGCTAGTTAAATATGGAAATCATCAGGGAAAAAAATAGTAATTGTTGTTTTAAAAAAAATCAGATCACTATAATGTATCTTCTTTTCACAATCTCTTTGCTTCTACCACTCTCAATGGGAGGAAAAATGATAACACTATTTTCTGCCTTTGAGCTGAGAGACATAGAAAACTATAATGTAAATACAATTATAAAACTATAACTATAATATAATTATAAAACTATAATGCAATATAATTAACAATTAATTCCCACAACACTGTCAAATAATTTATTAAGACTGTATTATTATTATTCTTTATTGATTGATATTGTTTTCCGATTGCTTATTTGTACCCTATGACTATCATTAAGCGTTGTACCTTAGAATTCTTGATGAACGTATCTTTTCTTTTATGTACACTGAGAGCATATGCACCAAGACAAATTCCTTGTGTGTCCAATCACACTTGGCCAATAAAAAATTATATTCTATTCTGTTCTGTTCTGTTTCATTCTTCTCTTACTGATTAGTATCTATCTCTTTCAACTTATTACCATAACCATGTTTCTTGTATCTTTCAATTTATATTGTTTTTATTTGTTTCCAAGTACGATTTGATAGCTTATTAGTAACCTTGACTATCACTAAGTGTTGAATCTTTTTATTCTTGATTAATGTATTTTATTCTCCTTATGTACACTGAAAGCATATACATCAAAGACAAATTCTTTTTGTGTCCAACTACACTTGGCCAATAAAGAATTCTACTCTATTCTATTAAAATAGGATTAATAGTATTTTTTAAAATTTCCTCAATTCCATAATAAATCCCACCCTCAAAGTACAAAATCTTGATTCCGCTATGTACTTGACTCACTTTTTATCAACTTTCCTTATTCACCACAGAGCATGGCCAATGAAAGAATTTGGGCTGTATTCAGAGCCTTTTGTTACAGGATATGATGACCATGGAAAGACTACTTTGCACAGATAAAATCCACTGGTTAAATAAGGCACTGGCAATTCTGCCAGTGATCTGAAACAATTATATTGTAACCCCCAAACCACTGGGTTGTTGTTGTTTTTTTCACAGTGTAAAATGTTCCAGATGAGGAAGTAATGCATTATTCTACAAAACATTAGCCAGGGCCAAACATGCTGTATGTATGTTGCTGTTTTTGAACATTAGAAAGTAGTTTAACTTCTTGGGTTATGAATACTACTTTTTTTCCTATTTCTTCAAGTTCAGAATTGAAAACTGCCTTCATTTCTTTTCTTTGCAACATACAGCACTTACATAAATTGTATGATTAAATATTAAAAGAGCCAGAGCTGCTAACTGTTCAAAGCTAAATGTGCTGCATAAAAAGAATTAGATGTGATAATGAAGTTTCCACTGCTTAAAGGGGATATTGCTAACTGAAGTATGTAGTGAGAAAGATGTCCATGTAACCAATACAAATACAAGCCATCACAGGTTTTTAACTAATTCTATTAAATATTAGTTCAGGTCCTTCTGAAACCTTACTGAAAGCTAAATTGAGTTGAGTGTTACCTGAAATATCCTATTGGAAGCCAACTAATGGAAGCATACTGTTATAAGATAGAAAGAACTCTAAAGGATCAGGATAATGACTCATGTAAACCAGCTTTCTGTAACAATTTTACCTAAGTAGATGCATTCAGGATGCTTAGAAACACAAACCAGCTTTTCCACGGCTGCTTCCAAGGTCCTGTATTATTTAAGATATGCTACTTTTGCTTTGGCTAATGAAACTAATACCCATTGACAGACAATTTCATTTATGTACTACTAAAAATCTTGTCATGATCTTTTAGAAAGGTCGATAAAATGTAAAAAGATGCACCATAGCACAACAAATTTTGAACCAAGGTACTTCAAATGGTCTAACTTATGGAAAATATCCAAAAATCCAGGACTATGACTCTGAGGGAATGAAATTTGGTGAAGTTGTTGTGATTTCAGGCTGCTGCTGCAGTCATGTGATGCTCATTCTGAACATTCTATGACAGTTTCCCAGCCACTCTGGCAATCCTTTGCTCCCTTCCCCAACTAGCAGCAAGGAATTGGCTCCTCATGTGGCTTTTAAAGAAGAACAACTTTAAGATACATGAAGAAAGCATGGATATTTGTACTGCTTTATGTGCATCTTCTGTGGCACAGAAATATGCAGATATAGCTACATCCCATATTTGTTCAGGAATTCAAGTCACAAGTCTCCAAGTGAGCTGCTTGATTGCAAATGGTGTAAAAACTGGATCTCTTTGGTGTCAGTAAAATACATTAGACACTATATTTTAGTCCTTGCCAATCCTGTTTCATTTTTCAATGGCTTCCTACTTTGAAACTAAGTGTACATCGGCCCCTCTGGTGGTTGCCAGAGATCAGGTAGACCCCTCTGGTGGTTGCCAGAGATCAGGTAAACCAGTCCCTCTCTAGCCCTCAGGAGGCCACATGAAAGTTTTAAACTTTCTCTGACAGTTTCCTACAATCCAATAGGGAAGCTAGTAGAGATTCTAAACTATTCTGAGGTGAGAACAACAATGTGCAATTTTGTGGTTCAAAAAAACTAAACTAAACTAATAAAATAAACTTCCTTTTTATGACTCTGTAATCTCTAAATAAAATAAAATAAAATAAAATAAAAGTTATAATAATATGTAATTTGGTGTCTCTGTGAAAGAAAAAGAAAATTACTCAGGACAGTACAATGGAAATCAGAATGAAACCTATAATTGGGAATTCTAGTCATCCTGATGCCATAGTCCAGAGAAAAAAAACAGTTCTTAATCTTCTTTCTAAAGGCTTGCAGGATCATGGCCAAATGTAATTAGGAGCAACAATGAGTCCAAATGGAAGGGGTCACCACCAAGGAGGCACACCTGAGTCCCATTAAATGGTGATGCTTCATCTTTTTTTTCACAGTACTCCTGGGACTTTTAAGACTTCCCTTTTTATTACTTCACCTCTGCCATCTTTCCTTCTCCTATCACCTGTCAGAGTCTAAACTAACACCTACTCTCACTTCTTTATCAGCAAAACAAAATACAAACTATTTTGATTGATTATCTGCATGGGTATGTGATGCAGTAGCAAGAAATCAGGGCTAAAGATGGTAAGAAAAGAACTACAAGTGATTCACAAGTATTCCACTTATTCCTTCTATGTTACTGCTAAAATGGAGAGTTGTGCATGTCGTTTACCTTGAGACGCAATGTATTTCCCTACATTTATCTGAGCCATAATCATTTGGCAATTATCTAAGACACAATAATATTTTTTAATTGGTGGTAGGGAAAACTGTTAATGACCATATGCCTTTTATTTAAGAAATGAGCACCGTTTTGAAAAAAATAACTAATCTAAAAATATAAAAGCAGCCCCATTTATACCAAACTGCCATCTCTGACTTCAGAATATTTTTAAAAGTAGTAAATCTGATAGTAATGCAGAGCAGCATTAGTCTTGGATTAGTCTAGGAATATGGATTTGTCCAGCCATATACAGATGCAGAACCTGCTTTAATGCTCTGGGGTTATGTGGAGGTTATTTGGAGAGTCCTATTTGAAGATCATGGTTGGGGGAAGGGGCTGGACTTTGGCATAAGTTTCACCCTTAGTTTGTGCCATTTGCCAAACTAAATACAACAAACTATTTTACTCTTTCTCTTTAGTCATTTGCTTCAGGGCTCAATTGCACAGATAAGTCTATCAGACAGGACTGGATAGGTGTGCAAGAGAATGTCTAACTGGGAACCTTGCTGTTGACTTTGTTCTTGTACTAACTTCTGCTGGCAATGGAGAATTGAGAATTTCATGCCTGCTCCTTTTCAGTTCAGTATCAGGTGACAAAAGGCTACATGTATTTTAAAACTTTGTTTGGGCTCCCAGTAACTTTCATTTGTTCCATAGTTTTCACTATTTGATCAAGACAAATTGGTTAAAGAACCAAAAGGGAGAGATCTGTGGTATTCGGTAACCTCATTAACCAATATAGGGCTCCTACACCATAGCCCATGTTATCAAAACAAATATCCCACTTGTCAATAAATTGCATGAAATTACATGACTGTGTGTTACACTCTCTCACTGTGTCAAATTATAGAGACAGAATAGCAGCACTTGAAAACAATATCATGCTACCTATTGAGTGCTGTGATGGACCATGTGAGGGGAGGAAGAACAAATTTATAAATCCTTCATTGAGATCTGCTATTTTTCTGAAAACACTCCTTTCAGAATTCCTATTATTAGAAAAGAAAAAGTAGTTACCTACAGCATCCGATTGGAAATAGGGTAATTTTCTTCTCATGTCCTTAATCAATACTTCAGCAATGTTTTGTTCTCTTCTCAGAACAGTTTTACTGTTGTACTAAGATATAATGGAGAAAATTTTCAACCGAGGCAACAGAGATACACTTCCCTGAGTGCTGATTTTAATCAGAACAAAAAGAAAAGTGATGGAAAGGGAAAGGACTTTTTTTTTCTAAAGTATTTTTTATTGCTAGAAGATCAGCAATTTTATATCTGAGTTTATTATGAACTCAGAAAGCACTATTATGTGGGGGATAAAAGAAGGTCTTTATAACATCTCTAGTACTACTTGTTCTCTATCTGGCTTCTCAGGACACCCAGAAACAAAAGGAGGTTGCATGGTCTTCCACAGCTCTGTATGGTTTTGTTGCAATGATGAAAGCACTACGCCACCCTTGCACTGCAAGTCACACTTAGATGTGTGTGAATATATATATATATATATATATATATATATATATATATATATATATATATATATATATATATATATATATATATATATATATATATACACACACACACACACACATATATATACATATATTTAATTTGTCATAACAGTATACATAAACATTGTCATAAGTAAAAAAATATATGTAGGTCTTTGGTTGTTCGGGTTTTCTCCCGTGTATATATATATACATATATATGTATATATATATGTAAATAATATGCATTAGCTATATTAATTAGATATAATAAAGGGAACAATAGGACAGGAACAATAGGCACTTTTGTGCTCTTATGAACACCCCTTATAGTCCTCTTAGGAATGGGGTGAGGTCAATAGTAGACAGTTTTTGGTTGAAGATTTTGGGATTTTGAGTAGAGACTATGGAGTCAGGTAATGAGTTCCAAGCATTAACAACTCTGTTGCAGAAGTCATATTTTCTGCAATCAAGTTTGAAGCTGTTGACATTAAGCTTGAATCTATTTTTTGCTCTTGTAATATTGCGTTTGAAGCTGAAGTAGTCATTTACAGGAAGGATATTGCAATAGATGATTTTGTGGGTTAAACACAGGTCATGTCGAAGTCGACATCTTGGCACACATACAAAAGGGCTGGGGTTTGTGGTGCAATAGCTTTTATCAGACTGGGCTGATTCCCCTGAAGACTTCACTGGCAGGTTTATAACCAAAAAACCCTCCAGGCACACATCGACTTTTACCCAACTAGCTCAACCTCAAGGCTGGTCTGGAGATCTAGAAGAATCAAGGTGGTCTTCCCATCAAGCATAATGCAACCGTTTATGTGATAGCTCTGAAGGATTACTTTTCCCACATACTTTTTAAACTTCTGATAAGGCTTAAGCATTCATAGTGGAACAAAGGATGACAAATGACAAAAAATCTGGCACAGACACTATCACTTTTCTGTGTGACTTTTACTGTTGCACACAATTATATGCAGAGGAGCAGTTGTACTGTGGTTCACTGACACATATTTTGTCATTTAGACAGACTCTCTTGTTGCTTTGGGCACATATGCTCTAGCCTCCTGGTAGTTTTCCAGTTGAGAGTCATCATCATATCAAATCCACATGGGACCATCTTTTTTTATTGACCCACTGTGTTAGTCCCTTGTCAAGTCTACTTAAAATTCTCTGTTCTGTGTTTTTCCACGTGCTGCATAAATTGAACTCAGAGCAAACACTTCTATGGTCTTTTTTGAATGGGACTTACATACACCTTCTTTCATATATAGCCATTATGCCTTCATAACAAAGGCATAATGTATGCACGTATGTAAATATATTTGTGAATAGAAACCCCAATTAACTATATTATCTGTATGATAGGTACATATTAACATTAGTAGCAAATGTGATCGTACCTTTTTACACATTTTTTTGCACAGCTCTAAAATTTAGCATTCCCATTATTTCATCAGTGTTCAAGGCTGAAACCTACTATCCTTATTTTATGTCAGTTTACCTGTAACCTGGAATTTAGCTGATTTTCTGCAACAACATGGAGCTTATAGGTGGTTCATTATCTTATTGGTGGAAATGCAATCTGCTGCCTATCACTTTCACCACTACCAATCCACATCATAGCAGCATGTATTCTTCATTATGCTGTTGTCATTCTTCAGTTGCTAAGTCATGTTTGACTCTTTGTGACTCCATAGACCAGGGAAGTCAAACTCAAGGCCCAGTGGCCAGAATTGGCCTGTGAGATGCTTAGATCTGGCACATGGGGCCGCCCTGGAAAAGCAAAGGACTGGCCCATGGTGCCTCTGCCAGTGAAAACGGAGCTCAGGAGGGCGGCCCTACCAAGTTCCATTTTCACTGGCAGAGGTTGCAGGAGGCCATCACAGCTGAAAATGAAGCTTGTGGGGGCCATGGGCAGCACTGGGGAGCCTTTTTTTGCGGGCAGAATACTTGGGGGTACCACAGGCGCCCCTGACCTGAGTGATGTCAAGTTGGCCACTTCCACCCTGGCGTCCCCAGGTCAAACACAACCCTCCTTTGACCCTCAATGAAATCGAGTTTGATACCCCTGCCATAGACCATAGCATGCCAGCCCTCCCTGTTCTCAACTGTGTCCCTGAGTTTGCCCAAATTCATGTTCATTAATGTCAGTGACGCTATCTATCTCATCCTCTGCTGTCCCCTTCTCCTTTTGCCTTCAATCTTCCCCAACATCAGGGTCTTTTTCCAATGAGTTCACTCTTTGCATTAGATGGCCAAAGTATTTGTACTTCAGTTTCAGTTTTGTCCTTCCAAAGAACAGTCAGAGGTAATTTCCTTTAGAAATTCTTGGCTATAGCCATTGAGAGAAGCATGAAATGGAAAAATGTCAACAGGCCATCCCTTTTCCTTCACAGATTGCTTTAGGATTTTAGATGCATGCAAAATGCAAGTGTGTAGCTAGAGATTCCTCCTAGCAGCTATTAAGATTTATTTAAATTGTTATTAAACAGTCAGATCAAGTTATGGGCTGTAAAACTCTGGATAAACATTAAATGGAAGCAAACATAATGACATCTTGAAAGAATTTGGCTGAGTTGTCTCCTCACAATCCAAAAGTTCCTGGTAGGGAATTATTTAATCTTGCAGTGGATTTCAAACTTTCAGGCCTCAAAACATCTGTTCACTGAAAAAAAAAATATCAGCACCTTTGATTGAAGCATGGGGCTTTGGTTGATAAGCCCCACTATTTCCACTGTACCTTAGAAAAAATATTGTGGATACCCTAAATGTAGATAGAAGTGGATGGCTGAGGTCATTAGAGGATTGTATTTCTTTTTTCCCATAGTCCCTTACAGAATTTTAAAACTCTTTACCAATGTCTAAAGAAAAAAAAATCTCCACAAAAGATAAAGCTTAGTCCCTTGAAGAGAAGATGGTTCCTCCCCCCTCTCATTTAGTCTCTTGTAGAAAGCAAAGCCCCCCACTTTCAGTTTCACAAAGCCTATTCAAGCCCTATTGTTGAGCAGGCAAGAAGGAGATAGTCATTCTCCTAGATAGAACAAATGGAGATGTAATGGTTGGCAAACTAAAATGGGCTGAGGCTGGCTATTAAGGATTTGCTGCTGTTGGAGAACTGAGGCACAATTTTCAGAAGTGGAACCTGGTGCATTGATAAAATAAAATGGAAGAGAAGGTGCTGGAATTATAGCAAAACATATTTCAAACGCCCTTTGGGAATAAATTGCAGTTAGGAAACTTTAGAAATGCAAGAACATAAGAACCATTCTGTTGAGTTAAATCAAATCCTACCAAGTCCAGTGAACCCTTTTGCTGTAACAGTCATCCAGAAATTCCAACTGTTGTCCTCATTTCCATTACCTCTTTGTGGTTTTCAGTCAATCTCTATGGAAAACAGGATGCTAAATTAGATAGGGTCTTTACCTTATCTAGGAGACCTCTTCATATGACATGCATCACTTGAAACTGGTAGAGGAAATGTGTTGGCTAGGAGTACATGGAGTACCTTTACAGTCACCTCCACATGGTTAGGCATAAATGGCTATTCTTAAGTGCTTTATTTATGTTAGTAGTGTACAGCATTACATTATTTCACAATACTTTGCCAAGATCTCTAAAGGTTTTCATCTTTTTAAAAATACAACAATGTTAAAAACACAATAAAACTATGCGCTTATTCCTTTAAATTATCCCTGCAATTTGTGTACAAATTTTGTAAATTTGGGAGTTGTGATAGGGGAAGAGAAGGAAACATCTCAAAAACAAAAAAAGGCAATTATATAATAATCACAAAGAAAGAAAGTAAACACATTCTACAATTTGGATGCAATGTACATCAATCATTCAAAATATACAAAGGCACGACAACTAACTGTGAAGTGAATAAATGCTGCCAGGACTGACACAGAGGTATGATGATGATACAGAGAATCAATAAATAGTCTGACAGTGTTGATGGAATTATTTGTTTAGCAGAGTGATGGCCTTCGGGAAAAACTGTTTTTGTGTCGAGTTGTTCTGGTGTGCAGTGCTCTATAGCGTCGTTTTGAGGGTAGGAGTTGAAACAGTTTATGTCCAGGATGCGAGGGATCTGCAAATATTTTCACGGCCCTCTTCTTGATTCGTGCAGTATACAGGTCCTCAATGGAAGGCAGGTTGGTAGCAATTATTTTTTCTGCAGTTCTAATTATCCTCTGAAGTCTGTGTTTTTCTTGTTGGGTTGCAGAACCGAACCAGACAGTTATAGAGGTGCAAATGACAGACTCAATAATTCCTCTGTAGAATTGGATCAGCAGCTCCTTGGGCAGTTTGAGCTTACTGAGTTGGCGCAGAAAGAACATTCTTTGTTGTCCTTTTTTAATGATGTTTTTGATGTTAGCTGTCCATTTGAGATCTTGCGATATGATAGAACCCAGAAATTTGAAGGTTTCTACTGTTGATACTGTGTTGTCAAGTATTGTGAGAGGTGGAAGTATGGAAGGGTTTTTCCTAAAGTCTACCACCATTTCTACGGTTTTGAGTGTGTTCAGTTCCAGATTGTTTTGGTTGCACCACAAGGCTAGTCGTTCGACCTCTAGTCTATATGTGGATTCGTCATTGTCTCGAATGAGACCAATCACTGTTGTGTCATCTGCGAACTTCAGTAGCTTAACAAATGGATCATTGGAGATGCAGTCATTGGTATACAGAGAGAAGAGAAGTGGGGAGAGCACACAGCCTTGGGGGGCCCCTGTGCTAATTGTACAGGTATTTGATGTGATCTTGCTTAGCTTCACCTGCTGCTTCCTGTTTGTTAGGAAGCTTGTGATCCACTTACAAGTCTGTAGCTGTAGCTAAACCTGTAGCTGGTTTAGCTTAGTTAGAAGAATGTCTGGAATGATGGTATTGAATGCTGAACTAAAGTCTACAAAAAGGACCCTTGCATAGGTCTTTGGAGACTCAAGATGTTGTAGGATGTAGTGCAGAGCCATATTAACAGCATCATCTGTTGATCTATTTGCTCGGTATGCAAATTGCAAGGGGTCTAAGAGCGGATTCGTGATGGTTTTCAGGTAGGAAAGCACTAGCCTTTCAAAGGTTTTCATGACTACAGATGTTAGAGCAACTGGTCTGTAGTCATTCAGTTCCTTGATGGTGGGCTTCTTCGGCACTGGGATGATGGTAGAGCGTTTGAAGCAAGAAGGAACATAGCACATCTCTAGTGATTTATTGAAAATATGGGTGAAGATGTGGGCCAATTGGTCAGCACAGACTTTTAAGCAAGAAGGAGTTATCTTGTCTGGGCCTGGAGCTTTTCCTGGCTTTTGTCTGTGAAATAG
Organism: Ahaetulla prasina; assembly: GCF_028640845.1. Lineage (NCBI taxonomy): Eukaryota > Metazoa > Chordata > Lepidosauria > Squamata > Colubridae > Ahaetulla > Ahaetulla prasina. Next base: position 263,458,139 of record NC_080540.1, read on the forward strand.
GTCCTGCACTTCCTTTTCTGTGATCACTAGGCGTTGTGAACCCAATGAAATGGGGTCAGTTGTAGGAGGCTTGGCTGTTGTTGGTGTGTCTGAGATGGGGTTATGGAGATAGGTGGCTGTAGTTTCCTTACAAACCTGCAGTAAAACTCATTCAGGTCATCTGCCAGTTGTTGATTACCTTCAGCCTGGGAAGGAGGTTTGCCATAGCCGGTGATATTTTTAAGAGTTTTCCACATGTTTGCTGGTTCATTTGCTGAAAATTGATTCTTTAGCTTTTCAGAGTAGCTTCTTTTGCTGCTCTTATCTCCTTGTTAGTGCATTTCTGGCCTGATTGTACAGCATTTTATCACCTTTTCTGTAGGCTTCCTCTTTGGAATGTCGAGCTGCTTAAGTTTAGGTGTAAACCAAGGTTTGTTATTACTGTGTATTCGCAAGTTCCTTGTAGGTACACATAGGTCTTCACAGAAGCTGACATATGATGTTACAGTATCTGTGAGTTCATCCAGGTCTGCAGAGGTATCTTTAAAATATTCCAATCAGTGCAGTCAAAACATGCCTGTAGCTTTAATTCTGATTCCTCCGTCCAGGTTTTCACTGATTTAATTATTGGTTTTATGGCTTTAAGTCTTTGCCTGTAAGCAGGTACAAGGTGAATCATGCAATGATCAGAGTGTCCTACAGCTGCACGTGGTAAAGACCGATAGGCATCTTTTAGTGTTGTGTAGCAGTGGTCTAGAGTATTCTTGCCTCTGGTGGGACAATTGACATGCTGAAAGTATTTTGGTAGTTCTTTCCTTAAGTTTGCCTTGTTTAGATCTCCCAAAACAATGGCCAGTGAATCAGGGTGTTTGGCTTCAGCCTCCATGATTTGGTCAGCTAGAGTTCGTAATGCCTCGTTTACACAGGCTTGTGGTGGGACATAAACAGCAATTAGAAGAAATGAGGAAAATTCACGAGGCGAATAGTAAGGTTTGCAGTTGATAATTAGAGTCTCTAAATTGTTGTCACAGAATTTGTAAATTATGTTAAAATCTTGACACCAGGTTGAATTAATATATAGGCATAAGCCTCCTCCTTTCTTTTACCAGATGTTTCTGGAATCCTGTCTGATCGTTCAATTTGAAATCCTGGAATGTTCAGGCTGCTATTTTCAATTGATTCATTTAACCAGGTTTCAGAGAAGCATAGGACTGCTGAATTGCGAAAATCAGAATAGTATTTGTTTAAGAGGAGTATTTCATCCATCTTATTTGCAAGTGAGCGTATATTTGTTAGGAAAATTGAAGGCAGAGGAGTTTTAGTGCGAGTTCTTAGCTTGATTAAGATCCCAGATCTTTTACCTCGTTTCCTTCGTTTCCGTCGTTTGGTTTTTTTAGTAATCCATGGCTCCGTGGGAATTGCCTCCTCCTGTGTTAGAATCTCCTCCGTGTTTGTAAAGACAGGCGGGGGTGAGATTAAAGAAAGCTGCTCCTTAAAGAAATGTTCCTTAATTTTTAGCAGATGGTCTCGTGAGTAGGAAATCCGTAGTGAGTCACAGAGAACAATTAGAAATAAAGAAACAATTAGAGAGCATTTCACCGAAGCAGCCTTCGTCGGCGCCATCTTTGTGTACAAATTTTGTAAATTTGGGAGTTGTGATAGGGGAAGAGAAGGAAACATCTCAAAAACAAAAAAAAGGCAATTATATAATAATCACAAAGAAAGAAAGTAAACACATTCTACAATTTGAATGCAATGTACATCAATCATTCAAAATATACAAAGGCACGACAACTAACTGTGAAGTTAATAATTGCTGCCAGGACTGACACAGAGGTATGATGATGATACAGAGAATCAATACAAAGGCCCTACTGTGTTATTAAAACACATAATTGTCCTTAAATTTATTTAATTATATCGGTATATATAAATAAGTCTAAGTTCTCACTGTGAGGTGTGTTTAAGTCAGGAGTATATGGCTCTGGAAACCAGTCCATACTCAGACACTGAACTGTCATTCTCCCCTCAACATAAGTACAGCAAAATCATAGCTTCTTCTTGTGGCACCAGTCAGAGAGCAGCTGTGCCTCTTAAATCATCCACCCAGGTCTTTACTTCTGTGTGGGTGGTAGAAAGAGAAGAGAATGACAGAGCCAGAAAGAAGTGCCAAGGAATTTAGGAGCAGTAGCCTGGGTCATGCACATAACAGGAAATGGCTTGTGCTGCCCACAAGAGAAGACTGGGCCTCGCTGTCATTTCAGATTCCCCACTCGATTACAAAGTTCAGTAGAAAGTTTAAAGATGGCCATTAAATCTAGCCCAGTGTTTCCCAACTTTGGCAGCTTTCAAATATGTGGATTTCAATCCCCAGAATTCCTTAACAACCTAGCTGGGAAATTCTGGGAATCTGAATCCATATAACTGATAGCTGCCAAGGCTGAGAAACACTGGGCTAGTCTAGCCCCTAGAAAAGTGCAAAATTTATCAAGCACGTTGGAACAAAGGTAAAATAATACCCAAATGATTAGGCATGCCCACTAGTGCATGAAACAGTTTCAAGAGTTTGCAATTTCATGACTAGAAGACTGCTGTCTGATTTTTGTGGTAGTATCATAGCATTCACTGAGGGAAGCCATTCCTTTAGATCTGTCTTTAATGAGTAATAGGCTAGATTATACATCAGAGACTGACTTGTATGCTCAAACCACAAAACCCAATGGCAACATAAATATGTATATATGTCAGTCTTTCACGCTCACAATTTGTTGGTGAGGATCTAACATTGCCAAAATGTGTGAGAAGAGTTGGGGGATTTCACTGCTGGCAAGAATATATTTAGAAATTACTTCTTTGTCAATTCACCAGAGTGAGTAGCTGGGGGAAGGAATTCCACAATCCATCATCAGGGTTAGCTCAAAATATGTTGTTGGCAGGATTGAAGGGTAAAACCCTGCTCTCATCCCACCTTGTTTGGAACCCAGCTGACAAAAGTATTGGCAAATAGACCTATCTTTGAGGTTGCCAAGCAGCCCATGTTGCATACCCAGTTGGCCTTATTGTACTTAAAGATAAATTCTGCCTTGTCAATCAGGCAATATACATTTGTTTTCTACTGATCAAATTAGAAATCATTTTTACTCACCTGATAAGTGATTGGATGAAAGTGAGCAACAGAACTTTGGAAAGATTTTGAGTTAAGATTTGATTAATGTAAAGTAAGTTTTCAGCACAAACTAACTGAGGTGTAGCACTTTTCTCCCACAAGAAATGCAATTCAGTGTGAGCTGTTTCCTAAAGGAAAAGCACATGTGAGAATTTAGATTATTTTGTCTAGCACAGCTGCTGCTTGTACTGCAAAATGAGAGCTGCAACTGATGACAAGGTAGTATGGAACTTGACACCTCTTCTGGCATGCACCCAAGAACACAGAATGTTTTAGATGGCCTGTGGTATGTGATACATTTCTTAATTGTTGATCACACATAATTAGGACAATGAAAGCTTAGTTTAACGAAAGCGGTTAGGTTAAACCAATGGGCTTTACTATACTTGGACAGATTTTGTTAGTCTTGGAATGTGACTCTGCAGAATAACATTTTATAAACAGGACTAAATAACATCTTCTCTTCACAAGCTATCAACCCAGAATTATGGCTGACACCCCAAGCCACAGTAAATGTTGTACGCTGAATAAACGTCAAGTAATCCAAAGGGTATATCATGCCTAAAATAAACTTTTCTCCTTAAAGATGTTAAAGTCAAAACCTGCATGGAAATGTTAGCCAGGCAAAGAAATAATTATCTCATTCTTTGGCTAAACATTTTCTACTGCTTTGTATTGACTTAGGCTGCAATCCTATGTACATGCAATAATAAATCCAGCAGACACCAATGGAACTTACTTTTGAGTAGACACACACAGCATATTTCTTTGATCCTAAAAAGTCTATTGTTATTTTTATTAAGATGGATGGCCCAATCATAATTAAGGTTGTGTTAAAGTATATTAAAATTTGTAAGATTAAAAGTATTACTAATAAGCAATACATACCTACTTTTGTACATAATATACAGAAAAGTTCAACACAGTTCAACCCAAAGTTGTTCCCTGGAATAATTAAAAGAAATCTTCAGATGATAATGATAGTGTTAAACATCTTAATTCTTTAGCCTTACAGCAAGTAAGAAAATGTTGTGAGCCTCAGTTGAAGGACTCTTAACCAATGTAATTGCATTGTCGACTAATGCTGCACAACTTTTTCAGAGTGATGCCTACACATGCTTTTAATGTTATTTGGGACTTAAACTTGGCAGGATCAGGGTGGGTGGGACAAAGGCAAAAATTAAGTTTGACAGAGGTAGAAAACTAAAGAAAAACGACTTTGGTCGCATTGGTGGATGATCTCTGGAGGTCTCGGGACAGGGGTTGTTCCTCTGTCCTGGTCCTGTTAGATCTCTCAGCGGCTTTTGATACCATCGACCATGCTATCCTGCTGCGGTGGTTGTGGGGTTTGGGAGTGGGGGGCACCATTTTTCAGTGGTTCTCCTCCTATCTCTCCGACCGATCGGAGACGGTGTTGGCAGGGGGGCAGAGATCGACCTCAAGAAACCTCATTTGTGGGGTGCCACAGGGGTCGGTTCTCTCGCCACTCCTGTTCAACATCTACATGAAGCCGCTGGGTGAGATTATCTGTGGTTTTGGGGTGGAATACCATCTGTACGCTGATGATACTCAGCTGTACATCTCCACCCCTAACCACCCCAATGAAGCCATCGACATGATGTCCCGGTGTCTGGAAGCCATGCGGGTCTGGATGGGGAAGAACAAGCTTCAACTCAACCCATCCAAGACAGAGTGGGATGCCAGCATCCCGGTACAGCCAGCTCACACCATCGCTGACTGTTGGGGGCGAATCATTGGCCCCCTGGAGAGGGTTCATAACTTAGACCTTCTCTTGGACGATTGGCTGTCCTTAGAAGAACATGTGACGGCCGTCGCCAGGGAAGCTTTTTATCAGGTCCGCCTGATCCACCAGTTGCGTCCCTTTCTCGACCGGGATTCCCTTCGCATGGTCACTCACACCCTTGTCACTTCCCGCCTGGACTACTGCAATGCTCTCTACATGGGGCTCCCCTTGAAGAGCACCAGGAGGCTCCAACTGGTCCAGAATGCGGCTGCGCGGGTAATAGAAGGGGCACCGCGATGCTCCCATATAACACCGCTCCTGCGCAGCCTGCACTGGTTGCCGGTGGTCTTCCAGGTGCAATTCAAGGTGCTGGTCATCACCTTTAAAGTGCTCCATGGCACAGGACTGGGTTACCTACGGGACCACCTACTGCCACCTATAGCCTCCCATCGGCCTGTGCGCTCCCATAGGGAGGGCCTCCTCAGGGTGCTGTCAGTCAAACAATGCCGACTGGCCGCCCCCAGGGGGAGGGCCTTTTCTGTGGGGGCTCCAGCCCTATGGAATGAGTTGCCTCTGGGGCTGCGTCAACTCCCTGACCTCCGGTCTTTTAAACACGAGCTCAAGACTTTCTTATTCCACCATGCAGGGCTAGCTTGAGGAAATAAGTGCCCAATAGCAGAATTAGAATCATCATAAATAAATAAAAGAAATGTCTTTATATGCATTCATCCATAAGCACCTAAAACTACACAGTTTACCTGCTGTTGTTGGCCATAAGGAGTAGACTGGAGTACTCTACTTATACATAGTATCAAATATTCTGTTGATACTTTATAAGATCATTTTACTTTCTATTTCTATTATTCGCAATCTTTTGAATTATCAATTGAATCCTACATTCTTCTACTAAATGCCAATAACACAGTGGGAATTAATCTCTCAGTAGGACTGCAAACTAAGACATTTATGTATCTAGACATTTGTTCATGCCAATAAATTTCTGTTCAGTTATTCAAATAATCCTTTCTTAAATGGAATAATAAGTGAGCAAATATTCCATATGGGAAACAAAGTGCTGTGATTTCAGCGTATTAAAAGAAATGTGCATGAAGAATAAAGATTATTCTTTTCATTCACTATATGCTTCCTGAGGTATTTTGCTCTTTAAATTTGTTCTAATATTACCAGAATTGATTTTTAGTCTCTATAGTCCCAGAGGTGCTGCCTTTGGTGAAGCTTTTGTTGGGTGACTGTAATGAAGCGTCATCTTGCAGGACAGTTGCTCTACTTGCAATTAAATTCTTAAATTCAGAACGCTCCTTTCCTCAAAAAAGCTAAATATAGATGTATGGCATTTTCTAGATGTCCCACTTAGGCATATGTACGTGTGTATCTCTCTGTGTGTGTATGGTAAGAAAGGAAGTTCAGACATATTAATTTATAGATTTTGAAATATAGATTTTATTTTATGGATTTTTCTTTGGATTTGAAAATCATTAAAAACTTTTAACTGAACTCCAAAGGTCACAGTCTTGACACTAGCAGAAAGAGGACAATTTAAAAAGTGGAACTAGATTATTTTATATGCATATCCAGCTCCTGACGTCTCTAGTTACAAGTAGCAGATAATATGAAAGGTGTTGTATAGTAGATTAGGGTGGGCTTACTTGTGGCTGGTACAGACATTCTCAAAGTGTTGTTCTTGACCCACTTTAGTAGGCAGGAAATAAATACGAAGGGACACATGTGGTCCTTCTTTGCATAGACATGGGTAGCCTTTGCTGAGCTGCTGGTATTAGACTAGGCCATATGTAGAGCCAGGTCTTTAATGGCCTTTGTTCTTATAGAAACAATTCATGCAATAGCAATAGCCTTAATTTGTTCTTTAGTACCACCCAAGGAACCCTGGCCAGGATCAAGGTTCACGTTCTTCTGATACCTTAGCCTTCCTCCCAGCCCCGCCCCGAGCAGCTTTTTCTGGTCTTCTTCATGACGGATGCTACTATAAATCTTGGAACCTGATACACTTATTTAATTTTATGCAGTTATTTATAGCTCATGATGTAACACCACTGCTCTGTAAGCTGCACTGGCTACCAGTGTGTTTCCGGATGCATTTCAAAGTGCTGGTTGTCACAGTTAAAGCTCTACATGGCTTGGAATCAGGTTATCCAAAGGACTGTCTTTTTCCAAATGTTTCTACCCATCCAATCAGACCCAACAGATTAGGCATGTTGCAGATCCTGTCAGCCAAACAGTGGCAACTAGCAAAAACTAGAATATGAGGTGTGGTTTTTTTTCTGCTATGGCCTCTGCCTTATGGAATATTCTCCACTCAGAGATTAGAATGGTCCCAGCCTTGTTAGCTTTGCATAAAGCTCTAAAAACCTGGCTATGTCCCTGGGCCTCGGGCTTGGAATGTGTTAAGGGTCCCATTCCTTGGCTTTACTATTAGTTGATTAGCCATCATGGCTTCTGTTTATACCTATTTGCTTTGAGGATGCTTTTATTGTTTTAATGTCTTTTAAATTGTCTTGCTTTATAATTTTAGAATTGTAAGCCACCCAGAGTTGAGTTGGATGTCTATAGAAATTGAATGAATGAATGAATGCAATGCCCTCAGTCCTGGCAATACTAAATTATGTCAGAAATTCAAATACAGAACTAGCATAATGCTAATTTTTAATTTACTTGATTTATAAACTGCTTTTGCAAGCAATGACAAATTATTTAAGGTGGCAATAAACCTGCACCAGAAACTGAGTTTAGTGTCTTACCTTAAGATAACTTCAACAGAACATTCTGTAGAGTAAGGAAGATGAGCTTATCAGAGATATGCAGAAACTGTTATCTACATAAAGAGGCTGAAGCATTTTTAAAGTCCAGAACTATGAGATAACATTTTGAAGTGGCAGCTGGTATCTTAATTCAATGAACTAGTTAGAAGGAGAAATTACAGCATAATCAGACTTGCAGCTTTCTATTATTACAAGTAGTTTTAACCTATAGACTGCAACTGAGATCAACAACTGTCACTATGCAACATGGTTATAAACATCATGCCCAACTGATGTCATCAACTTCATCAATTCTGACTGCAATTGTTAGGCAATTCACTGTGCATCATTAAGCATCACTTAAATTGAGCACAACTTGTGACTTTCTGCCAACTTTCCCATTGACTTTGCATGTTTTTACTGTTGTAGTAACTGATCAGTCACTGAACAAACAGTTGTTAAGTGAAGACTAGCTACATAGTCCTCACTACAGTATGAGCCATGGTAACACAGTGGTTAGAGCGCAGTATTGCAGACTAACTCTGCCCACAGCCAGAAGTTCAATCCTGACCAGCTCAGGGTTGACTCAGCCTTCCATCCTTCCAAGGTTAGTAAAATGAAGATCTAGATTGTTGGGGGCAATGTGCTGACATTTTTAACCATTCAGAGAGTGCTATAAAACACTATGAAGTGGTATATAAGCCTAAGTGCTATTGCTATAGTCTATCTAAATAAAAGTAGTTTTAACCTTTTTTGATGGTATTAATTTCCTGATCGGGGTTACTTAATGGGGTTACTTAATCTGGGTTACTTAAAGCAGCTTCTGTGGTGGGTTGCTATTGGTTTACCCTGGTTTGGCTGAACCACTAGTGGCAGCGGTGGGAGGCTCTGCCCACCCAACCGGATGCTTTTGCACATGCGCAGAAGTGTCGTGCGCACCCATGAGTGAACTGGTAGCGATGGGTTCTGAAACCCACCCCTGGGCAGCTTACACATTCAGACAACATACCTATCAAAATATAAAGTTTTTTAAAAAACGAGAAATTAAAATGCAAAAATGTAATGACTAATTACTAAAGGCCTGACTAAAAAATGCATCTTTGGATGCTTCCTAAAGAAAATAGAGCAGGACAGGGAAGCTAATTCAACTCCTGCAGAGCGCATTCAATGGAATGCAGAGGGCATTCAATATTCTGCAACAAATGTATAGAGGTGAAATTTGATTTTTTTTTTAAGCAGAAAATCCTTTCTTTGCTAATCTAAGTAATTAGATTGTAGGTGGAGTAGCAATTCCTCAGGTAATTATTAATCTATTGTACATCACAAAGTGATCTATTAAATCTTAAATTAACTTCAGCCCATTCTGAGAAATTATTATTGGCATTGATAGGGAAATGTAAAATAGATTTTAACAACGAAGTTTCTCATATGGCACCAAAAGAAATAGAAATAAAGTGAAATCTATGTGTCTGTTTCTTTTCTATCTTATATTTAAGCATGGCATTTTAACAAGTGTTTTGTTTTGTAGCTCATTTGGGCAAAAGGCCTAGGTCTACTTGGGGAGTTAAGTATCCTAAACTGTACACCAGATCACATACAGTAGGGAAAGGGAACGCAAAAAAAAAAAAGATATAATGTAAAACTTCCTATCAGTTTTACAAGGTAGTCAACATTCTGACTTTCTGTGATAGGCTCAGGTCTTTAATTATGCACTTCCAGCATGCTTATGCTTGCAAATAACTTACGTTTCTTATTTATTATGCATATGTTATTCCATGTCATATATACAGATTATAACAATAATAAATATGAAACGTAAGAGGAAAAGGAAAGCAGCTACAGAAAACTATAACAATTTCCATATATTCAAAACACATAAATATGTTTTTGTTCTCTCTTCACTTTTGGGTGCTTGAATTAGGATTTGACACTATACTGCCTTTATTAAATTCTTACTTAATAGTATTCTCTAAATCAGGACTTTCAAGGATTCTGCACTAGAAGAAAAAGATGGGCGGCTATATAAATTTGATGATGATAGATAGATAGATAGATAGATAGATAGATAGATAGATAGATAGATAGATAGATAGATAGATAGATAGATAGATAGATAAAAATAGAATTATTAGCAGATATATGTTCCTACAAGAAAACATGATTCACAGCAGTAGTATTACTGATTTATAGTAAGTTAAATTATTTATTCCAGTATCCATATCAAATTTTATGAAGCAAATTTAGAGAAGTACCTACCGTATTTCTCTATGGGTTGTTTTTTTCCACCTGCACTCATCAGCTTGCCATTTAAGTTCTGGTAATCAAATTCCATCATACAGATGTTTCCTGAAGACTCAACACATGCTGGCCAAAGCAGTTGCCTGCATGTGGTGGGAGGAAATGGTAACAGGAGGAGAAAGAAACTATAAAGACGAATGATTAAAGAAAAACCACCAAGAAAACAAAAGAACATCTACAAAAAGCTTTACCATAAGTCCTATGCATTGGTATCACATCTGACATTTTGTCTTGGTTTTTAAAAGGCAGAGTGGGGAGAATACAAAGAACAATCAATCAATGGCAAATTAATATTAGGATAGGAATATTTCATCTGTTAGCCAACCCTATTTTCAAAATGTCTCTAAATTTTTCTTAATACCTGAATATATCTGGTATACCTGGGTATATCTGCCTAGTTGTATAGTATTGGATTGCCATTAATCAAATACTTTTACGTCCTTTTATGTCCAAATGTTCTGGTATACTGGGAGCATTCCACCTTCTCATAAATTTAAATTCTAATCCAAAGAACACAATGTACAGTAGCAATATGATGCCCACATATAAGGCTCTTCCATTCTGATGAAAGAGAAAGGATGGATTTATTTCTCCCTTCCAAAAACAACAACAACATAAAAGACTGGGGACTGGTTGAGTTAAACAAACAAACAAAACCTGCAGTGCCCATTCAAGAAAACTGCTGTCTAGATGTAGTCTAAAATTGATCCAACCAGTACTCTAGTTTCACAAGCTAAAAGAGTTTACATGTGTTTCTCCAGAACCTCCTTTGCATAGTCATCCAATTTTTTTTTCAAGGTTCTTCATATCTAATTTGAATTTTCACTGTTCTGAATAATCTGAAGTCATCTCAGACCTGTCTGTTTCACTACAGAATAATTTTAGTAGTAAAAATCCCAATTTACTTTTTTTCCCCTCTCATTTTGACAGTCCATTTCATTTCTACTTCTGACTGAGCAGAGCTATCATGAGCACACATCAACACCCCCCCAAAAAAAATGCTGTTAGTTCGCAGATGACACAACAGTGATTGGTCTCATTCGAGACAATGACGAATCCACATATAGACATGAGGTTGAACGACTAGCCTTGTGGTGCGACCGTAACAATCTGGAACTGAACACACTCAAAACTGTAGAAATGGTGGTAGACTTTAGGAGAACCCTTCCATACTTCCACCTCTCACAATACTTGACAACACAGTATCAACAGTAGAAACCTTCAAATTTCTAGGTTCTATCATATCGCAAGATCTAAAATGGACAATTAACATCAAAAACATCATCAAAAAAGGACAACAAAGACTGTTCTTTCTGCGCCAACTCAGTAAGCTCAAACTGCCCAAGAAGCTGCTGATTCAATTCTACAGAGGAATTATTGAGTCTGTCATTTGCACCTCTATAACTGTCTGGTTTGGTTCTGCAACCCAACAAGACAGACACAGACTTCAGAGGATAATTAGAACTGCAGAAAAAATAATTGCTACCAACCTGCCTTCCACTGAGGACCTGTATGCTGCACGAATCAAGAAGCGGGCCGTGAAAATATTTACAGATCCCTCACATCCTGGACATAAACTGTTTCAACTCCTACCCTCAAAACAACGCTATAGAGCACTGCACACCAGAACAACTAGACACAAGAACAGTTTTTTCCCGAAGGCCATCACTCTGCTAAACAAATAATTCCCTCAATACTGTCAAACTATTTACTAAATCTACACTACTATTAATCTTCTCATCGTTTTCATCACCAATCTCTTTTCGCTTATTACTGTATGACTATAACTTTTTGTTGCTATCATTAAGGCTTAAATTGCAACTTGTGACCATCATTTGTGTTGTAAATGTTGTACCTTTGATGAGGGCGTTTTTTTTCTTTCTTTTTCTTTTATGTACACTGAGAGCATATGCACCAAAACAAATTCCTTGTGTGTCCAATCACACTTGGCCAATAAATTCTATTCTATTCTAAAGAGACTTGCAGGTTGCTGAATCACAGTTTTATGTGGTTTAGGAAATAGCTGCGGTCTTACTTCCTCCCTGAAAGAAGCAGCTGGGGAGGGGACGATGTAAGTCACATAAAAAGCCTTAGCTGTTGAAGTTGCTGGGCAGAATATTTTGGGGAAACTAAAAGTGTCTCATCGACAATAGTATGAAACTTTGCCTTTGCCTTTGCAGCTATTGTGTATTAGTTGATGGTCTAAGAATACTTGTCAGCTTTACTAAAGAAATACACTAGAGCAAGGGTGTCAAACTCGATTTCATTGAGGGCCACATCAAGGTTGTGTTTGACCTTGGGGGCCGGAATGGGCATGGCCAGGATGGGCATGGCTAGCTCAATGTCACTCATGTCAGGGGCGGCTGTGGTGGCTCAGATGCTCTGCCAGAAAAAAATGGGCTCTGTTCTCGGCTGCAACGGCCTCCTGCAACCCTCTGCCAGCAAAAACAGAGCTCAGGAAGGCCGTGTGCTCCCAACCTCCATTTTCACTGGCAGAGGTACTGTGGGCTGGTCCTTCACTGTTTCCAGGATGGCCCTGTGGGCCAGATCTAAGCACCCCACGGGCTGGATCTGGCCCCAGGGCCTTGAGTTTGACACCCTACAGAAGAGTTTTGAACCATTAACATTTGCAGGCCTTTATCCAAACTCCCCAATTTGGTCATTTAATGGGTCATCAATCTGTAAAATGTCCTGCCCTTTTATCCCACATGAACTCTAGAATTGGATGGAGCATTTTACTAAATCCTTATTGGCAGTTATATAATGTATATAATAACTATTCTATTGCAAATAACATGAAATTACTACAATTCTCAGCAACCTTAGGAGGTCTGACCTAGTTCCTAAGAAAGTTATGTGCTCCCAGTGATACTAACAAACTCTTCTCACAGGTCCAAACAATTTCTTGGCTGGTTTCATGATTTGTATGTTTTATCTTTTTATCACCATGATTGTGTTGTTTTTCAAAGTCACAGAGGTGCTTAATATTTGTTCTACCAGAATTTTGTGTTGATTTTTACTTTTCTTGTCTGAATAATATTTGTATTCTCAAGGAAGCATTGTTTCAATACTTCCTTATAGCTGATTTTTAAATAATTGGCATTCTCTTGCACTTTTCTTTTATTAATCTCCATATATCTTGTCTTTGAATTTCTATTAGTTTTAAATCCCCAAATGGAAAGATTTAGCCTTATTGTTATCCCTTTTATATTCCTTATGTGACCTTTCTGGATGCACTTGGTTAGCTATTTGGTGACAAAGAATGTTGAATAATAGGCCTTTGGCCTAGTCAAGCAAAACTCTTATATTATAAGAATTTGTGTTCTAAATAATCTTTGATGTAGTTTTGTCTTTTAAAAGTAAATGACTTTCTGGGATAACTTTACTATTGTTCATATGATGAATACGATACAATGTATAAAGCCACTCTAACTCCAGATCCTAAATAAAATTCCAGATAATGCCCAGGTTGTCTCACTTCTAATAGTTCCATTATCATTTTTGCTAAAGCCCAGTCAATTATTGCCTTTAGAAATTGTCTTTCTTGTGAACTGAGCATATGAACTGAACATGGATTCTGCCTTTCAACTCTACTATCCAGGTGATATAGCTAAAGGGAAGAACTATTTACCATGATCTCTTTGCATATAAGGTTTTTAAGAATTCAGTGCTCAAACATACAATTGTTCTGACTGCTGGATTTTACTTATGTCTCTGGTGCAAATAGTTAGAAACAAAAGTTGTTTAAATATATGTCCGTGCCAGGAGTACACTCTGAAAAAGAATTCTGTAAACACAAAGTAAATTAAAATGAGACCTGTTTTTGTGAAGCTGATGCTTGCTACATGGTTATTACAGAGAACATTTATGCTGTGTGGAGAAGCAGCACGTACCCATGTGGCTAACCTATGAGTGGAAGAAACAAACTCCACCCATTCCTAGGGCTTTGCTATGTCCAGACCACAATTTCTGAGAAAGATTAAAAAAAAATAAGCTGAAAATGAAAGATTGGAACGGTGTAGCTCATTAACTGGTCACACAGAGATATATCAGAAGGAAAAAAGTGGAGTTATACAAACCAGTTTCTCCCTTGCTGCAAATAAAAGAGACAATTGTTTTGTTGATACAGAAATATGCCAACTAACTAAGGAGAACCATGGCATTTTTTGGCCAAATATAGCTCTTGTACTAGGTCAGGGGGGAAAAAAAACCCACTGCAGCTTTTTATTCATGAGCTGAAATCATTGAAAAGACCAAGTTTACATTCCTATAGCCTGCAGCAAAGCAAAGCAGAATAAATGTTTGGCTTAATACTCATTTCTGTCATGAAGCTTTCTGAAGCCAGAAAATGCCATTACTACTATAATCAAAGAATTGAACATAGTTTATGATGATGATTATTTCAGTGAGGTGCATAGTAAGGTCACTGCAATAGATAAGTCAGGCCAAAGTAGATACTATGGTAAAAAAAACATGGGTGCTGTTGAAAATAGCCATTTCATCATTCAGAATAAGTATTAGAAGTATCTCCTGTTAGATCTTCTTTTTTAAAGAAAAATGTAGACACCACTTTCCTATGACAATATTGTAGTATAACTTGAACTGAGTAGAATAATTCAAGGTGCCCAATGCAGAAAACAAGTGTTTTAGTAAGCATTAAATGAGTTTCCCAAAATAGAAAACCAGAGTTAAATCTCTTGTAAATAAAAACTGAGAGTATGGATAACACTAGAGTTGGTAAGAAAGACTAATTTAACCAAAAGTATGGTTTTGTTTTCACAGATTTCAAGCTAAAACCATTTTGGAAACATTCTTTTTTACTCCATCTTTGCTTCATAGATTCATTTCCTTGAAACCCACCAGCATGTCCAGTCCACTGAACCTCAATGCATTTATTGCAGAGATAGACTGGATAGTGTTTCTCAAACTTGAGAACTTTAAGATATATGGACTTGAACTCCAATAATTCACAACCAGCATGTTGTCTGAGAAATATTGGACCTGATGATGCCATGGATCCCTTGAAATACTACAAATACTGCAAGCAGTGGTGTTCTCTGGGATATCTGTGGAAGCGAAAATTTGACTTTGAAGAAGTAGGATGAGAAAGGTATTGGTCTTTTTTAACTTTGTTTTGAAGAAGATTGCTGAAAATAGGGACAATTGAGAAAACAATCAAATAGATCATTGAACAAATCAAGTCATAGTTCTCATCATAGGTACAAATGACCAGGCTCAAATTATCTTACTTTGGACACATTATGCACCTATTGTAGATCTCTGAAGAAGGTTCTGATGCTGAAAAGATGGAAGGAAAGGGACAACCAATGGCTCAGGGAAAGATCATCAGGGAGGAAAATTATCCATGTGCTCACTAAGAGACCTCTCTGTTATGATAGATCACCTAGGCAGAGACAGGCTCTGATACAGTACTTTATTGCTTTGTTAAGTTCCACAACAAATGGCCCTACAAGGCCGGTAAGTCTCCATCCCACACTTTTCTGAAGGCAGCCACCCACAACAAAAGTCATTAAGCAACAAAACCAATTCACAAAGGCAGAAAGGAAGCCCAAAGAGAAGATGCAAGCTCATGGGGCAAGGTCCAGAATCAAGGTCCACAGGGTAAGGCAAGTCCACGAAGCAAAAGGCAAGTCCACAAGGCAAAGGCACAAGGCAAAGGCACAGGCAGAAACATGAGTCAAGGTCTATCCTCCCCAATGAGGGCAGGCAGTTCTCTGTCCAGTTGACCATCTCCCCCAATGCCTGAGGGACCTAGGACAGCCTCTTCTCAGCCCCTGGCCTCTCCAAACATTCCAACAGAGATGTACTGTCCCCTTGGTATGGTCTCAGTTCCAACTCCTCCTCCAAACCAGAATCTGATGGATCTATCTATCTATCTATCTATCTATCTATCTATCTATCTATCTATCATCTATCTATCTACCTATCATCTTCTATCACATTTATATAGCTACCCATCTCAGAAAAAGCAATTCTGAGTACAATAACTGAATAAAACTCCAAATACATAAAACAATTATAAAATATTTTAAAAATAATTATAACATGGAAATTATTATAAAAAGTTTAAAATCTATAGACAAGAGGGGGGGGAGGGACAGACGGAGGGAGGGAGGAAGAGAGAGAATTAATCACAGTGAAGCCATCTCAAAATGTCTCTGGTTCTTTAGGTCCCCCAAGTTTTCTGACATAACCAGCTCTTAAGAAT
This sequence comes from Ahaetulla prasina, assembly GCF_028640845.1. Taxonomy (NCBI): domain Eukaryota; kingdom Metazoa; phylum Chordata; class Lepidosauria; order Squamata; family Colubridae; genus Ahaetulla; species Ahaetulla prasina. The sequence goes on from NC_080540.1 coordinate 263,474,332, forward strand.
TTCTGAAACAATAGCAGGAATGGAACTAAGCTGACCTTGGGTATTTAGAGAGAATGATCTGTACAGGCATCTCAAACTACAAGGCCCACCTCCTGAGACCCACCAGATGTAAATCCCTAGCAGATTGATACTGATTTTATACTAAGTAATCACTCAATAATAAAAAATCACTCAATAATAATAAAAAAAGCTCTTGGAACTGCTTATATAACCTTTTTGTGTTTTTGCATTTATATCCTTTTCATTTCAACAGAAAACTAACGAATAGAAGCAATCCCAATTTTAATAAAATGGATTTAAATAATTGCTGTCTATTTGACAGAGCCACAAAGTGGAGAATGGTAGCTAACTTCTTCCTTCTCTTGGTTCTATTCTGACCACAGGAAGTCAGTAATATGGACACGTAAACCAGTAGATAGATTGAGATTTTTAGGAACTCTTAGACAACAGTTTGCAAGTAACTCCACTTCCTGGTCAGCAACAAATCTGCCATGTGTCTCCAAATCATGGGCTTACGTCCTACAAAAGAGTCCTCTGTGTACTTTCATCCAGTTTTCCACTGGTCTACAAACTGTAAGGAGAGAAACATGAATGCTACATTAGGAATTACAGTGGGGAAAGGATTGGACACTGTGAACCTATAAATAGCCACTGACCTGATTATGGGTTGCTGATCTTGTTAAGAATTGGTTTCAGTCAGACTGCCAGCTTTAAAATCTTTGGTATCTATGGAAGAAGGAAAGAAACCAATACATTTCTAGCTTAACAGGCTAGTCTTAAGGAGTCTTCCAAAAATGGTGGTACTAACAGTCCTTGCCTTGACCTATCATTCACATATTCATCTAAAAATCTAATTAGAATCTATGGCCGCAAAAGTGTCCCTGTGAAGTGATCAGGGACACCGCTTTTTGCAAAGTTTTCAGTCCTGTAGGGACAATATACATTATTGTCCCTATACATGATATAAGCATGTACAGCTTGAAACTCTCAGATAATTATCTGGAGATTAAGAAAAGGGAACACTTTTCTTCAAAGGGAAGAGTGACTGATCATGTCTACCAAACCAACACATAACCCAATTCCCTTCCCATCCAATTCCCTACACATTGGCACCATAGAACCTTTTTTTCTAGAAAGGCCACGGGCTATTGAATTAAGAAGATACGTTTGCAGTTTGGTCTATATAAACATTAGCCAGAGAATATATGTTTGTGTGTCTCTGACTAGATCAGTTTATTCTTAGCTATTTGGAATCAGATCATGCCAGCTGTTACGTTCTTTCTTAGAAGATTCTTAACACAGACTCCAGAGAAAGTTGTAATTCAAAACTATTTTTACATAACAGTTTTAGCCATAGCTCTCTCACAGTTCTCCATTTTCTTTTGTTCTCCATTCCTCTCCCAAGTCTTTCCTGTCTCCTGAAGTATCTCCTGAGATGGTAGTACTATGCTACATACAGTACCTTTGTTAGATAGAAGTAAAGGATAAACCAAGTCCTGTAACACAGTTGAGGTGCTTAGATATAAAATCCTAGCAAGAAAAATGAAAGGAACTGGGTAAGTTTAGCCTGGAGAACCAGTTTGGTCTATGGTTAAGGCACCAAGCTAGACATTGGGAGACTATAAATTCTAGTCCCATCTTAGACCAAACCCAGCTAAGTAACCTTTGGTCAATCACTTTGTCTCAAACTGCAGACACTTTTCTAGCCAGTTGCTAGGAGTCAACACTGATCCAAAAGCACATACACACACACCAAAAGCACACACACACCAAAAAGCTAAAACTGCTTAGCCTAAATAAAAGAAGGTGGCAGGAAGACATGGCAATTGAGCCAATGACTGAGATTAAGTTGCAATAGGATTTGCAGAGTCTTTCTAAAAAACATGAAGGGCAAAAATACTTTTCCAGCCTTCTGATCAGAGGCTTTAGCTGACCTTCGATAAACACTACAAAATCATCCATTACATTGTCTGAATCAAATTGGGTTGCAAAGTAGTCCAAATACAGTTGTATGAGGAGGCTGGCCACAAAAATTTGCCTTGGTAACAACTTTAACTTGCAAATACTGGATAATAAAGTTTGCTGCAAATAAAATTCCATACACTCCCTGTTTCTATTACCATCTTTATTTCTTTCTGTGGCTGACTTGAATCCTAAAACAGTGTCCCCTAGATGCCTTGGGAATGCATTTTCCTCAGAGTTTTGCACTGTTTGCTGATGAACATGATTAATGGGAGTGTTCATGGGGAAGTTAGGCATTCCTGCTCTTAAGTGATTTTCTTCTTGAGCACTTCATATGATATGAACATGGTAACTTCTTAATCTTCCTGCTGCATCTTTATCATATGAAGGGTCCCCATGTAAGTTTGGCAGGAGCACGCCTGACATTGGGTGTACTCCAGTGGTGGGTTTCAAAAATTTTTACTACTGGTTCTGTGGGTGTGGCTTGGTGGGCATGGCTTGGTGGGCATGGCAGGGGAAGGATACTGCAAAATCCCCATTTCATAACATAATATAACAACAGAGTTGGAAGGGACCTTGGAGGCCTTCTAGTCCAACCCCCTGCCTAGGCAGGAACCCTACACCATCTCAGTCAGATGGTTATCCAACATTTTCTTAAAAATTTCCAGTGTTGGACTTGGGAGGCAGAGAATAGATGGAGGCGGGGCCAGTCAGAATTTTTACTACCAGTTCTCCGAACTACTGAAAATTTCTGTACCGGTTCTCCAGAACTGGTCAGAACCTGCTGAAACCCACCTCTGGTATACTAAGTGGCAGCTCCTCTCTATAGTACATCTTGCCACCAAAAGCAGGCTTGGGCCCTATACTGGTGACCTTTCAGAATAACGGTATAAAAGAGTTGCTCAGGAAGGAAACTTTATACCATTTCAGATCAATGTCTCCCAATCTGTTCTTTAAAAACTCCACTATTGGAGCACCCACAACTTCTGAAGGCAAGTTGTTCCACTAATTAATGGTTCTGTCAGGAAATTTTTCCTTCGTTCTAGATTGGTTCTGTCCTAAATTAGTTTTCATCAATTGCTTCTTGTTCTGTCTTCAGGTGCTTTGGAGAAAAGGTTGATTTCCTCTTTTTTAGGGCAACTCCTCCTCCTTAGATCAGGGCTGTCAAACTCCTGACTTGCGGGCCAGATGCGTGACACACTGCCCAGTTTAATGAAGGGGGGGAAAGTCCCGATATGTCACATGACACTGCTGTGACAATGTGAGTTTGACACCTCTGCCTTATATATTGGAATACTTCTATCAAGTTGTTTTTTTGTATTAAACTAGACATACCAAATTCCTGCAACCATTATTCATATCTCCAGTCACCTGATCATCTTTGTTGCTCTTCTCTGCACTCTCCTAGAGTCTCAACATCTTTTTGAGCAAAACTGGGTGCACAATTCCAAGTGTGGTCTTATCACGGCATTAGAAAGTGGCATCAGCATGTCATGTTCTCTTGATTCTACCCTTCTGTTAAAGCAGCCTAGGACTGCTTTTTTTTGGCAAGAAAAGTTAAGGAAGATAAACATCTTGGCATTTTCAGGATGTCTTGGTAAATATTGTAGAGCCATAGATATGTAGATGTGCGTATCTATGTGTGTGTATGCTTGTGTATCTGTATATTTTTTATTGCTATTTGATATTCTTATAATTTTGCTACTTCAGTTTTCCATTTTAATTTAATTTTATTGATATTTTATATCTGTAAGCCATCTAGAGTCCACAAGGATTGAGGCAGTAGATAAACTGCACAAATACATAATAAATGTATGTTTTTGAATGTCTGTTCTCACCCTTGATTTCAAATTATATATGCTTCTAAGTAGCCATATTTACATGATTTCCCTAAATATATAAGTCTATTGCATCTACTGGATAAACAAAAGTAGAGATAAAAGGACCAATATTTAAAAAGATACAAGTGATTATAAAACAATTATCTGAGATAAGAAATGTTTAGTGTATTAATGAGGTATTATTACACTATATTAATTGATAAAACACTTCCTTCCTTGTTATTATAGTAGAGATATCCCCCTGTTACCAAGAAGATAACTTTCATTTACATTCTATTCTCAAAACATGTTGTTGTTGTTAGGTGCAAAGTCATGTCCGACCCATCATGACCCCATGGACAACTTTTCTCCAGGCCTTCTTGTTCTTTACCATTCATTTAAGCTTTTTTTTACATTTTACAATCCATTTAACAACTGCTTCATCCAGCCACCTCATTCTCTGCCATCCCCTTCTTTTGCCCTCAAAACATGTAGCCAAACCAGGGGTGAAATCCAACAGGTTCTGACAGGTTCTGGAGAACTGGTAGCAAACATTTTGAGCAGTTTGGAGAACTGGTAGCGTAAATTTTGAGTAGTTTGGAGAACCGGCAAATACCACCTCTGGCTGGCCCCAGAGTAGATGGAAATTGAGATTTTGCAGTATCCTTCCCCTGGAGTGGGGCGGGAATGGAGATTTTGCAGTATCCTTCCCCTGCCACACCCACCAAGCCATGCCCATCACGCCACACCATGCCCACCAAGCCACATCCACAGAATCAGTAGTTCGAAAAATTGGATTTCACCACTGAGCCAAACCCTTATTAAAAAGTACTAACATATTGTAGCTAAAACTCTCCAAATAAAAACAAGGTAGTGCCATAATCATACTAACACTCTGCTCTTAAACATTTATATAACACTGATCTCATAGGAACAAATGGATGGAACACAACATGGAAGAAAAACAACCAGCCTATCCCATTCCCCCCACCTCTGCATGCAAGCAATAGCCTGTTGTATTACTACTGGATTTACTGTCACATTTTTGCTTGAGTTACCATGACAGATCTTGCTGTCTGAAACAGTGTTCAATGTTTTGTTCATAGTAACACTTCATGAGGAAGTGGGGTGGAAATTTCCAAAGTGCAGGCAGTTGCTCTGAATAAAGACAGTCTTTTACTTTTATTCCTGGGCCTGGCTTGTTATGATCACCAGCTCTGTCGGTATGAGTGGGTTTATACTAGGGCAGCTTTCTAATGATTGGAACGTTCCGTCTACCACAACCGAGGACTTCTGGTGTCTTGCAATAGAAGACCCAAAACTGTCAACAGCTGTTTGTAATTCAGCTGCTTTGGACTAGCAGCATACTTAGTTCAGAGCCTAAAGTAGCTATCTCCCTCCATAGTTACTAAGGGTGAATAGGAGGAGCTAAAAATATTTCTAAAAGGAGGCTAAGAGAAATATTTTGCTCTTTCACAACAGTAACATATACCACATTAGAACTGAGGTTTTGTTAAAGTAAATTGAAATATTCTTATTGCTGGGTGACAGAGGTGGATTGAGATGCATGCCAGCTTTCAGAGTATTCAGACCTTTATATTCTTTTATTTAATCTTTATATCTTGCATTCTCCCTTAAACAGGGTTGCAAAGACAATCCCATTATTGAATTGCTTGAGGAACTGAACGTGGAATTCCTTGAACAAAATTTAAAACTTCTTCCATAGTGTTTTTTTTATAATGAATATGAGTATTCCAGGCTTCTCCAACCTTTACACAAAATGTAAAGTTGTATAAACAATACACCAACTGTAAGCTGGTGGCTGCACCTTCCTAAACATCATCATGTGTTTTGCCAAATGAAAAATGGTTACACCAAAAAAAGGTATAGGATCCCCCAAAAGATGCGTATTCGGTAGAGGCAAACACAATGTACACATTGATGAAAATGATGTATGAAATTGCATTATTCTGGAAGGAATAAATTACAAAGAGTGCACATCCTATATGTATATTTGGAGAAATAGACCTAAAAAATGATTATATACTTTCATTTTTAAAAGACAAACATATACAGTGAGCAAGGTAGTTGAACAGAATCTTAGGGATTCCTAAATTGTTTGATTTTCATAGAGCAAATTGATATTATTTTTCACCTAACTGAAGCATGATCCTATCATTCCACTTGAATGTGAACTTCATAGCATACAATTGGTTCACAACCAATACATTGCTGTGGCTGCTACCAGGCAGGTGTTTGATACAATGCTGCACCACGTATTTTTTTTTAATTGAAAAAGTTTTTACAAAAAAAAGCTTTTTCCCCCCCTTTCCCCCCCACCCCCCTCCCTTCAAAAACCCCTTCCCCCCTCCCTCCCCCCCCCCACATCCCGGAACAAACACAAGGTATAGTTAAAAATAAAACAAGCATATGCTAAATATTTTCCCTCCAAACTCAGTTAACTCCTGCAATTCTCATCAAATCCTAACCTCCCCCATAACAATCAGAAATAATGCATCCTAATCATTCAAAGGCAGTCTGATATCTCTTAGTCTGATATCTATTTTGGATATAGTCAATCCATTTTTTCCATTCATTTAAGTATCTTTCTTGTGTATTGTCTTTCAAAAAGGCTGAGATTAGCAACTTTCAATATCCATTCTTCTATTGTAGGTAGTTCTTTTTTCTTCCAATACTGATCAGTAGTCTTGCCGCTGTTACTAAATTTTGTATTTTGTCTACCGCTTAGATTTTTCCTTGATTGTGCAGTGAAATTTATAACATGATTTCATGTTGTAATTTACAATGTGATTTTATTTCTCATCTGGTTCACCAGATTGGTGCCAATATGCACACAGCACATTGGAAGATTTCCAGATTTGAGATCTCTGATTATAGGAATGTCTGTGATTTGGTCCTATATTAATAGCATGATGGCATCAGTGACTGAAAAATTTGCATTTTGATATACATGGTGAAGTTGTATTTCCATAATAAAAGCACCAGTGGAGTGAACTGAAAGCAGTGGTAGTAGTTTTTCACTTTAACTGCTGAAGCAGTCTTTTTTTCCCCTGTACTATGAAGCCAAAGTATTTAGCTTCTCATACTTGTTCTTGTTATACTTTATTTAGTTGTATGAATACTTGTGAGCCATTGGTGGTCAGTACCTTAATCTTTTCCTCATTCCATTCCCGTCCAAATACATAGGTTGCATCTCTGATGTCACAGAGGATATCAACAGCTTCTGTTTCATCCCTGGTCAAGATTAAATGTCATCCATCTCCATGGTTTTGGTGAGCTCCCTCTCCAATTCTATTTGATGCCTTTTTTTGAAGACTTTTCCATGATGGCATCTTCTGCAGTATTGGACAGTGAAGGGGAAGATGCAACCCAGGTGCACCTCAAGCTGACTGGGAATGCCTCTATCAGACCATGAAATCAACTTCCCAGGAGGGCTAGAACTACTTTTATTGAAATTGGCTATAAAAATACAATCATGCAAGTCTGCTTCTGTTGTTCACTGAAATAAGGATGTGTCTGTCTGAACCACTTCCAAATGTTATCTGGACATCTGGGACTTTAACAAAATCATGAGGCCTTAAGTCAGGGGTATCCAAACTTGGCAACTTTAAGACTTGTGGACTTCAACTCCCAGAATTCCTCAGCCAAAGCAGAGAAGTTGAAGTCCACAAGTCTTAAAGTTGCCAAGGTTGGACACCCCTGACTTAAGCTGTCAAGTGGTGTATTAGGCTCTTAGTGATTATGTAGATCAGTGTTTCTTAAATCTTGGTAAAGTACCCAAAATTGAGTTAAAGTGGTTTTTCTTTGAGTAACAACACACAAAGTATTACCCACCACACCAAGGACATTTAAATTGACTTAAAGAGTGTCATGTGTACTAGAATATATTCAAAACTTTCCAAAGGTATTCCTATTAAGATAACAATCAATGAAATTAAAGGTAAAGGTAAAAGGTAAAGGTTCCCCTCGCACATACGTGCTAGTCGTTCCCAACTCTAGGAGGCTGTGCTCATCTCCGTTTCAAAGCCGAAGAGCCAGCGCTGTCCGAAGACGTCTCCGTGGTCATGTGGCCGGCATGAATCAACGCCAAAGGCGCACAGAATGCTGTTACCTTCCCACCAAAGATGGTCCCTATTTTTTCTACTTGCATTTTTACGTGCTTTCAAAACTGCTAGGTTGGCAGAAGCTGGGACAAGTAACGGGAGCCCGTTACACGGCAGCACTAGGGATTCAAACCTAGTGCTGAGCTTTCAATCGACACGCTCAACGTCCTAGCCCCTGAGCCACCACGTCCCTTTCAATGAAATTACCAATAGTAATTTGTTAAGATAATTCAGTGATATTGCTTTTATAATACAAGTTATGACCATTCATTCAGTGACCATTCAAAGTTATAATGGTGCTGAAGGAAAGGACTTATAATGAGTCCCTGAAATTTGATAAGACTTTCTGATAAACAGTTTTGAGTAATGAAGGAAAAGCATTTGGGAAGCACTGATATAGATGATGGAAATATTCTTTATATCAGTCAAAATGTTCAATGCTAAATTGTACAAAACCATCACAGTTATTGCAAATATTATCACTGATGCTATGACCAAAATATAGATGTTGTTCAAATCCCAAGCTGGCACAATACAGTAATACATCTGTATGCAGTTCTCAAGCCTACATACTGTAAATGGGGAATGTTAATCTCTTGATGAAAAGCTACATTGCAATGGACAGCGTATTATTTGTACTCTGCTGGATGACTTCCATGTCTGCATAGTGCATCTCATATCATTGGGAAAAGAATATGTTTGACTTGGAATTCCAGAGCAAACAGAATTGTGGAAGCATAAATGTTAACCACTCCACTAGAGTTGAGAGAGAATTGAGGTATTACTACTTTTTAATATTTCTCAAATATTAAATATTTCTCCTTATTTCTAGAAAAATAAGGGGGATTTGGGGGATAATAAGCATTTGGGGGATTCAAATTAATTCTGTGATGTGCTATTCTCTTAATAACCGATTCCTCTTGAAGATGGTTGGTCTGATACAGAAATTAATAGACAGCAATAAGTTTTCTCTAATAAGACATCAAATAGGTTGAAGGGGGATTAGGGAAATGATATGAGACAAAGAACGTTCTCTTCCACAGAAATACAATACCAATCTGAATCATGCTGGAATTGTTGTATGTCCTAATAATTAGAATATTGGCAGAGGAATCAGTAACAGCTTAGCTCAAAACTCTAGTGTGAAGCTGTTTGGGTCATATTTATAACCTAATGTAATGTAACTCACAGAATTGCTGTGAGGCAAAATTAAGGAATAAGAATCAAGAATACTGCTTTTGCTACTTGGAGAAAAGATAAGATATTAATGTCATCAATCAAATAATTACAGTTCTTAGATAACATTTCTGCTGGCTGTTAGTACAATGCAGTGTTAGCTCAATTGACTGGAACCATTATTGTACTAAATGCAAAATCAAGATATGTTATGGATCCCATTCCCCCAAATAATAGTTCTTGATACTTGCAAAGAATATATACTAGTTTGCAGTGTGTAAGCTTCAGTTCTGTGTATAGTTATTTGGGACCAAGTTACAATGAATTTTTAGGAATTAGTGTATTTCTGAGTGAATATGCATTAAATGATTGGGCAATTTTTTAAGAATATATTGTAAAGACAACCTATGTAATTTCTACATCAATTAGCACACTTCATTTTTTTTAATCATAGTTATATCTGATGTATTGTGAACCAAACCTTTACTGGCCTATATTGGGAAATTCCACAATATTTTAACCTGCTCATTTTTTGCTACTGTATGTATGTTACAATTTTTATAGCTATTCCAGGTCATCATTTTAGTAACTGTGTTATGTCATTGTTTATAATTAGCTTGTGAAATCTTCTTGCACAAAAGTATTATTTGCATTAGATTATTACTTGAATTTGATTATTATTATGTGTAGCTGTGAAAAGATGTTTGGTTTAACAAGCAAGTTCTATTTATTCCCTCCCCTCTTTAGTTCTGCCAAAATCTCATGTTAAAAATCAGTGTATTTTTGGGAGAGAAACCCAAGCAGCCATGCGGTCATGGGAACCTGGAACAAATGATCGCTTGCTCTGGCAAGCTGTATGGCTGAAATCTTCATGTTTACCTTTTGACTTGACTTTCAATGACAGGATAAAAGAGAGAGAAAAACAACTAATAAACAACAACTAATAAAATATCATGTTGGCCCAGTGAAACCAAGAATGTTCCCTGAGCTGCCAGTATCCCCAAATCTTCATATTCAGTTTATTTACCTGAAATTTCATTGTATTTCATATATTATTATCTGAAGAAGTTTGCCTGCAAGTGAAATTTATCAGAGTAGACATATTAGCACCCATAAGTCTTTTCAACGTAACTTTACTTTGCTCAAAAGAGTTCACTCTTAGTCCAAAACTACACTCACACATACAACCCCTGGGAAAGCAAAGTTATTTGCAATTACTTCGATAGGGAGACAACTCCCTTGATGCAATGCACATTTGGAGCTATGGCAGATGTGCCAGAACCACAGTAGAAAATCCCTTGAGATTTACAAACTGTGGGCATGAATTAGGATTTCTACACATATGAGGAACTTCTAGATTGAGCTTATTATCCAACTGTGTCTTCTGAACACTAGGGCCCCATGATAATTTGATGGTGTTTTATGAGACTAAGGGCGGGTGGGGGGTGGGGAATAGTCCACTCTTACACAGCCAATTTTTTAAAAAACTCCTATAAAAGTTTGGAAAAACTCTCCTAAATAAATGCCTTTACCTAATGCTTTCTCTGCTCTTTCAAAAGCTTAAGACCAAATCAAGCTAAAAACTTGATAGGCTTTCTAAATATAGAATTAGGTTCTAATGGGAACTATTTTAATTGCAATGATATTGCTTAAAGATCAAAAAGTAAAGGCCTTATGAAATCAATAATTCTACTGAATAACCAAATAATGAGAGAAAATATTTGTCTGTATGGATTTAAATTTAAGCATGTGCAAAATGAGGCACGTTGGTTCTAAAACACCACATCTTACATATAAAGTAGTCTATAGTTAATGACAGCAATTAGAACATTCCATTGCTAAGCGACACAATTGTAAAGTAACATGCTACGGTGTCCATTAGCAATGACAGCTGTAGCATTTCCAGTTGCCATCATTAAGTGAATCCCTCACCATCATTAAGTGTGTATTGCCTTGTGATCACCATATACAACTTCCTATTTTGGCTTTCCCCTTGACTTTGCTAGTTGGAAACTTTCAATGAAGTCATAAAAGGTGATATGTGATCTCACGGACACTACAGTAGCCACAACTCTGAGAACCTGTTTTAAGTATCACTTTTTCAATACCATCATGCATTTGAATAGTTGTTAAAGAAGTGGTTGTTCACCAAGGAGCACCTATAAGTTCTTGTGGCCAAAACCTGGCCCACCTAAAGCAACCAAGTTAAATTGTCCCAATTTTATATCACAGAAACCTGCGAGACAGTTTCAGTTGAGAAATTGATTATCTAGTGCACAGGTGTCAAACTCACGTGATGTTTCATTACGTTTTTCTCATTTGCGGAGCTGGGGTGGATGTGGCCTGCACGTGATGCATCCAGCCCGCAGGCTGCCAGTTTGACAACCCTGATCTAGTGCATGTTCCGGTTTGTACTTGTTTAGAATAAATAGACATAATAAGTAGCAAATAGCATTCTGGTGATTTGTAACTTTTTATGTCATCTATAACAGCAAGTTGTGGTTTTTCTGGACATTTTGCAGAATCAGCCACATCATGGAGCCGAGATGGCATAGTGGTTAGAGTACAGCATTGCAAGCTACTTCAGCTGACTGCTAGCTGCAGTTCAGCAGTTCAAACCTCACTGGCTCAAGGCTAACTCAGTCTTCCATCCTTCCGAGGTCAGTAAAAATGAGGACCCAAGTTGTTGGGGACAATATACTGACTCTGTAAACCAGGGCTCTCCAACCTTGGTCCCTTTAAAACTTGTGGACTTCAACTCCCAGAGTTCCTCAGCCAGCTTTGCTGGCTGAGGGACTCTGGGAGTTAAAGTCCACAAGTCTTAAAGAGACCAAGGTTGGAGACCCCTGCTGTAAACCTCTTAGAGAGGGCTGTAAAGCACTGTGAAGCAGCATAAAAGTTTAAGTGCTATTGCTATGATGTACTCACTGTTCCAAATGGGTCCAAATTGAGACAGAAATAGTTGGGAATCTAAAATTTCTGAACTACAGTTAGGATTCTTTCTAGTGATGATGATTAGCAAAACAGAATGCCCTTTCAGTGACTGATATGCAGGATATATACAAGATAAGCATTTTTTTTCCCTGTGGGTTTTGCTAGGCCAAATGTACTAGCAGGATCAGCATTGGAGAAACAATAATCTCCCTACAAAATAAGCTGCAGCTTCAGATACATTGATCAGAAACATGCCTTTTGCATTATGTTTGTGACTATGCTGGCTAGTGAAACAATTCAGCAACTTTATCAACAGCTATTAGTCATTGTTGCTGTATGCTACTTCCGTGAGAATTATGTCTTTATCAAATGTTACAGAGTAAAAATGTCCCCACAATCCAGTTGTGGGCTTTTTGGAAGAAAAAAGGAAAAACAATACTAGAAGTTGAACTTTTTGGTCTGATTCAACACAGTGCAATGAAAAGTTGGTATTTTGAAGTGCTTTTGAAAGGAGGTAGTATTCACGTTTAGCAACTGTTCTAAACTATAATGACACTGAACAAATGCTATTTATAATTAGTCTTTGGAGTTATGACCATTGCAGTATTCCTATAGTCAAATAATTGCAATTTCTGACATTCCCTGCCAACTTCCCACAAGCAAAGTCAGTAGGGAAGCTGGCAAGAAATCAGAAATCACAATCACATAAAGTCCTCACCTAGTATCCTGCACAGTCCTCAAGTTATAATAGCTAGGACTATCAGAATTTCCTTTGATAAACAATGCAATCACATGACATCATGATATATGACTGCATCACTTAGCAATGGAAATGCCAGACCCAGTTGCCATCATTACCCAATCATTACTTCCTGTAGTACTGAAAAGTTTCCCCTGCCTTTCTCCCTACTAGTTCTCATTGTTAAAGGGAATTTTCCTTAGAATTTTTTCTAAGGAGAGAATTTTGGAGAAATTCTCTTACATATTTTACATTTATTCAATTATCAGGTGGCTAAGATGTATGAATGTCCCTCTTTCATCATGCATCTATTTTTCCAGTGGTCTATTTCCCACTGTGCCCAGGAAATTTAATCAATGGTGGTAATAGAGTAAGTTGTGCTCTTAAAAATCTTTTGGAGAATTTTTGATGTTCCTGAAAACTTTCAATGCAATTATCCACTTTACTTCTTTCATTTCAAAAGGAGATTTGAACCCAACTTTAGTTCAGGAGTTGATGCTATTTACCAAAATCAGGGTTAAGCTATTTCTGGCCTCATGTCTACATGGGAACCCAAATTCCCCTCACCCTTTTTGGGGGGGAACATTTTTAAAAACTATCTTAAATTGCACTGCCAGTCCTGGGTTTTGAGACACACAAAAAATACTCATAGTTTAAGTTAAAATAAACTTGAAGGGGGGAGAAGGAACAAATACAAGTAGACCTCTACTTATGACCATTTATTCAGTGTTTATTTTAAGTTACAATGGTGCTAAATAAATGATGACTATGATAAATTAAAGAGTTGCATATTTATGGTGGTTACAGAGTTCTGGCCATGCCCTATGATCACATGATCAGGAACTGGGTGCTTGGCAACAGCTTGCACTTACAACCAGTTGCAGCCACCTGTCATCACAATTGCTATTTTCAAACTTTCCTGTTGACTTCCCAAGAAAGTCAACAGGGAAGCTGGAAGGAAACGTCATTGCGGAAAATCATCCCTACCCATGCATTCTCCTCCAGTCTTCTGCGCATGCACCACACTGGCCAGTCATCCACACTTGCCAACCCTTATAGTACCTCTCTCACACATCCCATGCAATATCTACAAGCCTTACCATGCCTTTCTCACACCCCATGCTCCCCCCTTGAACCTTGCCACCCCTCCCTGATGCTCTCATATACCTTCAAGCACCCTCTCCAAGCCTCATCACCTTTCCCTCGTGTCCTCGCAAATCCTTCCCAAGCTTCACCCTGCCTCTTCTGCATTACTTCCCTTGCACATCTTTACCAAGCCTCATTGCATTCCCTTGCATCCTTCATCACCTGCGCATGCCCCCGCTCCACTCTTACCACTCGTCCTTCACGCCATTGCACCCTCCCCCACTTGGTTGATGGCCAGAAGTTGCCTCACCTACTGATAGTAGTATTTAGTTAACAGCAGCAACCAGAACTGTGGGGATTACTGTCACTAAGCGATATAGTCATGCTCTAAGAGCACATCACTTGGCAATGGAAATTCCCAGTTGCCATTGTAAATTGAGAACTACCTGTAATTTCGCTTCTCAAATGAAGAATGCAGAAAAAAACATTCCAATCCTGCCTTTGTACATGATATGGCACCATCCACTTCGCATTATCTGTCATTATCATAGTAGCCCTTCCCCCTCTCCTTCCCAAAATAAACTTTAACAGCACAGCTTCTCTAGCACTACAATGTTGCTTGTTCATGGCCTAGATAAAATGCCTGCATTTTTTTTTTTATCAATGGTATGAAAAAGGAGTGAGCCTGTACAGTATTCCTGAAAGCACTAGCAGCCAAAAGACAGCACAGATGCACAATTGCATTTTTCTTTTGTCTGGTGAGCCTGGCTAAAGAATGTGACTTGCCTGGAAGATAAGTGAAGGCAGTTGCAGAGAGAAGACCCCAGAATGTTTTGTCTTCCCAGACTTCCCTCGAAGTGAAAATATTTTTAAAAAATTAACTGCTACCATTTCTAGTGTTCCTTTGTTGGAGTTCTTATCAGTATTATGTCTGCTTGTTACATTTTGCCCTTGAGCATTTGAAAATGAAAGCCAGTACAGATGTTAAATTAAGAAGGTTTGAGAATTATATATATATATATATATATATATGGTCTACTGCAGAAACTTAGTACACAAGGCAGCCATCCAAAGACTTTCTTGGAACGGTTTCCAGTTTTATGCTTTAAGTTAAGACTTCTATGCTTTCTTTTCCAACTTTATGTTGCTTTACATTGTCTATGCTCTGCCGTTTTGAATTAGTAACTTTGAAGTGTAACCATGAAGGGCAAGGTGGGGGGTTTCTAAGGTGGCAACAAACACACACACACACACTTTTTTTTTTGCTAAAACTCTCGTTCTGTTTACAATTATTACAGTTCCTGTGTTTGATCAGTTTTCTTATTCTTTCGAACACCTTAACCAAATCTACTGAACGCGCAGGTACATTCAGCTTATGTGTTGAAAAGTAGAGATTAATAAAGAGATATTTTTATATCTTTTCACAGATGCATACATAACATACAGATCTCTCTTGAATTTGGGGGTGATTGTTTCATGCCTACACATGTCTACGTACCCAACATGGAAAGGTGTTGGGTGTAAGCAGATCCACTGATTCAGATTCTTTAGAAAATATTTGAAACTTGATAATGGCAGCTAGATTAGTGATGGCTAAATACTGGGGACGAAATTGGGAGATTCAAAGAAATGAATGGTATAATGAAATTTGGAGCATGACAACAAACGATAAATTAACAACAGAAATTAAATTTTAAAAAGGGATGATTAAAACAAACAATTATAATGAAATGGGGGGGGGAGATTTTATAAAATCAGTGTTGGTGGAAGGCAAAGGGAATAAACCTACTCAAGAATATATGCTGGTTTGGAGGGAAAAAAGGCATATTCAGAATATATTGTTTATATTTTAGCTGTTATAGAAGAAGAAATATAAGGGGGGGAATGGTCTCCAAGGATGGGGGTGCACTATATTATCTGTATTTTTTCTTTTTTGTATTTAGATGTGTATGTATATGTTCGTATTGTTTGCGTTTCTTGTATTTAAAATAAATTCAAAAATTAAATTTTTTAAAAAAGAAAATATTTGAACTGTTCAGTTAAACAATATATTGATAAATATTAATAAACCATTAGCAATTCTTAGTTTGCTTTTCCAAGGTTGTTGGTTGGTTGTTGTTGTTTTAAATCCTGGCTCATTCCCACTTCTACGTTCCTTTCGTATTCACAGCTTTAGAATCCCATTCCTCTAGCAATGAAAAGACCTGGATTTATATGGCTGAACTTATACAAGACTCTTCAATGAAACACAACATGTTTTCCAATTAATACGGCTCTGCTTTGCTGAGTTTACTCTAGATCTGTTTTTGTGTCTTAGAATATAACACCTCTGACAAAGGAGGAGGAGTTTTAGGGGTGGGGTGGGGCGGGGAAGGGCATCACCTCCTTTACCTGTTTAATTGACAACAGAAAGGAGACAAAGCATTACAGGTTATTGTAATTATATTTACTTCCATTTCTTTTCATTAGCAGCATTTTGTTAACTTTCTAAATTATGCACTGTTGCCTTGACCTATATTTTTAACTGCCTGAAAGAATAATAAAGGAACTGAAAGGCAGTAATTTTGGTCTTAAAGTTTGAACTTCAAATGCTTGTATTTTTAGTGCATAATCTAAAGGTGCTTGTTAAACAGAAGGGGGGAAACAGATTTAGGTCAGCTAATGAAAATACGTTCATGAAAAAACAAATCATTTGTGAGGGATTTTTAAATTATTCGTTTTCTGCATGTTTGAACTGATAATGTTGCAATATCACATCCTGATCAATAAATTCCAATATGTTGTTAGACTGTGATATCAGTGAAGTGTTTTACACTCTGAAGATCCTGCAAATTCTTGAATGTAACGATAGGAGTAACTGTAAAATAAAGAGATCCAGCCACAATGATATCATGTTAACAATTTGCATTTGACAATGAACCTAAGCTGCTTCCCATTCCAAAGGCTATCAGAAAATACTCTATTGTATTCTTAGAAAATATTTGAGATTCAAGAAGTACAAGGCATGCTTAAATCCTTGGAAACTATGTATCAGACCTGGTGGCTGATGGATTTTCCAAATGGAAAATGCTCTGCTGAGAAATTTGACAAGCATGGAGCAACTGTTCTAAAGAATGCAGTGTACAGTTTTCGGATTGAACAACAGCAATTGGATAAGGCATTCATCTTTTCAGTACTATCAATAGTATGCAGTCTGTCGAAACAGCCCTAATACTTCATCCATTAAAGCAGCAAAAGTATTTCAACAGGAACTATTGACTCTAAAAGTGCTTGACTTCTGAAGTACTACTAATATGTGGCCAGAACAATGAATTATCACAGGTGTACTAAGAATGTGAATATCCACAAAATATGTTGTTAAATTGAGAATAGTCCAGGTAATAAATACTATTCTTCAGAAGAATACCTTCTTCAGAAGAAAAATACCTTCTTCAGAAGAAACTTTTTGTTCTTCCACATGGACTGGTATAACACGATTGGAATTTACCTTGTCCAGAACTTGGTCATTTCTTCTCAGACACATACCAAGGTTGAAGGCTTTGTTTTATTTACTTTAAAGTTACAGAAATTACTTGCTATTCTTCCACGATCTATAACAGCTGAGCAATCTTTCTGTGCTATTGAGAGAGACTGAAAACTTGGCTGAAATCTAGCAAGGACAAGCGTGCCTTAATCACGTTGCTCTTTTACATTTGCACAAGGACATCAACTCTGACAGTGCAACAGTCAAGTCACCATTTGTTGTAACAACTGTCATTGTTTTCTAGGTTTTTTGGAGCCTTTTACAATGTGATCTGTGTGGTAAAGCTTGAATTATTGTATTTCTCAGCTGTAATTTTTCTTAGCAAACATAGCAACGTACAAAAGGTGCTAAAGGTACATTGGTTGCTATCTGTTTTGATTGACAGTTGGAAAAAATAAATGATTTGAATAGATTACAGTATGAACACACCAACAACAGAGATTCTCAGCTGGACTAATTTCAAGCCTTAGCTGGTTTGAACTTCATCCAATCCTTTTCTTTGGATCCGCGTAGCACACAAAAACTATGCAAACCCTGTTATTCTTTTCAGTATATCACCCAAAATGCCTGTAGGGAAATTAGAATATACTAAATGCCAATAAAGGAGAATATTTGTAGCTCAGGATTGAAATGAGGGATCCTTAGTGCTCTCTGAGCTTGTTTGTTTTCTTGTAGACATTTCATTACTCTAACTAGGTTACATCATCAGTGCTATAACTGAACTTACTGATCATGAGGCCTTGTCACTTACTTTGCATTGGGACTCATGCTTTTAACCATCTATGGGAAAGTTGGGCTTTCGAAAGTGATTGATTCACAAATATGCCTCAGTGATCCACCACACTCTAAGTATGTTATGAAGCCAACCATTTCCTTTCAAGGAAAGGAAAGGAAAGGAAAGGAAAGGAAAGGAAAAAGGAAAAAGGAAAAAGGAAAAAGGAAAGGAAATATCTCAACCTGAAGCTCTTTCTTATGGATGTTACAAATCTTTCTGATAATAAAGAGAAAGAAAGAAAGAGACAGCAAGAGAAAGAAAGAGAGAAAAAGGAAGGAAGGAAGGAAGGAAGGAAGGAAGGAAGGAAGGAAGGAAGGAAGGAAGGAAGGAAGAAAGAAAGAAAGAAAGAAAGAAAGAAAGAAAGAAAAAGAAAGAAAGAAAGAAAGAGACAAGTGCTTTCCTTGTGTACTATTATAGATGTCAGGATTTAAGTATTAAGTTCTCCTCATTATTTTGAATTTTGAATCTCATGAGACCCAAAATTCAAGAATAGTTCATTAGGGTGAGCAGATAGCATACTATGTGATGAGGATGACTGCCATCCAGGTATAGCATAGGTTATTTTTGTTAGTAGTCATCCTAATTACTCAATAAATCTAATGTTCTTCATATAATGATACATTCCATTTTTTTCATTGGTCAAGTTATGACTGTAGTGGAGCCTGCCCATCATGGCTGTAACATGTGATGGTCATAAAGTTTTTGCAGCAGTCTTAAGTGAATGCTGTTATTAAGCGAATCCTGCAGTTGTTAAGGAAATCCGTGGTTTGCTATTGGCCCATTTTGCCAAAAACCAGTAACCAAGTAAATGCCAATTTTCAGCAACACTGTTGTAAAACACAGTCATGATACTGCAAACAGCTATAAATAAGTCCTGGTTGCCAAGTACTTGAAGCGCAATCACATGACTGCATAGGGGGAAAGTGACCATCAGAACTTTGAATCCAGATCATAAGTGTTAAGTTCGGGCAATGAAGAGGCAGGAGACGATACAAGTGACAACAGCTCTTTGGTTTATTGTGATCCCAGCAAAAACCAACAGGCAAAACCTCTCTTTAAATAGTATTTTGGCTGAGGCATCAGCCAATCAGCAACGTGCATTTTCCCACCCAAATTTCCCTCCTAAAATTCAAATACATTACACTCCTCCCCTCCCAGAACACATTGTACCATATTTACATAGTTTTTTGCATAACATTTGCATGTTATTTTTCCACATAGTCACGCAGGTAGACAGGGCGTCTCCTAACTCTTTCTGACCTGCGCAATTCATTCCCTGGGAGTGAGTCGAGCTGGTCGGAGGGACTGTTTGTTCCTCCCAGCTCCTCCTCTGGGCCCTCCGGCCCTGGATTATTGGCAGAGTCGTCCCTGCTGTCCTCTGGAGGAGCCGGTTGGCGTCGCTGGACTTCTTCAGACTCAGCTAAGTCCTCCGATCGCCTCGGGGTTGAGTTAGCTGTTGGTTCAAATATTGGGTAGTCAGGGTCTGGCTGTTTGGTTTCTGGATTGTTTTGTATTCTTTTTCGTAATTGATCTATGTGGCGTCTCCACACTCAGCCATCCCCCATGTCCACTATGTATGACTTTGGGCCCGTCACTCCTACAATTGTTCCCTTTAGCCACGCTGGGCCCTCACTATAGTTATGTGCCCATACCGGGTCACCTGTTGACATTGTTCTGGTTTTTCCCTTTGTGCTTTGGTACCCATCAGGGGAATATGTTGGGTTTAACCGATCTAGGGGGCACTGGAGTTTTCTACCCATTAATAACTCCGATGGGCTGCAGCCGGTGGTCACACAGGGAGTTCTATGTTGGACTGCCAGGAAGGTATCAATTTTGGATTGCCAATCTCCTGGGCTAATTCTAGATAGCGCTTCCTTGGCACTGCGTACGAAACGTTCTGCAAGTCCGTTCGTCACCGGGTGGAAAGGCGCCGAGAGGACATGTCGGATGCCCTCTTCTGCCAAGTACCCCTCAAACTGGGTGGCCGTGAATTGTGGGCCATTATCGGATACTAGAGTGTCGGGCAACCCGTGTGTCACAAATAGATGTCTCAATACTGTGATTACAGCTTCCGCTGTTGTGGTTTTCATGAGTAAAATTTCTAACCACTTCGAGTAGGCATCTACCACAATTAAGAAGGTCTGTCCATGGAACGGCCCGGCAAAATCTATATGTATCCTGGACCAAGGACCCTGGGGTTTCTCCCAATCCCTTATGGGGGCTGTTGGGGGTAGTGGCCTTGATTCTTGACATGCTTGGCATTTCCCTACCTGGTCGCTAATGTCTTTATCCATTTGTGGCCACCACAAGTAACTTCTCGCTAGGCTTTTCATCTTTACAATCCCCGGGTGGCCCACATGCAATAGTTCCAACACATGCCCTCGTAATTTCTCCGGAATAACTACTCTATCCCCCCATAACAGACAACCCCCTTGTACTGATAGTTCCGAACGCTTTTTTGTAAACTCTTTGAAACGATCCCCCGGTGCAGCGGGCCATCCCCTCTGCACCCTCCTTCAATGTAGGTCTTAGTGAATATTTTCTTTTCTAGTCGTGTCGATGCGTGGCCCACTCGCACAGTGGTGTGATTCGACTTCGCACCTTTTTTGAATTAGCCAATCCCTGGCCGCTTCGCTGAACCGGCGCCCTGTTGATTGGCCGGTTTGAATCTTTGGCAGGAAGGTTGGGAGGCTCGACAGGCCTGAGCTATGTGTCCTTTCTTTTCACACCGCCAACAAATTGCATCTTTGAACCTGCAATTCTGTCGTTGGTGTTGGCCTCCGCAATTCATGCACTCGTCCCGGTCGCCTCTCTCCGGCCTCCCGGTGTGGAAAACCTCTTCCTCTTCTTCACCGTCCGATTCGGCCTGGATTACTTCACTGTGGACTGGGGTTGCTTTCACCGCGGCACTTGGCGTGTTCGGCTTTTGTAAGGTTTCCGCCACTTTAGTGGACATCTTGTGTGCCCTGGCCTCATCCAGGGCTATTGACAGGGTTAGGTTGCTTTTCGACAGCAGCCGCCTCTGTAGTCGGATGTCCCTGACCCCACAAATGAGTTGTTCTAATAAAGAGTCCTCCAAGTCTCTATACTCACAGTGGTTTGCGGCTTTCCTTAATGCGGCCATGTAGACGCTTATCGATTCGCCCTCTCGCTGAACTCTTTGCCTCAACTCGAACCGTTGTACAAACTTTGATGGCACCGGCGCGTAGTGTGCTCGTAGCGTCGTCTGTAGCGTTTGCCATGGCACCGACTGTACCGGCGTTGGTTCCGACAGCGATTCGGTGGTATCGAAGACTTCTGGCCCACAGTGGCTCAGGAAGTAAGCGCGCTTCCGATTATCCAATACTCCTTGCAGTTCATTAGCTTCGAGGAAACACTCGAAACGAGCCATGTACGACCCCCATTTCTCCTTGGCTGGGTCAAATGGTGCTGGCGGCGTATAGCTAGACATCGCTATGTATCCGCCCTTGATATTGGCTGGGTTTGAAATTACGTTGCTCCTTCAGCTCTTTTCCTAGTCTCACTGCCTTCAATATCTCACCTTCGTCGCCAATCTTAAGTTTGGGCAATGAAGAGGCAGGAGACGATACAAGTGACAACAGCTCTTTGGTTTATTGTGATCCCAGCAAAAACCAACAGGCAAAACCCCTCTTTAAATAGTATTTTGGCTGAGGCATCAGCCAATCAGCAACGTGCATTTTCCCGCCCAAATTTCCCTCCTAAAATTCAAATACATTACAATAAGAACCCCAGGTAGGTCCATCAGAACTTTGAATGATTGCCAAGCAACTGGTTGTAAGTCAAGGACTCCTGTACCCAAAGTTAAGCCCCATAGACAACTACAGTTTTATTAAATACCTTTTTTCAGAGAAATGTTTATTGTCCGTAATGGTTTTAAAATTGAACTGTATTCCATAAGGAAACAGAAGTCAAATTATATGTCCAAAGATAATTGAAAATCAGGAAAATTGTCATCACCACCATAAAATAGCAATCATTTAGCTAAAGAAAATCTGGAGAGTTTTTCCTATAAAATTAGCTATAAAGAAACTTGACTGTTCATCTGAAAGAGGGGAAAATCCAAAACATATGGACAAATTACCAAAACAAATCACCTATTGTATTAAAGACTAAGAGTAAAAGACCATGCTTGGATGTTTATGATAGATGAAAAACACAGAATTAATGTTACCATATTGCATTATGCTTTTGTTTTCAAGACACCTCACCAAGTTCTGTCCTGGGCCTAGTGCTAATAGCTTGTGATCTGGGAAGAATAATTTGTAGGGCTTGCAGTGTTTCAAATTCAGAAGCAGAAGATATCTCAAAGTGTGCAGGAATACAAATGTAGCACTGGTCTGCAAATCCTTAAAACAGCCATGCTGTTTTCCAGGATTTTATGACTATCATCTAAACCATCTTGCAATTTCAGAAAAAAAGATACATTTGGCCACAACACTGCAGATTATTATGGGTTTGTTTGGGTTTTTTTTGCTCCTGAGTGCTTCAAAATACTTTGTGGTCTTTAAATCCAAAACATGGCATGGCTCTAATAATTTGCGGGCAATTCCCTTTGACCTTCTCCATGTTTTGGCTCCTCTTACATGCAGTAAAGTCGGTTATATCTGCCTGGATTGCCTGAGTGCCAGGTTACTTCATTTAGCCTTAAAAAAAAAATCAAATTAAAATAAGGAATGAAACAGAATAGCCTCCAAACATATCTTGATTAGTAGCAACAGGAGCCTTAATCTCTGAAATAATCCTTTCAGTCTCATCACAATCAACTTTAGTTAGAATATAGGCGCTGTATGAATTAAATGATATGCAATATAATCAGAGCAATGCATAGTCATGTAAAGTATAAGTCAGCCAGGAAAAGGTTGTGTCATCCTATGGGTGTTCCTTCACTTGACTCAAAAGGACTGTCTCCTAAGTGGTAGATGTGTATAGGGTTCTGCTGTAAGCCACTATTTCTGCAAACACTATCAGTAATTAAGCTAATTCCATCGTCTCCCTCCCCACCCCCCAACTCTGGTCTCTTGCCAGGAATATTTCTGAGATCATTTAGTTAAACAGCAGAATTCTTGACACATAACTGTTGTTAAAGCAAAAGACATACAAAGAATTAGCTGTAGACTACACCTCTGGACTGGAGAATGAGAGGTTTGAGTTCTCTGTCAGACATGAGCTGGTATCTTTCAGTTAATTTGTTTAGAGGGCAGGGGCAAAAAATAATTCTTGTCCATTGCCAAGGCTACTCAGCTGTATAATCAGCACTCAAACCTCTTCAGCACAGTCAAAGGATTTGTGTCCATTTTTTAATTTTATTTTTGACCAACAACGATAAAGAAAGGCATAAATTGCACACATTTGCCTAGGTATTTCTGCTCTTGGCTTACTATGTAATGAGTTTCTAATTGTTTCCAAAGTTTACCGCAGATAAAATGGTTAATCTGAGTGATGACAAAAAGGAAGCAGGAAAATAACGTGGCACACTTGAATGAACTGCAAGGAAATAAAGTGCACAACATGTGATAATGCCACAACGCCGTGTTGCTGCACATTTCTGGGCTGAAAAGATATAGCTTGATGGGTAATTTGTCATGCTGTGCAATAGAGAACAACAGTAAAGAGACTTCAGACAGAAGAAAATTACACAAATAGTAGGGTGGAAAGGTATAATTGAAGATGGCAAAAGATTGAAAGAAAGACATTTAAAATTACTGTACTGACCTGCTAAATGCACTTGGGCGTGGAATCCTGACCCCACGAGAAGAGGCATTAAATGACTACAGGCTGTGACACTACTACGGGATCATGCCAATCTAGCAAAGCGCTTCAAGTAAAGGAGGGGAAGAAAAAAGCACAAGCTGAAGTTAAAGGAAAGTTCCTGATGCTTATTCCAAAGGAATTCCATCTACTCTAATAGGCAATATGCGATAAAGAAAAGAAACAAGAACTTTCAAAGCAATTTTGTAGACAAGAGAAATTTGAACAGCACTAGAGATCTGGGTTTCTGAAGAGTTTGTGCTCCTATATGACCATCCATACTTGCTGAAAATTATTATCACAACATTATCATCATTTTTTTTTTTAGGGCCGCGGTGTGGCTCAGGCTGTTAGAAGCCTGTTATTAAACACAGCTGCCTGCAATTACTGCAGGTTCAAGCCCCACCACGTCCAAGGTTGACTCAGCCTTCCATCCTTTATAAGGTAGGTAAAATGAGGACCCAGATTGTTGGGGGGGCAATAAGTTGACTTTGTAAATATACAAATAGAATGAGACTATTGCCTTACACACTGTAAGCCGCCCTGAGTCTTCGGAGAAGGGTGGGATATAAATGTAAAAAAACAAACAAAAAAAACCCATCATAGAAATTCTAAGGCCAAAAATAGTTCATCATTTAGGTGCATCATATTCATGTTCAATCTCCATATTGATTCTATGAACAAATGTTTGCCAACTTAACATGTCCTTGTTTTAAATAAAATATAGCGCAATCCACTAATCCCTTTGATCTTGATTATCCAACCCATCCAATGTTTCTTTTTCCTTATCCTGCCAAGCATAATCTATTATCTGCTGATATCACATGCCCAGAGTATGGTGAGTATGAAAATTTGGAAAGAAAGAATCTTGGAGTTAGACAGAATTATAACCAAAATATGCTGAAGGTGCTCTATAGATCAAACAAGCAACATGAACTGCACTATTGTTTAAATACAAAACAAAGAGACATCAGAGTTCTATCCTGGATTGTTTTCAGTGATGGGATTCAGCCAGTTTGCACCTATTCGGGAGAACCGGTTGTTAACTTTCTAAGCAGTTTGGAGAACCGGTTGTTGGAAGAAATCTTTGGTTTTTTTCCACTTTACAGGGCTAATAGTGTAAGGAAGGCAGGAAGGAAACATTCTGGTGTTGTTTCTAGCCTAATCTTTATTGCCCTGCTTACAGAAACTGCCTCTCTGGTTAATTGTACATTGTAACGGTACATTGTAACAGTTAAGGCGAAGCGCCCATCGACGTGAGTGATGTTGAGTTGGTCACACCCACACGGTCACATGACCACAGAGCCACACCTACCCAGCTGGTCATTAGGGCAGAGAACCGGTTGTTAAATTATTTGAATCCCACCACTGGTTGTTTTGTATGTATTGCAGGCTATAATTTGTAGTAGCTGGTCATCATTATTAGGATGTTTTATATCTGCAATGAAAGCAACATCTATCTTAGTCCTGATTCTTCGACTGTTAACTCCTAAACACTGATTGAATTTTTAAAGGAAATTGTATTGCTGTGCTCTGACAGCATATGAGATTGTTCATCATCTCAGGGGAACAGTCACTCTTTGCTTATAAGTGGCATTGTCTTGCTTTACAAATGCAAGTCTCATTAGCATGGTAATAATTATTGGAAAAGAATAGGCAAAGAGATGGAATTTTAACCTTTTCTGTGAGTAAAATTCTTCTCTGAAGCCTTTATTTGCATTAAGAGGAGCTTCCTCATTTCAAAGGTGAAATGCCTCCAAATGCCAAAGCCTGTTTTCTTCAGCTACCCAATACAACCACTGCAACTAGTTCATCTATAAGAGTGCATCCATCGCTGTTTCCTGCTCCTTTTCCATTACTTCCCAGAATTTAGGTGTGCTGCAAGGGCGAGTTCCAAATCCCATTGCTACTGCTTTGCTTGTGCGTGCACTTGGGCATGCGCACAATGTTTCTGCGTATGCGCAGAAGTGTCCGGGCAGGAAGGTGGAACCTCCCGCAGCCACCGCTACTGGTTCATTAATCGGGTGCGAACCGGTAGCAACCCATCATTGGTGTGCTGTACATGTATCAAAACATACCGTTCTTGCCTGGGCTGATCAGAACAGGGGAAGCAATGCCTATACCAGTGATGGCTAACCTTTTCCAGACCGAGTGCCCAAAGCACACGCCCGAACACCCAAAATTCAATGCGTGCGCAGCTTCCATGCATGCACCGTGCCCCTCCACACATGTGTGCATGGAGCCCCCACACGTGTCCCATCTCTGTGCATGCACACACACACCCCTGCACATACCCCTTCCTCTGGCCTCCACGCATGCGTGGCAGAGACCCAAAGATGAGCTGGCTGGCAGAAGGTGTGCACGTATGCGTGGCAGAGCTGAACTGGGGCGACGGCTCGCATGCCCACAGAAAGGGTGCTGCCTGCCACCTCTGTCACACGTGCCATAGGTTCGCCATCATGGGCCTATACTGTAACAATACTGGCAGCTGCTGTGACTGATGCTGGCTAATGCTAGAAAGATGCAGGAGTTGAGATGGCAGTGCCAACCACAAGTGAGGAAGGGATCAAGAACAAAGTGACAATGGGGGAGTTTGAGAAGGAAGAAATTCTCTAGCTATGGGCCTAAGTAGAAGGTGCTTAAGCAAAAGGGTTAAGAACAACCTGGCCTAGCTTTCACAAATAATCCACATTTGAGAACACCCCTGGATATCCCCGTGCATACTATAAAGTGAGTTATTAGCCTTTTTCAGATATATTTTGGGGGGTTTAATCTTGAAAGGGATGTTTATATAGATTTCAGGGTCAATTATTTCATTAAAGGGGAATGAAATACTGTTCATTCCCCTTTTGGGGAAGATGGGAAGGGGGCAAGTTCTTGGGATTTAAAGAGGGACAGCAGAGATAACCATGCCTTGGATCTTCTGCTTTTGTTTTGCTTTGCTTGGGTTTTAAAACACCCCAGACATCTGTTCCTTCCCAGTGGCAAAGGGACTGTCTGCCTTCATATTTTTTCCTGAGAAAAATTATCTGACTACGTTTAGAAACTGGCAGAAAAGAATTTTTCTGTGTTTGCAGGGAATACAAAAAAGAAAAAGAAAACAAGCCAAGGTTGCTCTTAGGGAGTAAACACTGTTTTTAGGTCCAAGAAAAGAAAAAGTCCAAGATACAATCTTACTCCTTTGAATTTTAGCTAAGATTCTTTTACATTCCTGCTACATTCTTCCTTTTTTATAGAGTGTTTTTTTTTTAAGTCCCAAATATGGTACCCGTTTTTCACCCTGCATTTATTAGGACATTCTGTATATTGGTGGTTCCCACTATCAAGGTTAGAGGCAAGGAATGCTCTTAGGAATGATTTTTCTTGGAGCCTTTGCAGCATTCCAGGTTTTGCTGTATACTCTGCTTTTACTCTGTATACTCTGCCACTTTGAATCAAAAGAGTTTGAGGGAATGCTTGTTTTGTAGTCCTCGTGTCTGCTCTCATTTACAGAACTAGACAGAAAACACCAAAACCAAAGCTGTAACATCTTCAAACTGCTCTGCTAGGGGGAAAATGAAAAGGAAATATGGGCTCCTTATGATCTAAGCCTGCCTTCTGGAACTTACTATGATTCATCTCCACAGCTTAGATTAGGTGCTTTATGTTGGGGGATGTGGGTGTGGGTATGAACTAACGTGGCTGAAGTATAGTAATGAATTCAGAGTGTTAAATGGAGAACTGATGCACAGGCAGAGGTGAAGTTGCATTTTATATATGCATTGCACCAAGATCTTTCACTGAGGATATTTTGTTCTTTTTAAAATATGTTCTATCTTTTGCGGTTTATATTAGAGGCCCTGCATTTGTTCTCATAAAATGGAGGGAGTCATTTTATGAGAAGATTCTAAAGAATGCAAAAAGCTGGGGATGACCAAAAACAGGGGGTGAAATCCAGCCGGTTCTATCCGGCTTGGGTGAACCGGTAGCGGTGGCTGTGGGAGGCTCCACCCACCCATGCGGACGTCATGACGTTACTTTTTGTGACATTTTAAGCCTCTGCGTATGTGTAGAAAATGGTGTGTGCGAGCAAAATGAACACGAGCACATTGGCGAACCAGTAGGGAAAGTAAGTAAATTTTACACAATAAAACCCTGTGTTATTGTTTGCCCAGGCCTGTCTTCTCACTAGGCCCTTTAAAAATCTGTGTGGTTCATTCTCTTTTCCTTCTCCCATCTTTCTTGCCTGCTCTCCTTTGTTCCATCCACCTGATGGAAAGGACAAATACCTTTCAGAGCAAAGACCTGATTTATTCTCTTTCAAGGTGATTTCTTACACATCCCAAATGTGTAACACAATGAACGTTTGAGATGCTTGGTTATTATGGCAATGGTGAACATGTTATTAAATAAACAGCATGGGACGATAAATGGTAAATGGGAAGAGGAAGGGAATTAATAGCTGCTGCAATGACTGAAAAAAAATGAATAAAACCATATTTATTCTAAGGCTGAGGTACACTTACTTATTGCTATGTTATGTATTAAAAAGGTTACCCTTGCAGCACTTGGAACATACAAAAATACTGAGCTTGAATTATGGATACAGTATGTTAAAAAACAGACCTATTGAGCTCTCCATTTAAAATGCAATAGAAATATGAGCGTTAATCCTATGATGTATTATAAACAACCCTTTTTGCATGAAGCCCTCCCTCAATAACTTTAGAGCAAGTTAGGTCCATTTGACATTATAAAAGGGGGTCATTTGGCTTTAAGCTCAACAAAAAATACAAAAATGCATCCTCAGAGATTTCCACTCTTCCGCTGAGGGGTGTGCAATGAGTGGGGATCAAGGAAGCGGCCTGGTACAGCACATGCTGGAAATTCACCATGGCAACCACCTATTCCATTTTCACTTGGGGTGGCAAAAAATATTTTTCTGTTTATATATAGGGGAGGGTGGATAAGAGAGACGATCAGAATATAGTTCAATAGATTTCAGTATGCTTGAGAACTAAACTATAATATTTGTTAAATACAATCTCTCCCCTCACCCCCTTTTTTTCTTTTTTTCTGATGTTACTGCAAGCATGGAGGGGTGAAATGTAAGATCAATATCAATTTAAAACTTCTCTTTCTAGCTACAGGCTTTGTAAAACTCTCCCTTCTATCTAATCCAATGCAAGGGCTCAGAAGTGAAAAACCCTCCCTTGCATGCTTGCCTTTCCCTTCTGCTGAACCCTTGCACGCGCGCACACACACACACACCAACCATGGAAGCAAAAAAAGAAAAAAAAACATAGAGAATTTCCAAAAGTAATGTCAAATTAGTTTTCTTTTTGTATTGTGGCCTAAATCAGAATTAATCTTAACATTTTATAGCAGTTTGTGGAAGAGGAAGAAAAAATAATTATATGCTGTATTTTTCCCCTCCCCTTATTTTTGTAACTTTCCAATGTCTCAAAATTATATTAATCAACAGAGTATCAAACTTTGGATGCCTGGCTGTTGATCTTATGGGTGCCAATAGTTTTCCTTTTTGCTAGATCACTTGCATTTGGTTATTGCCCTGAGCAATAACATTTTTCCTCTTTGTAACTTTACTCAAAATTTTAATTCAGTTACAGTGGCTGTAAAACCGTGGTTTATGATTCAAACATAGTATGTCACACCAGGCAATAGAAGCTTATTTATCAGAATTAACCAAACCATTCAGGGGTGAAATTCACTTACCTTCGCTACTGGTTCGCAAATGTGAGTGTGTGCCCCTTCTACGCATGCGCAGAGGGTCAAAAATGGGAAAGGATGACATCTGAGCTGGTGGGCGGAGCCTCCCACCACCAATGCTACCGGTTCACTCAAGCTGGATAGAACCGACTGAATTTCACCACCGAAACCAAAAGGAACAGCCTGTATGAAGGATGGTCAAATGTAAATAGGACAATCATAACCAGCTGAACAAAGCCTCATACATGTCTTATATATAAAAATGGTATAGAAGTTTGTTTGCAACTGTTTACTGACTTTTGATTTTCCCAGACCCCCACTCCCGCCCCTCCCATTGGTAAGGAGACGGGAATATCATTTGATTTATACCCTGCCTTTACAACCTATAGAATACTTAAATTGTCTAAGATGGCCTTGACCTCATAAATCCCATAAATAGCCATACAAATAATATAAAAGTAGAAGGCCAAAATCTGATCATTTCACAAATCTTTAAGATTTTGTTATTTTTAAATGTGATTGCAAGAAATCTTGGAAGCAAAGAAGTGTTTAGTTGTTCTCTGGCATTCATGCCATTCCATAATGTGTGTACAGTCTTTGATGAGATGTAGCAAATTTAGAAGCACAGAGTTAAAAGGCACCAATTAGGCTATTATGTTGAATCCTAATGCAGGAATCCAAATTAAACAGATGCCTATCTAGTCTCTGAGGGGTCCTTCATGCTCTCTGACTTAGTTGTTTTCTTGCAGACGTTTCATTACCCAAATGAGGTAACATCATCAGTGCACTGATGTTACCTAGTTTGGGTAATAAAACGTCTACAAGAAAGCAACCAAGCTCAGAGAGCACCAAGGACCCCTCATTTCATCCCTGAACTATAAATATTCTCCTTTATAGATACCTAGTCTCTGCTTGGGTATCTAGTGAACGGAAGCTCACCACATTTAGGCCAAAAAAACAAAATGCACCAGTACCGTATCTGTGGTACCTTGCTCAATAGTAGTACCTGTGAGAGGGATCTTGGAGTCCTAGTGGATAACCATTTAGATATGAGCCAGCAGTGTGCAGAAGCTGCTAAAAAAGCCAACACAGTTCTGGGCTGCATAAACAGAGGGATAGAATCAAGATCACGTGAAGTGTTAATAGCCGTTTATAATGCCTTGGTAAGGCCACACTTGGAATATTGCATCCAGTTTTGGTCGCCACGATGTAAAAAAGATGTTGAGACTCTAGAAAGAGTGCAGAGAAGAGCAACAAAGATGATTAGGAGACTGGAGGCTAAAACATATGAAGAACGGTTGCAGGAACTGGGTATGTCTAGTTTAATAAAAAGGACTAGGGGAGACATGATAGCTGTCTCAGGGGTTGCCACAGAGAAGAGGGAGTCGGGCTGTTCTCCAAAGCACCTGAGGGTAGAACAAGAAGCAATGGGTGGAAACTGATCAAAGAAAGAAGCAACTTAGAACTAAGGAGAAATTTCCTGACAGTTAGAACAATTAATAAGTGGAACGACTTGTCTTCAGAAGTTGTGAATGCTCCAACACTAGAAATTTTTAAGAAAATGTTGGATAACCATCTGACTGAGATGGTGTAGGGTTTCCTGCCTGGGCAGGGGGTTGGACTAGAAGGCCTCCAAGGTCCCTTCCAACTCTGTTATTATGTTATGTTACATATTTGGCTCACTTTTGGGACATGTGGATACTTTGCTATGCTGTTGAACTGTTATTATTCTGCTATAAACTACTCCTCTGAAATCCATGACTCCAGGTTCTGCAATTTGTACTGATATTGACCTTACTCACTGGGCGGAATATATTTTCAAGTATCTGAAGAACATAATCTCACTCTCTCTCAATCTCTCTTCTCTTTAATCTGTGACAATTGAATTGCTAGAGGTCAAGGGTCAAAATCATTCTGCCTGGTTCAGGAAGCTGGGAGTTTGGAGTAAAACAACCCATTTTGCCTCATATTACCCCACACTTCAATAAAATCAGTCAGCTTTGGGGGGTTGAATAAGCTTTAGCCAAGTTTCTGAAGAGATAATATTCATTTTCTTTGTCCCTAAATACCCTCCTTCAAATTCAAAAAGCAAGTCAGCACGTTTAACTTCACTAATTCAGGAGTTTCAGCTAGGAAACTGAGAGGCTACAGACAGTTTACAACCTCCCATTCTTGCTATAGAGAATTTAAAATCATGATGGAATACCAAAGATAAAGTTCCCCTCAAAGTTATTTGGAGGATTTTCCATTGCTTTTTCAAATGTATATATTTGTTTATATCACTTCATAGTAAACCATAGTTAAAAACTAAGTTATCCATAATTCCCATTAAAAACATTCAAAGTATTACAATCTCATATATTGAACTTGCTAAAATTCATTTATATTTATAAATCTTATTTCAATTCAATTGCAATTCTAAATCTATAGAACATGTTTCCCATTTCATCAACTACTCCGATCTTCTTTTATCCCATTTTCTTATTTCAGAAAAAATGCATTGTTTGTTTGTGTGTGTGTGTTTGTTAAAAAAAAAACTTTTATTAAAAAAAATTATTTGGAGGATGAGTAAGGATCCTTTTGATATATACAGAACAAATTGGATAGATGCATGATTATTTGCTACCAATATAAGTGGCATCATTGGAAAATTCAGCGGTAAAGTAATGGAACACTCCAAAGAGAAATGGGATTTTAGAGTTTTGGCTTCTCCTGCTTTGGTGGCTCAAGATTGTGAATAAAGGGAACATTTTAATCATGCAAACTTCTGCTTTTGTTTAGGATGGCCAATGAATTTGAAGCAATGTCCAAGGGCTGTTCTGTGGCTGCTGAAGATGCCAAAGAATCCATCTGCTTCTGCAAAGCTTGGCTCCAAAAGTAAACATCCATTTTAAGAAAATTAAATTAATTTAAAATCATAGCTCTACCCCTTTGTAGTAAATGAAAATCTTGTCAGGTTTTGGCTGTAACAGCCCTATTGATCTCAAATTTGTACAATATTTGGAATTAATTTAAAAAGGACATTGAAATAACATTCACCATCATTCAATATTTGCAGTCATGTAACTTGTACACTTGCAGCAGCTTTTGCAGTCACAAACTTATTTCCAGTTTTGCATTTGTATGTTTTACATATTGGGTGAGAGAAGAGGGGAAAGAGTAAGTAAAGTGTCTTACAGCTGGCAGAATGAGTCGGCAGGAACAAAATGAATGCATTGTGGAAATGTGGAGAGGGGGGAACTGATCAAAGGTCATAAGTTTTGGGAAAAATAAGAAAAATATAGGGGAAAATTTTTCAGAAGCTTAAATTTAAATCAGATTCCATCCATGTGGAAGTTCTGTTTTTCCTATATTACAAACAAATCTATTATCAGTGTTACTATCCTATACTATTGCTGATAGGTCTGTCAAACATCGTTATAACTAAATGAAGTCTTCATGGCTAGAGGCGGTATATCTCTGGATTCTGTCACCACCCTGTGAGTTTCCCAAAAACAATTCCGGGAAGCATTTTTATATTTGTCACCTTGCATTTTCTTTCCTTAAGATGTGTAAAAAGAACAAAATTAATTGAATTGGTACCTGTTACTCAGCTGCAGTGCTTCGTGCATTGCAACAGATAAGATAGTAACGTGTAAAAATCATGTATCTAAAATAACAGAGTGACCTGGTGATGGGTTGTTCTATTTTGAAGCATGCAGACCTACTGTAAAAAGTTGTTGCAAAGAGTACTAAATCAGTACTGTTACTTATTAACTGAAATGTGCTTCACAAATAGTAAAGCCAGTTCCATTGTTCTCTATCAGTAATACAGTAATCAGTAATACACCAGCTTGAACCCTACTGGCACAAATGATGTATGTAGTGTGAAAATAACAACAATAACAACATTTATATCTCACATTTTCTTCAAGGCAAATTACATCTCTGTACAAACAGTACATATTGTAGTTAACCTTCCTAATTTTTCTCTTTCACTCTATACCAGTGATGGTTAACCTTTTTGGTGCTGAGTGCCCAAAGCGTGCACGCAAATGCAATGCGAGCGTTCCCCTGTGCATGTGCCCCCACCTCCCTAAGAATGTGCCCCACCCCACCCCCATGCCCCGTTTTAGCTTCCAGATTGGTGCAGGAGGCTTTCCAGGCCCAAAATAGGGCACAGGGGCACACACATGCAAACCCCCAAAATGCAGTGCGAGCACTCCCAGAGCACGTGCCCTGCCCCTGTGCATGGCGGACAGAGACCCAAAGACCAGCTGACCAGCGGAAGGTGCACGTGCATGCGTGGTGCAGCTGGGCTGGGGTGATGGCTGGCATGCCCACAGAGAGGTCTCTGTGTGCCACCTATGGCATAGGTTCACCATCATAGCTCTATATGGTAGGTTAGAATGAAAAAGTATGATTGGTCACCCAGCAAACTCCATGGTCAAATTGGGAGTTGAATCTGATTTCCGTACTATGAATGAAATTATACAATCATAATTATACAATTATACCAGTTAGTACATTAATTTGTAAAATAAGTGGAAGTGGTTAAAATACTCCCATTATACTTGGTGATGCATGTTCTCATTTCTTCACAGGCCAGTGAAGATAACATGCCAAAAGAGCCTTCCTTGTGAATCTGAGAATCACAATTCATTAAACAACAAACCAAAACTAACTGTTCGTTGCAAGAGCAGAGTCAGGTAAATACAAATACCAGATCATATTACCTTTATGATTAAATTGTCTATCACCTGTGTTTGATCATGGACTGTAGATAAATTTTGATTGACTGATTGATCTATCACCTGCAGAAATGCTGACGTATGAGCAGAACAGAAACCTTCTAAAAGGCATCTCTGTTAAAACTCTGTGAAATCCTCACCACATGGAAGTTCTATTGAAGACTACTGAGAATCCAGGTTTTTTTAAAGTTACCATGGATTTGCCACCTTGTGTCCTACATTACCAAAATACTGCAAGAAGCCATGCTATATTGAATCTGAGGTACAGTAAAGAGGAAAAGCCCAATATTTTGCTTAGCTAAACAGCGGCAGCTGATTGAATCCAGATGTTCCTTGAAGAAGTTGAGTGCTCAATTGGATCCTGAACTAGGAAGGTTTCACAAGTTATCCTAGAAGCAATCCTTGTGACTGAGCAAGCAATGGTGTGCGAACCATATGCAACTTTTCAGCCTCTTTTATATAAGACCCAGGATTTCCCAAGATGACAGTGCCAACGTTCAACAACAACCTGCCAAAATTTCACAACAGATTTTTAAAAATGCAAAATAAGCATGTTACTGTTATGTTATTGTTTTACTTTAGCCCTTCCCATTTCCAAAGACTGAAAACAAGACTTACATTTTTTTATCTGTCAGGTCTGCTAATACCTGTAGATGCTACCAAGGTCCAGAAGCTGGGGGAAATGAGGATAAAGTTGTAGATGAAAAAACGTTACCAACTCTTGGGTTATAGACTATGGACTTATGGAAATTTTGATTAGACTGTGAAAATAGGCAGCAACCTCCCAGCTTCCTTCCCTTCTCTCTCCTTTGCTCCACAATGCATACTGAGACCTTAGAAGATTCCTTAATGGAATTTCCATATGGAGAATTTGTCGTGCATTTGGGGTAATATTATGCTGTACTCGTGTTAGTGAACAAATGTGCTCAAGTGTTGATTTCTCATAATTATGCTGAAGGGAGGTTGTACATGCATGCATGGTTCAATTTACTATTGAAGGTCAATTACCAGCATGAACGAAATCAAAGAGAAGAATGCAGTTGTTCACAGAGAAATGTGGAGTCCGTGAAAAATTCATTGACTCACATCACAAAATATTGTAGCACAGAGACTGAGTGGTGTGATGTACTCTAAACCACTAATTAGAGTAGATCATGAATACAAGAAGGAAAGTAGTATCTTAGATCATAAAAAAAAATTACTTAATCTATCATTAAATCACTATGACAAGATGGCTCTGACAAGCAGCCATGCCACTAAGAACATCAGAATATGCAAGTGAGAGTTTCTGTGCAACCAGTTCAGACTTATATTATTTAGAGTCTCAAAACAATCCTAATGTTTTGCACAATTATCTAGCGTTTAGAATGGGAGTGATCTTTTGCCATATCCTTACTGAGGAATTCTGTCAATGGGGAAGGGAAACAATGTACACCAGAAGCCATATTTTTATTCGTAAAAACTGTTTGCTGTAAAGTTACCACTGCTGGTAAGATTTTATGGCATTCAATAGAGAAAAATCTCCACAGAAGAAGGATGGGGGTGTGGCAGTCTTAACTTTACTGGATCCAAAGTTCTTATGTCTAGCAGAGAAGCGTATAGGAATAATTAATCTTTCCCCCATTGAACTCCATGAATAAATGAGAAAGTAAAGTAAATGACAAAGTAAAGAAAATACAACATCATATGGAACTAAATTTACATGTTCATTTGGTGTGTGCCTATGCATTCCCTTTCACTGGAGCTGGTTTAAGGCATAATCTGGGATCTCAGATCTCAGTGTATCATTTGCTTGGGACAAACTTTCGTCCTACAGTATACGTATACTACCTTAACATAACAGATGATCTTGTAAAGTAATATATTTAAACTATATATTTAAAGTGAAATATCCACAGAATCTGAATCAATAAATAAAAATGAATTTAAAATCAATACTGTATATTGGGTACAAAATTTAAATGCTTCTTTAGGGTTTTTTTTTTAAGAATCTCCTTTAAAGATACTTCCATTGGAAGACAAAAAGAGAGAAAGAAATGCTTTTAGTTCTAAAATACTGTTTACTTTGATTTCTGTCTTCCATGCTTTCACATATTACAGCCATTGCCTCTGTTTTAGTTATACAGAGAAAGCAGAGAGATTTTTTTTAAAAGCACACAATGCGACTACTCCCACTTCTAAAGTTGTGGCTATCCTCTGATCTTGTTTTTAGACAGTTATCTATCTGCAAGAGAGCTCATCCTCTTAATCTACAAAAAAGCTTGCTCAAGAGTCTTTTTGAAAGTCTAATTATACCATGCCAACTGGATCACTTTTATCATCATAGCTGTTCTCATTCTCACTCACCCAGAAGTGGTATTCAGCCTGTTTGGATGGGTTCACCTGAACCAGGTTCTATGCCATCTTATTTATGTTTTTGAGGCCTGGTGCATGCACGGAAGGCATGCGCATGAGCAAAGCGCATGCACAGAAGGCCTGGCGTATGCATGGGAGGCAGGTGGCACGCAAAGCGGGCGCATGTGTGCACAAATCTAGCATGCACACATGCGGCAAATCAGTAGTAACATTATGTGAAATCCACCACTGCACTCACCCTGCCTTGGCTCTTTCTGCCACCCTAGGCATGGCAAGCAACCAATGGAATGGCAAAAGGAAAAATTCACCACTAGCAGAGTTCTCCCTACAATAGCCTAGCCACTGGCAATTGGTTGAGGAGCAGAGCATTCTTACTCCTTTCTGCCCTAACAAATAAGATTTAAGGATTTCACCTGGATGGTATGCTTAGTGTTGTCAGGCATTATTAGACTAATGGCAGTCTTGCCAACATGCTTCCTCTATATCAGTGATGGCTAACCTTTTCCGGACCGAGTGCCCAAAGTGTGCATGCACGGGTGTGAATCCACATGTGTATGCCCAAAATGCAATGTGTATGAGGTCCCCCTCATGCATGCATGCCCCCCTGCACATGCCCCATCCCCAGTGCATGTATGATAGAGACCCGAGGACCAGCTGGCTGGAGGCAGGCACACGCGCATGTGTGGCAGAGCTGAAGTGTACCCACAAAGAGGGTGCTGCGTGCCACCTCTGGAATATGTGCCATAGGTTCTCCATCACAGCTCTATAGTCTTGCCTCTGTGCCAGAGCAGAATATTCTTTCACTTTCCTCAATTTCTGCTGCTACTCATCATCACAATGTTCTACCTTAAACTTTCTCTATTTCCTACTTGTCATTTCAGGTTGTGCAAAAAAGGAGGCAGGAATGTATAGCTGCTGGCTTAGCCAGGAGCAAGCAGAGAGCAAGCTACTAACATGGCAGCAGGCAAGGGGCATTGCAACAAGTAGAGCAAGAGAAAGGAAGGATTTGCCCACACAACTGCATAAAGTGGTTCCCATTTTTGTCCGCAGAGCTTGGAGAATGGCAGATGTACATTCTACCTTCACTACCCACTATGAGAAACTATTCAGGACAACATACCTACCTGTGCCATATGTCATGGCCTCTTGTAAATTGGTTAGGTGAGATTCAAAGTAATTCTTACAATAGCATCCCAGCCCTTCAAGGCATTTTTTCCATTGGTCTCAGATGAAGGGGGAAAGAGAACGAGAACTGTCAGAAGTGGCCTTCCTATCTTTTGATCATGAGGGAGTAAGACAGCTTCCCATGATCACAGACCTACTCTTGGGAACTCTCATTGCAAGGAACTGTGTCTTTTTCCTTCATGATGCACACAACTGGAAGTTGCAACTAATTCTTAATTATTACCATCCTTGAATTTTGGAGAGCCCTAGCATTAAGTTTTGAATTTAGGAATTCATTTTAATGGATAAAATGTAACATATGGATACACTACTGAGAACAAAAAAGGAATTTCTTTTTTATTCATGCAACTACTTATTCAAAATTAATCTTTCAGATTTCCTATATTTAATATTGAGGGAACTATACAGTCATATATTTTGCCAGTACTATAAACCAATTTTTGGCTTCAATTTAAAAAAACTTTGTTAAAAGTTGCTAATTAATCATTTTTGTTTTACACCTAGTTCTTTAACCTAAAAATATTCAGTTTTATAATATAACTCTTGGCAAGCTGAACAGTCTAAACAGGCAAGATACTAAAGTCAAATCTGAACAAAGCAGAAAATAACACTGAAACATAATGTAAAGCAGTGCTCCATAATGCTCACAATGGTTAAAATGATTATTAATAATTATCTTGTGTCAAAAATTCCAGAATCAATGATTTGACAATAGCTTTTATTAGGACCCATAAAATGCACAAAATTATAAGCACGCTTCCAAGTTCTTTTTACCAAGCAGATGTTAAAAACTATAAGGTAGGAGCACAAATGTCCATTACAAGCCGTTATATTATCAAAATGGTAAGTGTGTCATTATTTCCTCAACACAAAAGATGTGATTATGTCATTTGCATCATGTCTGATATGACCACATTAAGTCACATTCTTTCTGTAATGGCATCATGATGGAGATGCTACCATCTGCCCCTGCCACCTGCTCCTATGGGGAAACTTATGAGTGAAAACCAAAGAAAAATGATTGAAATGCGTGCCCCTAGGGTCTTTCTGAGGAATCTGATGTCATGTGGTTTCTAGTATTTAGATTTCTCCTTCCTCAATATAAAGATTATCACCTCAACCATTGTCTTTCTATCAAGTTCACCACTAAGAGTGACTGTATCCCAATGGTTTTCTCTATTTCACCCTTTTATGTTAGATCAAGTGTTTAATTTCCCCATCTTGGTTTGGAAATGTCTAACATTGGCACACAAAACCAATGCAACATACTCTTTTTCAAATACTGTTGGCCAGATCCTCTTTTACGTGTTTTTGTATTGTTTTCTGATTGACATGAGATCCATTAACTTGTTCTGAACATTGGTCTATACCCTATATCCTGAAGTACATGCACTCTTCCAAATTGGATGCTGCTGGCATCTATCAGCTTTCATCTAGAATTCAGTTTAAAAACCGTTTTGCCATCTTTTTTGAATTATGAACCAACAGCCTGGTTCCAGGTGGATTCATATTAAGAATCAACAGCCTGGTTCCAAGTGGATTCACATTATGAACCAACAGCCTGGTTCCAAGTGGACTCTATGTTTCTCAACACATTTTTCATCTCCTCTAGGTCAATCACTACCTCTTTCACACATTGAGATCTCTGAGATCCCTTAGCACTGTTGATCTAAAGAGCAGGAATCATTTCTGAAAATATGTCTTTGGCATCCTGGACTCCATTTCTTTCTTAAAAATTTAAATCATGTTTTCCAGGATTCCTGTTCCCTAATAGTGTTGGTATCAGTGTGAACCATATCTCCTCTCCAATCCTACCTAGCAGTTCATCTAAATGGAACACAATCTCCTTGTTTGTATTGGGTAGACAAATCACTATGCATTCTATACATTCTTCACAGAACCACCTCTCTGTGTTGAATCACCTACTATTCAAATTGCACCTCTTCCAGAGGAGTATTCTCACTATAAGAGGATCTAAGGTAACAAAGAATGGATAAAAATCTAATAAATAAATAAAGGTGCATTACTCAAGAATAGGGTTCATCCTACTAAAACATCTTCCTTATCCCAAAACCAAAAGCTTCTAGTTCTTCCTAATAGAAAATAAACTGTCATTCTGGGATGGAATTAAATTATCATTCCAGAAGGTCCTACCTATACACCTCTCTAGCTGATTAAACATATACACTAGTATATTCATACTAGTTATTGTTAATAAGTGTGTATTTATTTTTTAAAATAACTATTGGTCCTAAAGCCTCTAAAATATACTTTTACAGTTTGGACTTGTGACTCAATAACTTTCCCAATAACTAAAATCACCTTGAATTGTAGTAAATGCATGTGTGTATATAGCAAATAAATGCCTATTTCATTTCACTTTGGCAACTAGTATAGACATTGTTTAGGTTCAATGGAAACTGGTGCAGTTAAGAGGTTTTGTAGGCAAAACCTAAAAGATCTTTCTCCAAAATATGTCTCAAAATGGCTGTGAACAATAGCAATTTCCTGGGCTATGTAGCTAAATCAGCCTTCTCAAAGTGTTAATAATTATATCCTTTCTTTCTTATTTTGTTTATTGATATAATGCTCAGACATTGATTGTCTCTATCTTTGATTGGGAGGTAAGTTTATTACTTTATATTCCCTTTCAGTATGAATTGCAGAATAATTGTTTAATATAATATAGTACAAGAAAATGTATACTAAAATATTGTAATGTGATATATCTTTTTTATGCATGTATCTTCCAACAATTAGCTATTTGCTTTCTCAAGCATTATATTCTGTTCTTCTCTGGGTTTTTTCTTCACCTCAAATTCTTCTGGCTTTCAGTCTACATTTAATGCAGAGGTGGTATTCAGTAGGTTCCGACCAATTCTGGAGAACCGGTAGCAGGAATTTTGAGTAGTTCGGAGAACTGGTAAATACCACCTCTGACTGGACCCACCCCCATCTATTCTCTGCCTTTCGAGTCCCATCTGATTGGGAGGAAATGGGATTTTACAGTAACCTTCCCCAGGAGTGGGGGGGGGAATGGAGATTTTACATTATCCTTTCCCTGGAGTGGGGAGGGAATGGAGATTTTACAGTATCCTTTCCCTACCACGCCCACAAAGCCACGCACACCAAGCCAATCCACGCACACCAAGCCACGCTGACAGAACCAGTAGTAAAACATTTTTGAATCCCACCACTGATTTAATGGCCATTTACTATAATCTTCACTGAACACTAGATTTCCCCTTCCCATTGTAGCAGTGTTATATTTATTAAATCTAGGAATTTCTGGGGCACAAAATAATCCACTCTAAAAACTTAATTTTGCTTTTAACATAAGAAGCCATGGTTTATGCAGTAAAATAGAGCAAAACTGGAAACATCAGTTTAAGGATTCCATTTAAGCAAAGATATATACTGGTAAATGGCTTATCTTGACTGATTTCAAATAGTCTTGTTTTTCCTGGAGAAGAGATATTTGAAACTTGGCCAGGGATGTCTAAACTAAACTTGGAAACCTGCATGTTCACGAACTCCAACCATTCACTTTCTTTGCAAAAACCACAAAATTGCTTTAAGAAAATCAATTTGTTTCATAATTAAGAAACAAATCACCTCTAGTCTACAAAGAGTACAAGATATTACCTAACAACTCAATGTTTTTGCCACCTCAGAGCTGGCTTACTACTGCATATCTACATTTCTTACCTCATCATTTTTTGTTGAAATTCATCAGCCTTGATATTGTTATAAATATAGGGGGAAGGGAGAAGAAGGGATGAAGACTATTGCTTAACATAGTGTAAGCCGCCCTGAGTCTTCGGAGAAGGGCAGGGTATAAATGTAAATAAATAAAATAAATAAATAATAAGAAACATATATATTTTCGTTAGAAGAAACATATACATTTGTTTGTACATTCAACATATTTAATCATGCCCCCTCAAAAAACAGAAACAAAAACTTCTGTATACATGAAGACCTTCCTATTTAAGATTGTTGTTCATTGGATATATATTTTGTGTGATATCTTTTTGTTAGCTACTTATCTATTTGCCTTTATTGTATTCTGTCTCTTTTTTGTCCTTTGGATGTTACTTTATTGAATATCTATGGCCCTACGTAAGAGTAGTAGTAGCAATTGCACAGCCTAAACATTTTTTAGGAAGTATAATAAATATATTCCATTCTCTGCTGCAAAAGTCTCTCAGCCACTAAGAATACTTCATATTAACTGAGTTCTTTGGTTGAATTGTTTGATTGACATTTGCTACTGTTGGAAGAAATGTCCATCTGGGTTCAGTTCCAAGTGGGAAAAAGGACACTGGAAACATGGAGACTGCTTGGAAAGATGGTTTAATCATGAACAGAATAACATGGTATGAGTTTCTGAGCAGAAAAAGGTCTGACATGCTGACAGTCCCTGGGTTTTATACCCTCACTGGCCTTGAACTTCCTGTGGCATGGAAGAGTATCCTGACTGGTTGTTGTCAGAGGTCATAGCTAGCCTTGCTGGCTGATGTCATGTCCCTAAGGTGCCACTTGGGGACTTTCTGTTGCTAGATGGATTCTATTGTGTTGCAGATGATGGTCCATTGACAAAGGTGGGGGGGTATTGGGTTTCTGCCTCTGGCTCATTGACAAAGGCCCAGGGGGAGGCAGGAAGGTGGGAGCTGCTTTGTCTTTAAAACATGTTTCTCCTTTTCTCATCCAGGGAAACATCATATTCTGCCTTTTTAATATTTCCCAAAATATTTCATTCTTCTAGGAGAGGCGTGGGTGCTAACTTCCTACCCTACTTTCACAGGTGTCTAGTTTTGCTGATTTTTTTATTTCAGTGCATAGATTTTATGTACACATTGTCTACATAAGGACTGACATTCAAAGAATAGGTTTACAGTTACTGCAAGATTGTAGTAACTGGCAGGCTTTTTGTAAATGTGTTTTGAAGCTAGTTTCGGACTGACTCAGAATTTTTAACCAGAAGAAAAAAGTGAGACCTGAAAACTAAGAAACCAAACTGTAGCTAATCCAAAGAATTAGAAAAACATTGTCTTTTATTCTACCAGTAGTCTAGCTATTGAAAAGTTTATTCCTACTCCTTTTCCTTTCCTTATGCTTAATTTAGACAGGGGTAAGAACAATAATGGATGTGGAATGTACGAGAAGGAAAAAAGGAAGATTATTTTCTCTTTGCTCTTCTCCATTGTTCTTTTGCATTGTTTAAAATAATGAAAGGGCAGAAGGAGATATAGACATAGTTTTACAAAGGTCATCTGAATAGCCTCTAGGAAATCCTACATCTTCATGTACCTCTATCAACTATCATGCTGTTAGACAGAAATATTGGGCAATGAAGAAATTATCATCTAAGCAGGAAAACAATTTGTAAAACTCTGGAAGCCATCTCTTTTTAAAATGTTTATATTTACATTATTTTCTCATTTCTTGAAATAGGTAGCCAGATAGGTACATGTAATGGGATATGTTTAAGTAGATAATAGCTCGTACTTTTCTGTTGAGTAAACAATAGTTGTGTACTGTGGTGACATATATTTTTTTACCAATCCCATTTTAAACAAAGCAAACATTTGAAGTGCGTAGCATGTATATCTTAAAATGTCCTCTGTCATTAGTATATGCATCTGCATATTAGAGCACTACAAAAATCTCACATAGGTCCTCTGATTATTTGAAACCCTAAAAAAATCTAATAGTATATCAAGTAAATGTTGACAAGATCCTTTAATTAGAATTCTTAAATAAAACTTCTGAGAATTGTAAAAGAGAAAGAGGAAGAGACCTAAAGAATGCAGGAGAATATGAAGCAGGCATGTGGTAAAGCAGCATTTTTACTGAAGTAAGAGAAGTTTAATATAGAATGTCTGTAATACC
This sequence comes from Ahaetulla prasina, assembly GCF_028640845.1. Taxonomy (NCBI): domain Eukaryota; kingdom Metazoa; phylum Chordata; class Lepidosauria; order Squamata; family Colubridae; genus Ahaetulla; species Ahaetulla prasina. Next base: position 263,518,114 of record NC_080540.1, read on the forward strand.
ATTCTGGCTTATTGAGCAGAGAATCTGTGAGATCATTCATGCCATCTGCACTCAGCAGGGATGGGTTGCTGAGAAAAGTTAGCAAATAAAAACAATAAAGAAAGTAAATGAAAATAATATGCATAGTGATAAAAATAGGGAAACCAGAACTCTAAACCAGTTGGATTTCAGTTACCTCCACTGGATCTTTCTATGGAGAAATATGTCCTTGTAATGGTTCTATAAAATGAAATGTGAATGTAAGATTCTAGTACAGGTTGAGAAAATGCTGTTTACCTAGCCAAGGCTGTAATTCATGAGTATTTAAGTTATTGTCAGTGGGATTCATTGCAAAATGAATGTAATTTTCAATAGATGTTTCATGTTCAAAGATGACAGATTGATAATTGTCAGTTCACCTGAAACTCTTAAGAAATGGTTCAACATCTTGCATAAGGAATTACAAGACCTCATACTGTTAAATATTACATTTTTCCTCCCTTATGATGTTGTTATTGCAATAACTAGGATATTTTACTGCTAATAGTTAAAATGTATCATCTAGTTTTTCATTTCCTGACTATAATCACGACTATATTAAGAATATAAAATAATGTCACAAAAGAATATTATTCTTAATGTTTAAAACTTGTAATTGATTCAAAGACATAAAACAGTTTTCTCTCTTTATTCTCTTACTAAATAATGAGTTTTAGGCAGGTTTCCCAGTCTTCTTTACTCCTTGCAAATGCAGAGCATTCAACACAAGAGAGCACTGCATAACTCCTGCTGATAATGTTCAGAATGGTATCTGTAGCCGAGAAGTCTTTGTGGGTAGCCATATGATTCCGTATCATCCAAGACTTACAGCTCACTTAGAGGCCAAATGGGTTCCCCGGTATCTGTGAAAGCTTCTCTGTTTTGGAGGGGAAAAAAGACAACACTTGAGTGATATGTACGTACTAAATAGTCCACATTTGCAAGGAGTAAAAAGGGTTCGCCTTAAAAAATCATCCTTAAACCATTGGACAGCACTGGATAACAATGAACTTCTGACTCACAAAGGCTTGGTTCTCCCATAGCCATATAGCCTTATAGTTTATTGACCCAGAGGTTCATAAATTGGTCAACTGCTTTCCAAAATCACTAATAAATATTTAGAAAAAACAAGATCACTGGTAAAAACACTGGTAAATGCTTAATTTTCCTTATTTAAATTTAAATTAAATAAATAAATAAAGCATTACAAATTTTAAATAAATTTAAATTTTATTTAAATTTGTAATGCTGAAGGTGTGGTGGAATGGCTTTGAGGGACAGGAGGAAGAGCTATTGCCAAGACAATGGATGGATAGAACAAATCTTAATACAAAGCAGAACTAAATAAACATTTCAGACAGGCCTTCCTAGTTCACCCAAATAAATATGGAGGAAGCCGAGAGGCACATTCAGCTGTGCAAAACTTAGTTATAGAAGTTATAGTAACAGTAATTGGTCTATATGACTTTGATTTAGTAGTCTGCTCTATCTTGAAAAGATGACACCAAATGCCTAAGTAATTTCCTAAGAATTTGCACCAATAACTGGAGACTACATATATGTGCATACTTGTAATTTATCAATTTTTCTGATATTTAAATATTTTTTCCTTTATATTTTTATTTGTTTAATATATAAAATACAAAGAAAAATAGAAATAGCAAATTAAGGGAAGGAAAAGGAGAGGGGAAAAGAAGGTGAGAGGTACAAGGGAAATGAGGAAGAAATGGCATTGACTTCTGATATTTAAATTTTAATTTCAAACATAGTGTAGGCAATCCTGTCTTCTCTTTCCATTCAATATTTCATGTTACCGGGATAATACTACAAATAAGGAGTACTTCCCACCCCCATTCCTAATGGTCTATTTTATTTAGCTAATGGAAAGGAGGCAGAATCTAATGTACAAGAATGAAAACCCTGCTCTAAGTACTAATAAAACAAAGTACAATGATTAGTACTTTCCAGCACTAATGAAGCTTCAAAAAGTTTTGAATTTCTATTCATTAGGATTTTATGAAGAGTGTTTGTATTTATGGGGGGGAAGGAATGATGGAAGGTTTGAACCCAAAACACATTATTTAAAAAAATATATGATGCAAACATAAGGGCTGTGTTACGGCGCACGCAACAACTAGGAACCTGTTTCCCCTTAGCAAGCTTCTAAAAAGTTTCTCCCATATAATTATTAAATGAAAACACTCACTTACCCAGTACTCAGCCTTTAAATCTTGAATAAGAGACATTCACTCAGGGAGAGGTACTTACCATGTTTCTATGGAGACCAAATGATGCCAATCAGGTCCCTGTTTTCATCTCAAAGTGGTACCCTGCAGAGAAATAGAGTTTGGTGAGTAGCTGTTTATGTGTAGTAAGTAAATAGGAAGCTTGTTTATTTGACAAAAAGCTTGTGACCTAGACATTTTTTTTGTTAACACCCTTCATTCTTTCTCTCCCATACCTCTTTAACACAATACAATTGGCTGTGACATGAACCACTTTGTGCAATTTCCTGCCAAACCCAGGCTGAACAGGACTTGCTTATTCAAGAAGCAACTCAGTTGGCTGGCACTTTACCCCTGACCTGACCTTTCCTAGATTGTGACAATATATTCAGAAAAAAAAGAGGTAACTGTTTCCTTTCCAGTGTTCTCATAAGATGGAGGGGTGGGATCAAAGAAGAGAAGGTAGGGGGGGAAAAATAACAATGTCAAACAGGGAAGATAGAATTCAGAAGATTCATAGAATTCAAAATGAGTTTTGAAGGAATAAATGCTTCCTTGGATATTAGCAAATATGATAGTAGTCTGGTTTTCAGATTTTTTTAAATACTTCATGACATAAATGCCTAGTTTTGGCATGCAACCTTTCAATAGACATATTTGGTAATTTGGAAAACACTATGAATGAATTCTCTTTGAGAAGTTTTAAGTTTCTAATGTTTGTTTGAATTAAACTAACAAGAGTATAAAGGAAAGCTGTCTACTTTTGTACTTAAGTAGTTTAAAATAAAAGATATCAACACATTTTCTATTTTAAAAAGTATAGCTATTTTATTAAGCAAAGTATTATGGCTACCCAGCTCACACATGATGACTCCAGGCAGCTTACAACATTAAAAATCCACAGTATAAAACCTCTGAACCCACCCCACCCCCATCTCCCACAGGGCAACAAACACAATCAAACCAGCCGCTTGGTCGGCTCCATATCAATCTGGGGTTCCCAGGCCTGATGATAGTTATATTCTAGCTGCAGTTAAAAATACAAACTGCGGCCTTGTTTTAAGGCTTGGAAATGAGATATTTACGCTAATGTAAAGAAGAACTTTTTTATTTTTCATCTGCCAAAGGAGTGATTTTTGAGTAGCGTTATTGATTTGATATTTCCCAACTGAATGTACAGCATGCTTTGTGGACACAGTAATTCTGTGTTCTTTTGCCAGAACTCACAAAGGTCTGGTTGACAGCGATACCTTTTACAGCTAAATTTACTCCAGAGTGACAGGAGCAGGTGGGCCCAGGCCTGCCAGACACTTGTGCATGGAAATCACGCATCTTACAGGTCAACAGCGAAGGGGAAAAAGCTCCTGCCTTCGGTGCAGAGGGTGAGTGAGGCAAACAGGACCCAACCTGGGGGGTTTCTCTTCAAAGCCAGCTGGTCTGGCTTTATTCTACAGGAATTTTTTACCTGTCAGTTTAATCCACAAAGCCCTCAGCAGGTGCTGAAGGAGACATCTTCCTGGAGAAGAAGGGCACTGGTGAGTTTTCATAATTTCTTTTTACTAGATAGATAGATAGATAATATTAATGCCTATTTGCTCTCAGCCTGACAATTCCCTTATAAAACCATGCCTGTAACCAAAAATGGGTGAGTTTCTACAAATCTTATGTCCCAATGGAGAAGGTTGAGAAATGTGCTGTTTTCCAATAATTACTTCGACAGGGCAAACTTGCCCAGGTAAATTCGGTGCCTGTTACTTTTTTTGATGAGTAAGATCAACTTTAAAGATCAGGTGGGCCAGTGAAGACAAAATAGCTGAGGACATTTATACACACTCATGCAGAATAATTCAGTTGGGAGAAAAAGGAAAGAAAAATGCATCCCCCACTTCTGAACAATACATGGCTTTTAATTTTGAAGTGACTAGTGAAAGAGATAAATTACATTTCATCAGCCATGTTTTATACCTACATTAAATTTGTCCAACCTGTAAAATGCTATAGAAATTATCTTTTGATACAGCCACTGGAGTTAATTTACCTTAAAGAGAATGTGAAAGGCAGTCACGAACAAATTTTGCTTATTTTACTAGAGGCAGAAGCTGGATTATTGGGGGGGGGGAGTGGAAATATAATAGTGTTTTCGTATTAGTTGCAAAGAGGATTCAATGTGCACAACTGTTTATGTCTTAACACTACCAAGCATTTTGCAAAGAATAATATTTTAAAAGGCAATCTTATTTTAATTATAGCAAAGACGTGGGAAAAAAGATCAAATGCTAAGACATATTTGGGGAGGAGCAGAATTTTTTATGATGAATTTCTATTTTCACAAGCTTGTGCTTTTAACTATGCTTCAGAGCAGTTCTTACAAACTGTCAAACAAATGGAAAGCATTTCTGTAAACAAGTAATCAAGTTTTGATTTTTTTTTTTTTTAGTCCAAGACTAATATTTTATGCAAAATGAACATATGAAATTGCTTTTCACAACCAGATTCCATACTGACATACTGTCTGGCACACAAGTTTAAAGAGCACAGAACAACAGATAGATAAATTATGACATTAATTTGGCACATTAAGTTATTCGCTTAAGAAATTCAGAATTATTGTTCATGTATTAGACAACTCTTTAAGGAAGTATTGTTCAACTATTTTAAAGACATTTCATACAGAATACATTTCCATATTTTCCTATGCAAGATATTGCTTTCAAAAGACAAGGACTCAACTCTTCTCAGATTTAATACACTTTTGAATGCCAATCCAACGGATTTCCATGGTTCCTATTTCATGCAAGAAATTTGTTATCTTTCTTGCCATCATTCTGACTTCTTTTTCTTATTTTAGTGAAACATAGAGAACAGCTGATTTGTCTTGATATCTGTTAAAACCATGCAGCTGCTCCAGAAGAATGCCAAGGACATTTGTAATAATATTTTAAAATTTGTGAAGTATTACTAACGGTTGCTAATTTTAAACAATGGTACAAATTTTGTTGGAGAAAAGGATAGTGTAATTTATAAAGCTGGATATTCAAAGGAACTAAAGCTTTATGGGTTTATTGCAATTGCTTACATATTTCTTTCAGCATAAAAGCCAAGAAACATATTGCAGAAGACTGCAATGCTCTGTAAAACTCCTTAATGTACCATGTTCCTTACTAAACTGGGATAAATATATTGTCTGGAAAAAAATCCCCTATTTTGAAAAACAATTCTATAAAGTTGTAAAGAAAGAAAAAGGTGGATTAAGTCATAGAAATCCAGATACCAGCAAACAATTTCATAACATGGTCACTAGGATATTAAGCTTTCAGTAGTTTTTCCAAAAAGTTTTAGTTTTTATGGAATATAAGAATCCAAATGTTGCTTATATGATGCATCTTTATTAAATCTTGATAGAAATTCTCTTCTCTTACCAAAAAGTTATTTTGTTACTCCTGAAAAACCAAATACCTTTTATATAACAAATAACCATGATCATCATAATCATAATCATACTGCCAGATTTTTTTTACTTTTAATCTTAAATCTAATTGTTAACTTTACTCATTGTTACCATACTACATAAAACTCTAAGAATGTGATAATAAAATATTAGCAGATTAATTTAAAAAACATATTCCAGATAAACCCAGTCTACATTTTAAAATATTAATCAATACTTAAAATTCATCTTAATTAATAAGATAATAGTACTATACCATGGCCCATTCTAAGTCCTTCCTCAATAACATGTTTAGCAGTAAATGGAACTTAAATTTTATCTGAATGCATGTGGAATTGTAGAACCTTAATAATGGCAAATTTTCTCAGAGGACATATTGAGGTCCCATTCCATAAGGCAGTATAGTCTGCACTTAAAACTCTGGCAGTAAGCATATTTATTTCTTTGTAACACACTGCTTTGTTTGTTTGTTTGTTTGTAACCCACTGCTCATTATCCTACACTGAGTAAGATAAAAGACATTACAGGATGGGACTTCTTTGGGGCAAACCTTATAAAAAGACATCTTGTGCTTGTCCTATTCATCTCAATGGAATCTTCATTGGGCTATTTCTTAAAGCACACCAATTTAAATATTGAAAAACTACATGTTAGATAACTTTTTTTCTCTCTAAAAATAGTTCTTTGGGCTTTCCAGATATGACTGTAGAATTTTTATCATCCATTTCTATAGTTTTAAAACACATAATGAGTGGTAATTTAGTTCAGTTTTCCACTACATGTTTTTCTTTAACCTAAATGGTAACAAATGTCCAGGGTTAGGTATTCTAGAGAGCGTGAAAATATGGCCCTTAACTGCATTTAAAATGCACTGGATATACACATATGCAATTCTTTGTTCTAAACATAGTAAGGCAAGAAGATGTCATATGATTTTGAAACAATGAGTTCTTTCTTTCCTTCCTTTTTCTATTCTGTGCAAAAAGCAGAATAGCTTTACTTAATTAAATGAAGTTATACTTTCTAAAATCTCTAAGAGAAGACCATGCACAATTGCTCTCTCTTGCTTAATTCTGTTTTCTGCAACAAATTATTTTCAAAATCTCAGTGATATACAAAAAAGATCAGACTTCAGAGAAAAAATATAAATAAATATGCAATACATCTGTAACTTTGCTGCTTTTGCTCATTTAATTTAGAACAATAAAAGTAAGACTCTATGCAAAAATCCACAATTGTTCATATTTTAGAAGATTATTTCAAGAGACTGTCTAGGAAATTAATCACTCCATAAAGAATTATTAAAATGGTTTACACTTGAACCAATATTTTCCTTCTTGCTTTCCTTTTCTTAACATCACTTTAAAGAAGCATATAAATTCCCTGTATGGTCCAGAATCAGTTCCATGTAAGTTTTTAAAATGAAGAAAATGGCAATTTTCCTGCATCATTTGTCATTTAAAACAGCTAATCATGGGGTGAGGGGGGGTGAATCCATATTATAAGAATATTTTTATTATGTCAATGTTAGCTCTACAAAATGTACAAGTTTAACTGTCTCATTCTCATTCAGTCACATAATTTTAATAATAACCATGGAGCATAGTTTCATTTTATTCCAAGCATGGTAATGGATTATGTATACTTTTTGAATTTCAGTCATAGACATTTTTGATGATTCTGCAGCACAGGAATCTTTGAAAATGTCTCAAGTCATCTGAAAATATATAAACGTTTGTCCAGATGAAATAATAAAGCTTAAAAGAACTACAAACCAAAGTATTCGGTAGCATAGCACTAACATTATCTTAACTATTCTTCTGGAACTATTTTCCTTGATGAATAGAACTTAGGAAAAAAATAGACAGGACTTACACTCGGGGTGGGCTGCTAGGGGTTCGCAGGGTTCAGGAGAACCTCTAGCTAAGATTCTGTGCAGTTCAGAGAACCCCCAAATCCCACTCCTGGCTGGCCCCGCCCATCCCTCTCCTCCTAGGAGTCCCCACATGGCCCATTTTGGATGCAGGTAAATGCAGGGTATGCACGGAGGCTCGTGGAGGGTGAAAAATGGGCCTACTGGAAGTTTGGAAAGGCCGGAAACGGGCGTGTTTCCCACCTCCAGATGGCCTCTGGAGCCTGGGAGGTTGTTTTCACTCTCCCAAAAGCTCGAGGAGAGCCTCTGGAGCCTGGGGAGGGCACCCCTCCCCACCCCGATGCAGGAGGCCAACTAGGCCATGCCCACCAACCGGGCAGAGAACCCCTTGCTAAAAATTTTGAAGCCCACCCCTGCGTAGACTGATGTCCTCTTTCTCTTGCTTACCCAAAAGAAGTGAAGGAAAAATCTGCAGATAGTGGGGAATTCAGAAAGCAAGATAAAAATGGCATCAGAGTGATGGGGAACGTCAGGCAGGGAGAGGGAAACCACATCTCACTGGAGTCAACATCACCTTTTTATTTCAATCCTGTTGCTGTGAATCACATTCACAGGATTTTCTGAGTTTATTTAATGATTAAACCAATTATTTACACAAGGAACCATATGTACATGAGCTGTGGTTATTTCTATTTATGAAAAGGCAATATTTATTTGGGATACAAGGGTTCCAATCCTGAATACTCCAGTCTAGGAATAAGCACCATTTAGTACAATGGAAATTACTTCTGAGTAATTCTGAGATGCACAGAGCTACAGTGAAATTGCTATTTTTATCTATTATATTTCTATTGGTTGTTGATTTGCTTGACTCCCCATAGTCCTGGAAAACAACTGACAGTTGTACAACTTGTGAAGAACGCAGGTTGTGGTTTATTTGCAAGACATTAAGCAAGCAAGCAAGACATTAGAGAGCATTTCTTACCGAGAAGTAAATCCCATTAAATTACCTCCTGAATAATACAGGATTGTTCTGTTCACTGATCCACTCACAAGTAATATCAAAGTTGAACTCCAGTCCTGATGACTACATAGAAAATAGTACAAATAATAATAATTAAAAAGACTGCACGGCTAGCCAAACGCAGTTAAAGTCTAAAGTAATGAAATTATATATTAAAATACAGTTCTGACATGTGGCCTTAATGTTGTGGATGGTACGGCAGGGTGCTTTTCTGTTTGGATTTTTTTTTTAATGATTTCTAATTTACCATGTCACATATTTAAATTTAGGCCTTAGAATGCTGTTGTGGGAAATGCAAGGTTAAAGGAAGGCATTATGTCTGGGTTCCTTACTGGCTTAGCATTTGGACTCATAGTAGCACAGCTGAAGTATGATTCTATTCCTGGCAAGTCAGCAAATGCAGGCTTGTTTTACCCTTCTTGACAGAAAAGTCCCCAACTCCCTCCCATCTTTCTACATATGAGCTAACACACATTTTCCTGCTGCCTCTACAATTCTTCTGCCCATAGAATACTGGAAGTCCTTTTCCTATATAACTGGTAGGAATTTTGGGCATTTACATTCTAATGTATGTATCACAACTGCTTGAACATGTAGCTTAACCTGTTGCATTGCTGGAATTTTCTTCCAGTGTCTATTTACAGTGGGTTCAGCTTCTTGCAGGCCCTGCACTGCTACTGAAGGTCTCCAGTGAGTGACTTATTTTGATACTGAAAGTTTTATTGCTTGCAAAACCAGGGAACAGTACCAGCATTTTGTTTTGCAATTTATACTGCTTTAAAAGACAGCTGTCTGCTTGGTTGGATTAATCGGTGGGTTTAACAAGCCCTTGAACAGGGCTGTGTACCAGTCATAGCGGCACTTTGCCATAAAACAGCACCTCATGAAAAAGGTAGGCTGGTCTTATACATGCTGTCTCTATGCCAGACTCCTTTCAAATTCCACTCATCTGAATGTAGCAGCTGTGTACTTAATCATATGACGAGAAGAGAGCCATCTCGTGCCCTCAGTTTAATACTGAAAGGCCTCCAAGAATGAAAAGAAAAATGTAGTGTACTCAATACGGGATTCAGAGCTAAAGTACAGGTAGTCCTCAACTTACAAACTCAATTAAGCCCAAAATTTCTGTTGCTAAGCAAGAAAGTTGTTAAGTGAACTTTTGCCCCATTGTATGACCTTTTTTGCCATTGTTGTTAAGTGAATCACTGCAGTTGTTAAGAATGATGTGATTGTTAAGTGAATCTGGCTTCCCAATTGACTTTGTTTGGCAGAAGGTTGCAAAAGGTGATCATATGACCCTGGGGCACTGCAACTGTCCTAAATGTGAATCAGTTACCAAGTGTCTGAGTTTTGATCACGTGACCATGGGGATGCTGCAACAAGTTATACATGTGACAAACAGTCAAAAGTCATTTTTTTCACTGCGGTTGTAACTTTGAACAATCACTAAATGAACTGTCTTAAATTGAAGATGACCTGTAAACTCTTTCTATGCATGCTGCCTTACTTCCCAGATTAATTTATTATTTCATTTATATGACCATCCCATCTTATGAAACACAACTTGGAGTGGTTGTGACAACATTAAATAAAAACACACCAGAAACCATAAATCCTGAAATTTGACCATCCTTGCCCAATGCCAGCAACAAACCATCTTCAGGTTATAACTCATCCTTGGGATAAGAGATGGGCCTTTTGGAAGGTTAAAAGATTAGAAGCCTGCTGGATATTGGGGTAAAGTGTGCCCCATAGGACACGTGATGCTGATAGGAAAAGCACACTTCCTAGGTCGCACTGGATGGCAATATTTAAAGGAGAGGGACCTGGACAATGCCACCGTATTTAGCTTAGTGCAATGGGCAGAAACTCTCATCAAGAGGAGCTACTACACATAATCTGGTTCCATGCCATGTAATCTTTAAATATGATAACCAGCATCTTGAATTTCACCTGAGAAGAGATCAGGAGCTTCTTTATGTATTGAATTTATATACTGCCACAATCTCACAATAGTCAGCTTTTGATACTTTGAACCACAGTATCTTATTAAACCACCTATGGGATTAGGAATATTGGGATTAGGACTTGGTTTGCTCTTTCCTTTATGGACAGTTCCAATCTGTTTTGATGGGTGTGAGAGGTTGGCCTAAGGCAACTGGGACACTACAGGAATTGGTCCTTTCTCCCTTGCACTTTAACATCTATATGAAATCATTGGGGATCAACTGACAGTATAGGGTGGTATCATCAATATTCAATCACACACTGATATTTGAGCAATAGGGGAGATACTGCTGATGATCCATTCTGGGGATTGAAAATTATAAGGACCTGGATGGGAGGGAACTGAAGTTGAACTTAAGCAGTTGCTATTTGTACATCGGTGTTTTCCATCAATACCAGGTTTATCTCTGGACATGTAAGCACTACATTTTAAGGACTAAATTCTTGATTTTGGATCCTTCTGAACTCACAGCTCCTGCTTGAACATCAAATGGAAGCAAGGGCTATAGGGGCCTAAGCGCAGTCCAGGTTTGCCCGGTACACTGATTTATATATATTTTTAATTATTTATTTGCATTTATATCCCGCCCTTCTCCGAAGACTCAGGGTGGCTTACACTATGTCAAGCAATAGTCTTCATCCATTTGTATATTATATACAAAGTCAAATTATTGCCCCCAAAAATCTGGGTCCTCATTTTACCTACCTTATAAAGGATGGAAGGCTGAGTCAACCTTGGGCCTGGTGGGGCTTGAACCTGCAGTAATTGCAGGCAGCTGCTGTTAATAACAGACTGTCTTACCAGTCTGAGCCACAGAGGCCCATATACCTCATGTTCTTATCACTCAGATAGATTACTGCAATGTAGTTTAAATGTGGCCACCTTTGAAGATTATGCAGATTATAAATAGTCCAAAATACAGAGGCCCTTGTGTTTACTGGCATCCAGTGAAATATTGATATTGTGGGTCCTGTACTGGTTATTGATTCAGATCTGGGTACAATTTAAAGTCCTGGCTTTAACCTAGAGTATAATGTACTGTATATAGCTTGGTATATACCTGTCTGTCTTCTCCAAACTGCTTTAGTGTCTTCTATCAGAATTAAGCAGAGCCAGAGCCAAAATGTATTGCTTTTGAACACCAATATTGTGAAATGATCTCTTCTCAGAGATCAAGTTTACCTCCTCCTTGATGGCTTTCAAAAAGTTCTTAAAATTGAGCTTTTCTGGAAAATATTTCAAGTGATGTTTCCCTACTGTAGCATTTTTTAAAATTTCTATTTTTGTTATTTTTATTGTAAGAAGATATATAGGTAGGTAGGTAGGTAGAGTGGGAGGAAGGATCATATTATGAGTAACCAGTGTAACTTATGTTTTAACATCTACCATACATCTTCAAGGATTTAATCCTTGATCAGGTTCATATTGTACTTGCAAACAAACCAGTGGTGGGTTTCAATTTTTTTTACTACCGGTTCTGTGGGTATGGCTTACTGGGCGTGGCATGGCTTGGTGGGCATGGCAGGAGACGGACACTGTAAAATCTCCATTTCCTCCCGATTACCTGAAACTTGGGAGGCAGCGAATAGATGGGGGTGGGGCCAGTCAGAATTTTTCCTACTGGTTCTCCAAACTACTCAAAATTTCTGCTACCGGTTCTCCAGAACCTGCTGAATCCTACCTCTGAAGCAGACCCTGTTGTCTCTAGAACAGGAAAGGGCAATCTTTCTTTCCTGACATAGCACAGCACAGCTAGTGACATGTGAGGAATAACTCCTCCTTTCCAGTTCAACTTGGCCTTTCAAAGAAAGTGCAGCTATTTAGAAAATCCTTTCAATCTGTTGCCTCCCATTGCCATTTTCTTATATATCATAGTGTGGTTTTGCCCCTTTCGCTAAGAACAAAAACAAGCCAGGAAGAAGTCTTTGCTAGATCTTTTATTTGTCTGTGGTGGCCTTAAAATATTTTCCAGCAGTCATTCTTGTAAGCTTTATATAAGCTATTACAGTAGTGCTTTGTTCTAAGACAGGGTTCCTGATTAGAGGATTTAGGGAAATGGGAATACGTGGCAGCTTCCCCCTCCCAAAATAAGGAGTTTGAGCTACATAATTATTCCAATAATTGGTGATAGCTGTACCAGAAGGCAAAGGATGTTATTGCATCGTCTGATGACTTATATTTTACAGTTTTAGTTATCAGAAAGGCTGGGCAGTGATTATCCAGCATATTATGAGGCACTGTAATATTAAAGCTATTATCCTTTTAATGCCAAACTGTTGCAAAGTTATAATTCAGGAAAGCTCCGGTCTAATTTTCGTTCTGGGTCCATTGCCTCTCTCCCTGCTCCACATTATGAGGCTACAAGTGTCTAAGAAAGTATCAACTGCATTTTCTTCTCATATACGTGCATGGTTAAAGGAAAGTCTTTTTAGATCAGAGGCTCACATTGATGGTTGCATAGGTATTTTTCACTAGGTCTCCACATCATGGTTTAATTATGGTTTTTAGAATAAACAACAGTCTGTCAAGTTAGCAGAAAAATCTAAAACATAAATAATAATTAACAGATCATGACAGGTAGATCTGTGTGGTGTGCTAAGTCCCAAAGAAAGATCAAATTCAGAGCTATGTTTGTCAATAATAATAATAGTAGTAGTAGTAGTAGTAGTAGTAGTAGTAGTAGTAGTTATACAACCCTTATTTTCATTGTACATATATACAACAAAATTGATTTAGCTTCTACTGGTGCAATCCACAACAAAATACAAAACAACATTAATAATATAGAAAATCTATATGACAGATCATTCTCCATTGTGTTTCAGAAATGTGACATATATTTCACTTAAAATAATATATGTATTATACAGAGCTGTGGTAGCACAGTATTTAGAATGCAGTATTGCAGGCTAATTCTACTGACTGCCAGGAGTTCGATTCTGATCGGCTCAAGGTTGACTCACTCTTCCACCTTCCAAGGTTGGTAAAATGAGGACCCAGATTGTTGGAGACAATATGCTGACTCTGTAAACCATTTAGCGAGGGCTGTAAAGCACTATAAAGCTGTATATAAGTCTAAGTGCTATTGCTATTGCTATGTTATGTACCTGTCAAGAAATGGATAGTGTAATGTTTAAGATGCTGGTCTAGAAACTGGGAGTTCTAGACTGTCCTTGAAGCTGATTGGGTGACTTTGGGCCAGTCACTGTCTTTCAGGCCAATTTACGTCACTGGGTTGTTATGGGTGGGTGGTGGGTAGGAGAGCCTTTTACATGCCACCATGAGCTGCATAATGGCAGGATATAAATACAAAGTAACAAGAACAGGTTCTCTCAAAATGAGCCTTTTAGACCTGAATAAATCGAAGAATAAGCCTTCGGCACCGGCTATATTACTGAAATGGACATTGTAGCAATATTTATTTACTACTTACTTACTTACTATTTATTTAATTTCTCTGTTGCGCATCACATCATTGGAGATTATGCACACACAGTTTTGAATTATTTTGCTTTCTTTTTTAACTACTGGAAAGAACATAGGGCCACCAAATTTAGCATTCTTCATTGGATTAGTCCTTGCCATTGCCCTGAAAATACTGGTTCTCCTAATTTCACATATAGACCTTCCACTCATTACATGGCCACCTGATGATATGTCAAGCGAGCTTTGTGAGCTTTGTGTTTGCTTTATTAAAAAATCTCCAATTGTTTAGACTCCTGGGAATAGACTCCTGAAGAAGAAATATCATCCAAGGACCCTTTTTAAAGAAGAGGGGAGGATTGTTTAACTTTGCTCTCAGGTAAATAATTCAGATCTGACTGAAAATCCACTTTCCAACCAGGGCAGAGAGAGAGATTTGATTTTTTTCCTTTGCTACAAACACCAGAATTGTATCTTCTGGGTACAGAATAGAAATACTTTTTTTTTTTTTTTAACCAGGCCTTGTGTTTAAAGGCATGCCTGAAACATATGGACGATTAGGAAAGGGCACCCAAAGAGCTGCCCAAAGCCCCTGTCTAACTGGATGAATCCACTCAGTGCCAACGGCCAAGCAGATAATCCGTACATTCGTGTGCTGCTTTTATATCCCCCTCAAATCCTGCTTATTTCGTCCTGTCTAAGAGCTTCCGTTGCCCTGGAAGCCGAAAGACCCGACCTATGCCGTGGGAGTCTCTGAAAGAGAGAGAGCGCCTGCGGGAGACTCAAAAGCTGGTGTGGCTGGCTGAGATTTGAGCGAAGCTTTTTTTTTTCCCCTGGAGCCACGCGGTTCCAAAGCGCGCGACTTCTTTCGAAGCGGCGTGAACGTCCGCAACGATCCCCTCCCCACCACCCGCTCCCCAAATTAACCCTTTCAACCGAGCCGCTCCTGAGTGCAGTAAGAATCAAGGGCGGAGCAAATCGGCCCAGACAACAGCCGAAGCCCCCCTTGCCTCCCGGGCTCCCCTCGCCGGCCGCCTGCCAAGCGCGTGGCTTGGGTCGCAGCGAAGAAAGCTCGAAGCGGGCGACGGGGGCTGACCTGGCCGACTGAAGCAAAGCCGCCTTTTGAAGCGCGGCAGCGGCGGCATTTCTTTTGATGTCCTTGAGAGTGGCCCGAAGACCGAAGGAAGCGACGCTTTTTGGCTCGGGGACGGCGGCGGGAGCGAGATCGCTTTTAAAAAGCCGAGGGTCCTGCGTAGATTGCAGCCTTGTTCTTGCTTCCCTTGACGGCTTTGGTTGTGGGCGGGTGGAGCCAGTAGTTCTGGAAGTGGGCTGCCATCCACGGAAGTTTATGAGATAATTCAATATACTGGTCTTTAGGGAGTCCAGAGAGATTCCTTTTGAATTAAACCGGTGGGTGTTCAAATTCCAGAAGGTACAGAACTTTCTCGGCTCCTTTTATGATTTGCTTTGAAGCCAAACAGCCCTCGGAACATCTCTTTCTCTCTCTCGCCCTCACCCCGCCTCACCCCACCCGCCTTCTTTGCGGTACCTGTTTATTTTTCTGGTTTTAAATGGACAGCTTCTAAATCGGGATAAGTGGAGTTGGGGGTGGGGCGGGGAATGATGAACTGTTCAGGGAAATCGTATCTGATTACTGCGAACTGGTAAAGTGAAATGCGCAAGGTTGCCGTCGCCGTTTCCCTCGCTGCTTTTCTGGCAAGGTTCCTATGTTTTTTAACCTAGTGGCGTTAGAATGTCAGGAACGGAAGTTTTTTTTTCCCCCTCCCCTCAAAATCTTTCCATACTGGGAAAATATTTCGCCTCTCGAATTTCTGTCTGCTCTGCTATTATTAACATTTGCCTGGGAGTTCTCAGGGAGGGGGCGTCGCTCAGTGGCAGAGCGCGCAGGCTCGTCAGGCGGATGTTCCCTGCTTCATAGCCCCTGGCACTTCCTTGGCAGCGCTGCGAAAAGTCTAGCCTCAAAGTGTCAGAAGTGACGGGCTTAGATGGCCGGCAAGTTGACTTCATTGGAGGCGGTATGCTCCTCCTCATAATATGTGGAGGGTTGAGGTGTAATTCCATTAACTCAAATCTTCCCCTACCTGATGCCTGCCAACTGGGACCGCAGCTCCCAGAATCCCAAACAGTCATGGTAGGTGAGGAATTCTGGGACTTGCAGTCCTAATAAGACCTTCTGCCTGGTATTAAGTTGGGGAAGCTGCTCTATTTATAAATTGATCCAAGCAGGTGCACTTACATACAGCAGACATAATATGCTTCTCCAGGGACAAAATGGGTACTTTTTCTTCAGTATGCACAAATGCGACACTCTGACATTCTCCTGTTTCTGAAAGATGCATTTGTCTACTTAGGCCTTTTGACAGACTCAGAACTTGTATTTGATGTTTATGAGTGCTCACTTTCTTAAATACACAAAACTTTTTTCTTACGTTTTCTACTTATACAATCTAATCCTATTTATATTTATTCTGAGTAAATTCCATAATGTTCAGTGAAAAAAAATGTAAGGAAAATGTGCACAGGATTGCAACAACCTTAAAAATTGTCCCTGATTCATTCTAAATGACAGTATTTTCCAACACAGCCACCCAATTCTGAATTTCTCTAGATTTTTACATTTCAGAATGCTGCTTTTTCCCTTTGAAACATACCCTTATTTTTTGCCTTAATGAAACAAATCTTTGTTAATGTGTGTCAAGCACAATGCCCATTAAAGAGAAAACTAAACCATCTTGGTCTTCCAAAATAAACTCAGAGGACTCTGCATAGCCAAACATTTGAGAGACCAATCATTCTATGAAAATGCCTGTACATATGTTGTACCTGTAGAGCTGTATCAAATGTATGAGAAATTTGTTAATTTGCAAGCCTTTAAAATGGTCTCACAGATGGAGGAGGAAGATATCAGAAATAGCAAAAAAAAAAAAAAAAAGGTCAGGGTGCAAGATAGTCATTATTACCTGTGAGTAAAACATGGGACATAGTAGAACTTATAAATCAATGCATGAATTTGAATTGTTAGAAACTTAGTACAGCATGAATAAAATCTGTATATTGCATGTGTTGAGGTGTTCACGTTCTTTCCATTTCCCCCAGTTCCTTTACAAAAAGAGTAATAGAGACTCACTATGCTGTTCGTATTAGACAGTTTATTTACAAATGTTTAGGCGTGTCATATGAAAATCAGTTAGTATGAGAGGAAGTAATAGTCATTTAATAATATCAGTTGCTTAGTCATTATATACTGTAGTTATAAGGTATGAGCTACACAAAAGTTTTACAATAAAATCTTCTCAAATTGTTTTTTTCCTCTTCTATTTTGCTGATATTTAAACTGTTAAAGAGTGCTTCTCCCAGCCTTTAGACAGCAAGGAGTAATTTGGAACTGTTATTGGTCACACAAGCTATTCATCAGAAATACTTCTCATTTTTTCAGTATTGGGTATAAGCTATATAAATTTGTAAGTGAGGGAGGGGGTTATTCATTTAATAGATTGAAAAGATATTGAAAAGATGGCTTTAGTCAGTATGGTACCTTATTACTACTATACTACTTGAGCCATATTCGTGCAGTGGTTAGAATGTAGTATTGCAGGCTGACTGCTCACTGCCAAGAATTCGATCCTGATCAGCATAAGGTTAATTCAGCCTTCCATCCTTCCAAAGTTGGTAAAATGAGGACCCGGATTGTTGGGAATAATATGCTGATTCTGTAAACTGCTTAGAGAGTGCTGTAAGGTACTATGAAGCGGTATATAATGCTAAGTGCTATTGCTATTGTTACTTTTATCATTAGCTGTCTACATTTTTATTGGAGCCAATTCTATACCCATAGAAGACACAGAATCTGCAGCAATAGACTATAGCCCAAGGAGAACCAGAATTCTAAACTGATCTAGTAGAGCCTATTACAAAATATAAAGGCTTACCATCTAGCAAGGTATTAAAAAGCAATATCCTATATACCAGGGTTCTCCAACCTTGGCAACTTTAAGCCTGGAGGACTTCAACTCCCAGAATACCCCAGCCAGCTCCAGGCTTAAAGTTGCCAAGGTTGGAGACCCCTGCTATATACAAGTACAGTAGTGGACTTTGAAGAATAAAAGAATGAAGGATAAAAAAAAGTATTGACACTTTTGAACTTGGAGGTTGGAACAAATAACAAAAATCTATGTCAGGGGTGTCAAACTCGCGTACTGTGGACTGGATGCATAACGTGCTGGCCACGCCCACCCCTGGTGAAAAAGTTGTGATACGTCACATGACAATGTGACACTGCAGGTGTCTGCAACCCCTGATCTATGTGGTTGCTAAGAATCAATAACAAACTGATGGCATATAAACAATTAATCAAAATATAGAAGTGAGGAGAGCATTAGAAAGCATCACCTCTCATTTGTCTATTGTTGTTTTTGTAACTCACTATTTTCTACAGAAATTCATCAAGATATCTCACAGTGGATCAAGATTAATTTTATATTAATATATTAGTATCTGCTGTTAAGACTCATCACACAGGATTTATTTTATCCCGATAATGCACAATTTTTTTTTAAAGCATATATTAGTGCGCAAGTAAAAATTTGGACAGGTAATGATAATAGTAGTTGTAATAAGATACTATGCTGACATAAAGCCATCTTTTCAACATTTTTTCTATTAAATATACAATCTGCAATAGTGCCATAATAATTTGAGTTTAATTTATTCAGCATGATGAATAAGTCAGGAAATAAGTATATACATTTATTGAGAAAGCTAAAACTTTTAAAAATTATACCAACCATAAAATTTTATATTGAGCATATCTTATATTTGCATGTATTTCAGTCTGGTATTCTAGACCTGGTGTAAGACTTGGTTCACTATTATTATAATTCAGCATTTCAAAGACAGAATTCAGATGGAATTTACTAAAAACGGTTGATCTTAAAACTTGTTCCTAATATGTAGTTTCTAAGTGATAGCAGCTATTTGCCTAAAGCATAACAGGAGTTATTTTCAAAGGTTTTCATACAAATTGCTTCACTAATAAGAGACCTGTATTTTAATAATCTCTTACTGTTATGCTTTTAAACATTCAAGGTGCCGACTAAGAGTTGTAAACTGTGAAGTAACTACCATGGAACAGATTAAGTAAAGCAAATGACTTTCAAAATAAAGAGAGTGGACGTGGTAAGTGCTATATTCTTTTTTCATTTACATCATTCAATATTTCAAGAAAGCTCTGTTTATTAGTTTCTTTCTCTACATTTTTTTAAGTTAAAGCGTAGGATAAACCCTACTAAAAGGTAGACTAATGACAAAGACTTTCTATAATCACAACTTACTGTACATTATACCATTTTAAATGTGGCATGCAATTTATATTCAGGTGTCACTTTTCAGCACCTAGCTTTGAAAATATATTTTACAATTAATTCATTTCCAAGAAATTACATACATTTTCTTTCTCCCCTGTGGACTGTGAAATATTTAAATTACCCTTCTGGAATCTATATCCTATTATAATGAGATTCTGGGAATTTACATGTTATATGAAATTATAAAAGTAATATGGATTGAAATAAATGTTCTGAATAAGTGGGAGAACAAATAAAGTATTGTTGATCTGGAGGGGTTATTAATCTCTAGCCTTGATTTTTTTAAGAATAGGTTACTCTGACACCTACCCCAATTAATTCTATGTGTGAGCGAGAGAGAAAGAGAGAGTTATAAAGCTCACTATAAAAGCTGTATCAAAAGCTTTGGATCATGCTTAAAAGCAGGCAGATATGAGAACTGTTTCAGCAGTTTTTAAACAGTGGTGAACAGTTTTCACCACTTTTTAAAGATGGGATGGATTTGATGAAATAAAAGCAGTGTTTACCAACCTTGACAACTTTTAAGATGTGTGAACTTCAATTTCCAAAATTATCCAGCCAACACTGGAGTTGAGGTCCACATGTCTTAAAGTTGTGAAGGTTGAACAACACTGAAGTAGAGTAAGAAGAAAAGTAGTAGGGTGGAACTGGACCTGGATGGAAAATGGAAACCATAGCACCCAGGGTTAGGATGCATAAACTGTGGGGCTATTTTCAACATAACCTTGGCTCTCTGCAATTTAAACGTCATTTTTACAGTGTAAATTGACAGGCTCATTACTGTTAAAGAATTAAATATTTGACTATCATTCTAAAATGAGAAACAACTTGGGTAATTACTGAAAGAGGATGTTAACTGAGCTCACCATGAAATAATCATATTCGTAAGGGAAACAGACACTTGGCTATACCTCAGCCCTTCAGTAAGGTTATAGAAGGGTTGATTATTCCAATAATTACACCTCCTGTTGTGCTTTTTTTAAAAAAAAAAGTCAGATGTAAGTTTCAGGTGGAAGGCTGGGAAACAGTAAAAAATTTCTGTTTCCTGTTGCCAGCAGGCCTGTGCCTAACAGGAACCTTTAATCTTACCTCTTTGGAAAGAATCCAGAGGGGATTTGCTGCCAATTATTGGCTGTTTGTAACACATGTTTTAAAAATATGGTCTGGAGGTAACATTTCAATGTAAATTATACCAAATTCTAAATGACACAGGAAGATTCCACAGGTGTTGTAAGAGTTATTTTTATTTGTTCACTAAAATGTTTTCTACTGAGTTTTGAGAATTAAAGAAGCTATAGTATTTGGCTTCTACAGTTTGTCTACAAGGAATTGGAACTGTTTTTCCCCCCCAACAAAACAAAACAGTAGCACACCTTATCATTGCCTTGAGGATCTTTTCTTTGACTGAAAAATATTGCCATTGACTGCTGAGTATAGTCTTAATATAAAATCATGACTATTTAAAGAATCATTCTAATAATGAATACTAAGATGCACCTAGTTGATCTTATCTGGATCAGAAGGTAAGCAAATTGAGGCTTTATTAGCATTTGAATGGGAAATGTTGGGAAATTCAAAGGCTGTAAACTAATATCGTCACAGGAAATTTAAAATAAAAAATAAAAAAACCCTATCCTGGATGAAGGCTGTAGAAAACACTTCCAAACTTTTACCAAGAAATTTGTATGTGCATGTACATGAAATACAGGATTATAGCTTGATATGAAGGATATGTATCTATGTAAGTATGTATGGATGTATGGATGTATAAATATTGTAAATATAGAGACAATGCATATGATATATCAGTGGTTGTCAACCTGGTCCCTACCGCCCACTAGTGGGCGTTCCAGCTGTCATGGTGGGAAGTAGGGGTTTTGTCCAATACTGAAGCACTTTCCTTTTTTTTAATTTAATTGACTTTTTAAAAAATTTTCATAGCATTATTTAAAAACATTTTCATTAGGTTTTCATAAAATTCCCTGTGACAATTTAAATTTCTGAAAATATACTATTTGGGTCACCCGCGCCTAAGTTTAGTTCATGTTCTGTAAGTGAAACTAAATGGCGCTATAGTGTGACCACAAACAGAAGAGCCTCATCCCAGAATAGCTCACGCATCTCCCCCCACACCACCCAGCTGTAACAGACAAGCAGAGCTGGTAGCCGGCACCCACCCACCCCAAACCCAATCCACGATGCGCGAGAGGCATGCACAGACAACAATACACTGTGCATTACTATGGAACCGGTAGGCGGTTAGAAAATTTTACTACTAACAGAGATACAAAAGTGGGCGGTAGGTATAAAAAGGTTGACTACCCCTGTGATATATGAATCCATAGAATTTGCATTTATTTTGATGCTGTCATTTTCTTATTCCAGGCTATAAAATCAAAGCCACACTAACCTTTTCTCTGTCCTGAGAACTTTGTTTTTCGTTTCACCATTTCCCTGAAATTTTTGTACAAAGAAAGATATTGGCTAGAATTTAGTATTGCTGTACAGTACTACTTTTAAACACCCCGATTTGAAATAATCCTAATTTGAAAACTTTAAGAAGTTTTTGGAACATTTTAGAACTGTATAAAAACTGCTGTACTGTATAATATAAAGTGCCTAACAGGAGTTAGATTGCTGAATTATAATTCCCATAGGGTGAAATGAGGTGGTGATTATGATTGAAGCAGTATTTGAAATCCCCACCTTTGTTTTATTTACCAGCATGGGGCTAAAAACTTCAACAATCACATCCTCATTATATAAATAAAAATTGAGCCTTAAACAATGTAGCATATGAAGCCAGCTCCTAAATTTTGTTTACTTTAGCCCACCTTGTTGTTATTTACATGATCTCTACAAGGTCTACAATATACATGCTACTTTTTGTAACATTATATACTATTAAAAATGTGGCATCTTGAAGAGGACTATGGAGGTGGTATTGAAGAAGGAATGTAACAGTTATTACATACTGTCAATAGCAGCTCAGTCCTGAAAGGGAGGAAAGAATAAGAAGGAAACTCAAGATTTTCCTGCCTTGATTTTCTTTGGTATGAGAATAGAGAGGTATATACCCTAATCAGGCTTTCAAAATTGTTTTCTTACAATATGCATTCTCTAATCAAACCATAGTCATCTGTTTTAAGGTCTATTATCAGGTTGATGGGAGAAAATAATAGGTATGAGTCAACAACGTTTAGGAGATTTTAAGATCTGTGAATCAAAACAAAAGAGATTTAAGAGCATAATTAAAAATGAAAACTGTTACCAAAAAAAGCCCCACTAAAAACAATGGAGCTTCATTCTGATTGCAAATATCTAGGCATGTTCTATTAAATTCTCCATGGCTGAAGAAATGTGGTTAAGGCATGTTTATAAGCATGTATGCATTGATCAGTTCTTACAATATTCCATGTCTGAGGCATATATTACTACTTCCATGTGTAAACAGTCATTTCAGATCAAATCTAGTTCATGTAAAACATAATACTTTTCAAAAGGCAAAATATCACATCTTATTGGGATTCATTAAGTGGTATCTTTTTGATTGATGTAGATTGCAGCACCTGTGCAAATAAGAGTGTATAGCCATTATTCTTAGACCAGAACTGTAGTGATGATGCTATGCAATTCTATGGTTTCAGAAGCTCCTAGATTTCTCCATTGTTTTCATCACTGTTTCACTGTTCCTAATGTGCAAATAAACTTAAAATACAAATTTTCAGTAAAAACTTCTGAAAATGCCAATCAGTTACTGAAATAATTTTAGGGTCTCTTTTCATGTGTTATATCTTTGCTAGCAGGAAACTGTGCTCTGACTGTGGAAACAATAGAATGGCAAGTCCACCCCATAATGAATAAAATATGTAAATGTCTTCTTAATATATTGTTCTACTTTGATTTTGTTTTCTGAAGTACACTGTCAAAAGGACACAAAACTTTTTGCATTTAAATAATATAAATGATTCTGTACTTGTTTCATCTCTGTCACCTCAATTCTGGAAGGTCACATATCTGTCTGTATCCATTTTATTTTTTCAAAATGGAAAATAAAGGAAAGAATAAAAATACAAATAAATATATAAAGGAAAAACAAAATGAACAATGTTTAAAACATATAAATATTTATATTTAAGCATACTTAGGATATAGTCACTTTTTTCTTTGGTACATTCAATTCATTCTTAATTTATGGTCTTACATGGACAAGTCCCAAATAGTTTTTATGGCAATATTTTTGGATTACCTCTATCCTTGGGATAAAAGAAAGAGACTAACTCAGAATCACCTGTGGTTTAATACCCAAGGCAGGACTAGCTATCCTGCTTTCTAACCACTTCATCAATCACACTCTTTTTAATAAGACAGAATAACTGAGACATTACCCATTCCATCTGAATTCTGGATCAGTGCACTGAATCTGAACACAAGACACCCACCACGGTCTGCATTACTGCATAATGATTTAACAAAGCTCCTTGATAGTAGGAATGACATCATAGTAGGAATGATGACAGCATTGGCTGCACAATTGCAACTGCTAGCTTGACTTTTATGATCCTATCCTGTGGACGCCCCATGCTTTATAACACAAAAAGACAGTATAGGATGAAAATCGTAAAAAATGTTGCAGGAAAAAAGTACTTGAAATCATAATCATAAAACAAAGGATTGGTCTTCAGAGATTTCCTTTCATTCAACGATTTATCTAAAGGCTTAATTTAATTCTCCCTTATAGTATCTGTAGTGCCATCTATGTACTGGGGCTATACAAAGCTTTAGAAATCTGATTTAAAGAATGTAGTACAGAATATACTTCAATGGTACTTGAATATATTGTATTTATGTAATCCTTGTGAAGAACTTAGTACTAATGAAGTTTATCAGAGAAGTTTACTTTATAAGATTGTAAATCATTCCAATATCGTAAAACTTTCATCCTCCGCAATCTAGTCATCCAAAAGAAATGATTGAGCAATATTGATTTTATTGGATTTATAAATGGACAAAGTAACCCCATCTTAATTCTGGAGGAACTGCCATGTCTTGTGCTCTGCAATTTTACTATGACCAGATTACTACAACTGGTAGAAAATTTCATTAGTTCATGAAATGCATCAGGAAAATGAATATGCTTTACTTGGCTTCAACACAAATGAAATGTCAGAGCTTTCTGCAGCTGGGTTGAGAAATTTTCAGTGTTTTAACAGCACAGAATCATTTTTGCACATATATGAGAATCCCCTCATTTAACTGATGAAGAATAGCCTTGCTTCCACTCTCCTTTTTAAATAATTCCTACCTTTCCTCTCAGAGATTGTGCGTTTTTTAAAAATGGAATTGCTTTACCCTGGCCCTGGAATATTTGATTACAAGAACTTAATTTCTCCCCAAAGTTGCAAAAGAATTGTGCAGAAGGGTTCACTGATAGCTGAAGAAAAAGGAATGAAAGAGAAAGTAGGATTATACTAAAAGCCAAGGTAGTCATGTTGGCCATTCTAGAATCCATATTAGGTCAATATCTTAATTTCAGCAATTGAAAGATTGTAGGACTAACTGAAATGCCTCATAACACAGTGAAAACACATCCAAATTCTCTAAAATTCTTCTTCAGGAGAAAGCACAAACAAAAGAGTGAGAGTAAAGAAGAAAATGTTCCTAGATAGGTAGGAAATAGGATGCAAAGTAATTGGGTTTTTGTTCACTAGTCCCCTATTTTGCTTGACCCCCAAGTTGGTGATTTACATTTTGCCCAACCTTCTGAAGAAGGGCAAAGTTCCAGGATACAGTAACATAGTTGCTGTAAGTAATAATAATAGAAGAACATCCGTTTGTAATGGATGGCATCATCCTTAAAATTATTGTCTTTGTATTAAGGGAAACAATAATCTTTTATGTATTGATCCCCCACCTTTTCCCATGGGTGTATAAATGGCAAGCCGCAAATGTTCACAAAAACAAAAACAACCCTAAAGCAGAACTGAAGACTTGTAAAGTTTAATGGATTAGGGCCCTAGGACCATCCCTTTTCTGGAAGGTCACTTCGTGTCAATCTAAAAGGGGCTTTAGAGTACTTCCAAGGAAAGGCGCGTGTAGGATTGCAGCCTGCGGTGACAAAGCGAAGGCTACTCTCGCTTTTGGGACTACTCCCGCGTGATGCTGAAGCGGTGAGTTGGCACGGCAGACTTTCTGAAAGCAAAGCGATTATGCGGAAGATACGCGCACTCTTACTAGCAAAAGCATACCCGCGCAAAAGAGCGCCTAAAAGTCGGGAATCAGGCAGGAAAAAAGAAAGGGTCGGTAATTTTAGCTAGAGTACTACTGTGTTCCTTGCCGAGCTGGGCAGTTGCCTTTATCTGACTTTCTTCTCTCCATCCTCGCCTTCAAAAGTTTAGCCTCGGAGTGTGGGCTGAGAGCCTCGCGCTTCGAGGCTGAAGCCGAACGAAAACTAAAAGGAGCCGATTTGCAGACCCAGAGCCTTAAGAAAGGTGCAGAAAAGAGATGGAGGCAAAAAGGGAGGAGAAAGGAAATGTCAACGGCCATGATTAAAAAAAAGAAAAGAAAAGGAGTGGGAGCCACACCCGCTGCCTGTCTTGCATCTCATCGCTGCCAGATTCCTGGGGCGGGGGGAGTGGGGGGAATGTTTCCAAAGTGCCTCGAAAGTTGGCCCGATAGCGCTGACCCAGCCTCCCTGGTGGAAGTCGGCGGCCTCCTTCGTCCGTTTCCCCGCCGAGAACGGCGCAGGCTCCCCATTTTCCCGTTCCCCCACCCCCTCTCCCGACCCGCAGTCCGCTTCGGCCGGAGGAGTTGGCTGGCAGGCCGTCCCGAACGGACCGCGCCGCTTGGCTCTCGCAGCGCCGCTTTCCGATCGGTCCGTGGATTTCGCGGCTACATTGAGTTGAAGCGGAAAGAAACAGTGGGGCTCGCGCAAAACGAGTTGCCCAAAATGACCAAGGCTTGAGCAAAAGCCCCTTCTTCGCCCAGATCTCCGGCGAGCATCCGAAAAGCCTTTCTGAAAAGATCTCCGCTGGAAGAACTCGGGTTCCCTTTCTCTTAAGCAACCCCCCCTCTCCCCGCCTCGGGTTTCTGGTCAAGAAGACCTACTTAGCCTGGTTCCGGCAGCAACCTTGCCCTCTCTCCCCCAGCCCATTTTTTTTAAAAAGGCTCCCACCGTCTCTCCCATGGGGAGGGGGGGAAGGGGAGAGCGAGCGCGATGTGATTCCTCGCCTTATTGCCGCGGTCGCTATGAATGCGTGTAATAATACCGGATTGTCATTAGGGTCGCTCCAAGGCATACGTCGTTTTGCCAACTCTCCTAAACCGCTAACCAGCCCTCCCTTCGCTCTTCCCACCCTCCCACCCCCACCCCCGGCGGTAAAAAACTAAAATTAGCAAAATGTCAGGCATGGCAAGATTGATTCAGCCCAGATGCAATTATCATTTAAAAAGTGCTTGATTGAGGTGCCTGATGTTGGGTGATTTATTCTGCATACCATATACATAATTAAAGTAGGGTAGTGGAGTAATTTATCAATCTCGTTGAGACTAGAGAGGGGCACGGAAGGCGGAAAGAGAGAGGGAAAGACGGTGTGGGGGGGAGAGAGAGAGAGAGGGATCTTTGCCACCGCCTCTGCTCTGAGCTGGTCGCTTTCTGCGCTCTGTTTGTTTTATTAAAACGCGTTCGGGATGTGATCCCGCCCCCTTTTTTCAGGAGTGAAACTGATTATTTCTCCAGCTCAGCAAGAGAGAGTCCTTCGTTTGGGATTGTGGGAGAGAGAGAGAAGAGAAAAGAGGGAGGAAAAAAAAAGAGGAGGAGAAGAGGAGGGAAGGCAGAAGGAAGAGAAGCCTCGCCGGGCGTGGAGTTTTTGAATCCTCCCTTCCCTGCCTCTCTTCTCTTTCCCCCTCCCCTCCTTCCTGCGATCCGTGATGTTACAAAGCCCGTGAGCTGTGCTTTCCCCATTCGCCTCCTGTCACTTCCTTCCTGGACGCTCTCAGGACGAGTCCGCTTACTTTTAATCCGACCAGCAGCACGGGCACTTGCGCCTGCTGCACGCTTAGGGACACACACCGCCACCGCCGCCGCTGCCACCAGCGCCACCACAGAGATCCTGGTGGTTCATTGGATTGATTTTCAAGGTTGTGTGTGTATGCGCGCGCGGTCGTGCGCGCGCGCGCCCGTGTGCATGTGTGGTTAAACGAGGCTGCGTGTTGGACCAGGTGGGGAACATCTTACAAGACTGGAAGAATTAAAAGCTTTTTCCCCCGTTCCTTCTCCTCCTCTTCCTCCTCCTCCTTCTCCTCCTCCTCCCCCCTACTCTGTTCAAACACTTCTCTTTCTCTCTCTTGTTTCTCAAGAAGAGGAAAAAAGATCTCTCAAGGACTCGCCTGATCATCCAAACGTTTGCGATGTAAGTACACGTGCAAATTCCATTTAGAAGCCAGGCTGTGTTGACACTGCTAGATGTCTAATGATAGGCATTGTGATATGTATGGCAGTGAAGTCAGGTGTCCTGGGGATGGTAGAGTCACCCAGCAGTAGATGGTTTTAAGGAAATGTGGCACTCTTAAGTCACCTAGGTAAGTTGCTTAGGATTTCTTCCTGTTTTCCCCTCCATCTGCTTGAGTGTTTAAAGTTTCATGAAGTTAGTTCACGTCATTGGTATATTTTGGTATTGTGAAGTGAGATAGGGTTGTTTGTCTTTTAACATTTCACCAAATGCTTATGACCTTGGAGTACTTGCCCCATGAATTATCAAACAGTGCAGTGAAGAAATAACCTGGCATAGGAGCAAATGCCCTTTTAAACTTCTATGTGTGTGCAGTACATCACTTTCTTTTCATGATTTGGTTTTCATCACAGCATCTCTCCCAACACATGTTTGCCTTTATAAGCTTTCTTATGAAATAGAGGAAATTAGAACATTTGAATGGAAAAGCAAGCGATGTTCCACTTTTGCAGTCTTTCTAACTTTAGTTGTAAGTTGAGCGAGGTTGCATTGCACTTTGGCAGCCTGGGTTTTTTTTCCCCTATTAATTAAAACTTCAGGCTGAAGATGAGTATGAAAGAACAAGGGAAATCTATAGAGAATACTCTTTCATTGTAAAAATATAAAGTAATTATAGTTTCTTCATAGGATCTAGTGGCTTCCTAACAGACTTGGCAATTAATAGAAGAAATTGCTTCTAATAATTCTGTTTATTAAAATATTTTAGAATAATAGAACTTTGTGTTTTCATATTGATATTACTTGCAAATGTTGTGCACTCTCATCTTTAAGTAGCACAGATTGGACTTTAAATAAGATACTTATGGCATGTACTTTTTATCTGCTACTGTTGGATAAGTAAGCAGCACAAGGGCAATCTGCCAGTGTTTCAGAGGTGAACTAAAGATTCTTGGCTTGAGAAGAAATGTCTTTTAGTGAATTATAAAAGCAATTGTCTTTAAATGGTATCAGTTCCTGTATAGTTTTAGTACAGTATATAAATACGTTCTAAGAGCCAATTGTCCTAGCTGTATATTTGAAGTCTATACTACTTTAAATTGCATTCAGTAGCGATTGCATAACATAGATACCTACAAGAAATATAATAATACTAAGCTATAAGGCATAGCAGAGGCAGAGTACCTGTTAACTAATAATTCTGTTTTAAAGAGTAGTATTCAGGTATAACCAGTCTCATTTGATTTTTTTTTTCAATTTAAGATTTTAACATATTCAGCATTGTATCAGATAGTCTGATACATCTTAAATGATAGCATCATTTAAGATGTATTACATCTTAAATGATAGCATCATTTAAGATTAATGGATTTTCATTACCAGGCTTTGATGAGCTGTAGCTCAGTATCAAAATAATAAAAGTACTGTATTTTTTTATACTGTCAGAAGTTATAGGCAATAAAATTCATGTATTTATAAAGTGTTAAGGCAACTCCTATTATTCTTAAATGGCTATTGCATTCATTTTAATGTGACAAAAATTCTTTAGTGCTATTAGGAACATTGACTAAAATCATGAGGATTGGATAAGTCCTGTCAGTATTACTGCAGATATGTTTTACGTTGTTTTACTTCTAATACAGAATAAATTGCTCTTCTGTGTTCAAATATTAGTTTTGAAACATGCAAGCCATTTCATGAGTTAAGTTTCAGAGAACTCCTTGTATGACAGTCATATAAATGAGTGAAGGTTTTTGAAATGAAGCTCATTATTAGAAACAAGTATCTTTGGGGTTGTTAGGAACAGTGCTTTGAACAGTGTAGACTGCCAGCTGATTACACTCCCTTAGATTTTCCTTAAAGTATGCTAAATTATTAAAGTCACATCTGTGTAACAGGTGATATATAACAGCATATAAATTAGAAATGTAATAGTGGAATATTCCAGATTCAGAGCTGAGTAATACCCTATTAGGACGCAGCAAAATGGCACAAAAACTATATGACCTATTATTAGACTACGTTATTTAAAGTTACATGTCTGAATTGCCCTTTATAGAATAATTTACATATGCAATAATGTAATCATAAAACACTGTATTGAAAGATATTTATTTAGAATACAATTGTAAATAATGATGTATTACTAGTATTAATAATTAAAATATACTTTTTTGTCATCTAATACCAAGATAATAACAGACTTCATTAATATTATACAAACAACTATATACTTTAATTAAAGATACATACTTAAGAAGGAATAAAACTACTTTGTCTCACATTATAAAATACACAATTATTGGGTCAGTAAATAGAAATAAACTTTAAACAGTTAACATGGCTGAATTGCAAGCTTGCTTAACTCTTACATGTTCTCTTTATGATACTGATGAAAAATAAAGCCACAGTCTAAATCACATAGATAATAAGATCTATAGAACTCTGAGAAATAAATTTCTTAACATGAGGTTAGATTTTAAGTATTTTGTAAGCAGTATTGCCTTCGAAGTAAGAAACTATGGATCAGTCATTTTTAAGTGTTTAACAAACTAGAGAATGGCACTTTTACTTCCTTCCCTGACTATCCCAGGATTTTTTATTTATTTTTTATTGTTTTCAGAGCATCGTGTTTTCATATTAAATACCAGAAAGAATGCTTACATTAAAAACGTTAAGATTTAAACCTGTTGGACATAGACCAATTTTTCAATTATGCCACTTAGTCACTTTAAAAACAAGCAAACATAGATTGGGATAGTTTAAACTCTGATAATTTTATATATGGAGTGTAAAAAAGTCCTATAAAACAAAAATAGTCCACTCATTATTTCTACTGCAGATGTCATTTATCCCAGATATTTGTCTGATGTATATTCTTTACTGACTTCCATCTCATAAATGTTATGTATTTGGCAAAATGGAGACATATCGATCAAATTTAGCAAAGATACACATTCCTGTGCAATAGTGTTAAAACCTTTATTAAATTATGTGTTAAACAGCTGTTGCTATAATTTTTCATTTATAATATATATAAAGTAGGCCTATGAACTATAGAGTAGATTAACAGAGTGAAGAAGTTGTAAGTAAAATGTGTATATTTCCAAGCATATTTCTTTATTTTAAAGGTATAATGATTGGTTTATGGTTCCGAACTGGTTTAAATTAATCTTCTGAGAGGTGTCAGGCAGTATGGTAGTTGTGGACAGGTGTGATTAAATCCTAGTATCTTAATCTCATCTGTACCTTAATCTCAACTGTTGCATTGACTGCAGTGCAGCAAAGCAGGGCTGTTTGTTAGGATCTGTCATCTTTAGGAAATCAGAACAGATTATATAGACAATTCACAAAACCAACAGTGACAACAAAGTCTTATGTGCCTTACAAAAGGAGGATTAGGCAGTTCAGATGTCAACTTGATTGGACAGAGATAAAAGCTGATTGCTGCTGTGTGGCAAGACACACTTCATTTTCAATTGGTTATTTATTAGATAAGGAGTATCATACTTCGCCTAATCATTGTTAGGATACTATTGGAAATATAGGAAGCTCAGGTTTTCAGTCAGTATATGTGTTTTGGGAAAGATGTAGTCATTCAGAATGCAGCATATATAGTTACAATGTTTTAAAACACCGTACAATGATTATAAAACCTTGGAAAGTTCTATTTTATGATACCACAGTACCTGGTGAATTGGCACATGCTCCAATACTGTAAGATTGTTCCAAAAGTATGGTCTTTTTTTTTTTTTAAGTAGGTACAACAGAATGCAAGACAGAAGCATAGCACATTTTCAGAAAATTTCTACTGAAATCATTGGCATTGCTAATGAATACATTATTTCAGAATTACAATTATTCAATTAAATTGTTAATTTATCAGAAAATGTATTGCCTGCAATCTGTTTCATTTCCAGGAACTTTTGACAAACTGCTTCGGATAGAGTATCCAGTTGTTTTTATATACCGTATTTGGAAAGTTAATTGGCATTTTTTATTGCAACATTTGAAAGCTTTGAGTTGCTTTTTGCTGATTAATTGTCCAATATTTCTCACTTTTAAAAAACAAAATACTATTTTTAAAAAGCAGAGTGGTTTTGCCTGCTGTAACATCAGCGAGTCAAACATACATATTGTTTCTGATTTCCTGTGATGTAGATTTCTAAAACCAATACTGTACTTGTAACATTTTCTATTAATTTTAAGTATTTTAAAGTGCAAAAAATATTCAAAATTAATTATACTTGTTTAATTACAAAAGTTTCATATTTGTGATATTTTGTGTTCATTCCCACCCCCCCACCCCCCGCATCCAATTTCATATTTACAAGATTCACAGTTTAGATTGGTCTATCTATAAGGTGATTTGTATTTATGCACTGTGGTCCTAAACACATTGCCTGAAAATAAGTCCCATTGAACTCAGCAGGATATAATATAAATACATATAGAGTAGAGATGCCGGTCTTTCTACAGAGAAGTACGTTAGTGCTAGATTCCTATGTATGTTTATTTGAAAGTAAACTGTTCCAAATCTAGTAGAATTCATTTTGAAATGATAGGGTAGATTAGATGTCAGTCAGCCTAAATCAAAGCATTATGATATAACTAGACTGGATGCATAAGTATGAGAAATAATGCTGAAAAAATTACCTTCTGAGTTTGAGCGTGATAATAATACACAAGCCTGTAACAGTCCATTTTACATACTCAAGTATTTCATAGCAATATAAAAGGAAAGTCTTGTGAAAGTAAAATTTTATTACCATTGATATACTATATATGAACTTTATCAAATGCTATTATATAGGTCAAATAAAAATGTATGGTTGCTGCTAAAAATTAAATATAATTAAAGAGGTTTGCTATAAATAATCAAGACTGAAACATGAAAGCATAACATTCTTGAAATTGGCTTAAGTTTTCAATACTTGTAAAAATATACAGTTTAAAAATAGTATTGATATGCAATATTTTAATTATATAGAAAAGATTATATCTTATATTTGTAAACATTTCTGGTAGCCATTATTTTAAATACAAATGAGCCCCTGAGCAACAATATTTTAGTTTTCAATTTTTGTATCCTCCAATGGTTTGCTGAGCAAAGGTATAACTTCCTAAATTAGTTATGTAGCAATGGTATAATTACTTATCAATGTTAACCTTTGGAAAACTTTATAGATATCACTCAATAGCCTAAATGTACATTTAACCTAAATGTAGCATATTAATGATATAATAAATGCTGAGAACTAGCATGTTTTGTTTTTTTCTTCCATTCAATTGTGTTTAATTCTTGAGAATGCCTGAATAGGTCCCTAAAGTTTTCTTGGCAAGATTTTCAAAAGTGGTTTGCCATTGCCTCTTTACTAGGGCTGAGAGAAAGTGACTGGCTCAAGGTCAGCGGCTTTGTACCTAAGGCAGGACTAGAATACATGGTCTTCCGGTTTCTAATCTGATGCCTTAAGCACTGCATCAAAGTGGTTAATGGCCTCAAAATCTGGAAGATAATAAAACTATTTTTTCATCTATCTTGAACTTGTAAAACTCTTTGACTAAAAGTTGGACAAATATTAGACATTTCTTTTAGAATTCACAGCCTCAGGTTTGTTCATATACTCTAAAACCACAACACACAATGCTTTATTTACCGTTCTTAATGACCTGTACTGAAATTTATTTTTGGAACAAAAGTATCAAGTGGTCTTTAATCTAAAACTCTGCCATATAATTATCTGCTAAGCTTACATTAGTAATATACAATTCTAAAATATGCCATTTTTTTATTCCATCTGGAATGAAGACGTAACTTGCTTAATAACCATCACTATTAAACTCACAACTATTTGCGAGTTGACAAACTTTAGCATAGGAATCTAATAAATTAAGGTATTGCTGAGAAAATATACTCACCGCTTATTGTTCAAATGCCACAGAAAGTTTGGATACAGTATTATACAAATGGATGTTGTTTGCATTTTCATTAAAGCTCATGGAATTTAAAGGGAGTTGTTGTATACAACTCTGATAATGTATTCAATCAAACTGCAATTGGATTAAAATTTCTAAAAATATGCAGAATATACAGAATAGATATTTAAAACTAGATTAAATTAAATTAAAAACTAGATAGGCACATGATGCAAAGATGGCATATATAATAATAAAAGCATAAGCAAGATACTATGTTCTCTGCTTGCTACCAGAAATGTTATAGTTTTTCTAGTAAGAGTTGGAAAAAGAGCACAGATGAGTAGATTTCAGAGAAAATCTTTCAGAGTCATTTATCGTACTAGCAGAATAAAGCTGACATTGATGGCCATGATTTTCCATGAGTTTCCTAGTATGACTTTGTTGCAGTTTCTTAATAGTTAGTTAAGTATATTCTTGATGGAAATATTTCAGAATATATTACAGTCCTTCCTCCTCTAGTCCTGAAAGCAAAGAACAAATATGTTGAACATGTTCCTATGACCTGACATACTTTTCTTTTTCCTGGGAAATGGAAGGCAACTCTTAAAGCTATGAACTTTTCATTAAAGAAAGATATGAATTTAGGTATCTGCATTAAACATGTGTGCATAGAATTCATTTAAAGCTTTTTATTTTTTACAGGGGAGACGGTTGTGCATTGCAGGTGAAATATGCAATGCCTTTATATCATAGAGCTCTATAGCTGAAATTAAAACACCCAGAACACTAAAAACCAGATGTGATATATATATATATATTTTCTCCTACAAATAGGAAGCTGTAAGCACCTAGCCTGATGAATGACGAATGGGATTTCGTCGAAACGTCGCCAAGACACTTCAAATTTTACGCGGGAGAAAACCCGAATAACCAAAGACCTACACACACACACACACACACACACACACACACACACACACACACATATATATATATATATATATATATATATATATATATATATATATATATATAAAACATTGCATTTCATTGGTTTGCCAAGGGCCAGCCTAGTATATAATGCATGTGTAATAAATTTGTAGGTATAATGAAATGCTTATTATTAGAAATAATAATATGTCACCATTTTCCTATACCCATAAATCGGATTAGTTTTTCATCTGTCAGACCCATTTAATGAATAATAATATCTCTCAATGTGCCACACAATTTTACAGTACTGTACATGTTCTTTCATGTCACTTCCAAGTCTAGAATAACATAGAAGCTGTGTTGTTGTTGGAACATTTTGGCTATTTGCTCTATTATAGTTACTCCTATCCTTCTATAATTGTTGAGAAAGACAGTATAAATTCAATGTTATCCTAGTCTACATATAGTTATATCACATATTCTCACATATTCTCAGATCATACTAAGCCATACTATAGCTATAGGTTTAGGCTTAATATGCTATGTAACCCAGTTGTACTTTATAAATCATAGTTTAGGATTTATAAATTCTGCCAATATTTGCTCTGCCTTAACGGACCATATGAATCCAGCCATATAGTCAGGGCTGAGTCATTGGCAGCTACCTGAGAGTTCCACAAAATTATCTGTGAAACCCAAAGAATGGAAGGGTGAACCTAGAAATTGGATACAAGATTGCATTGAAACACAGTAGAAACAGGAAGTTTTTGTTGTCCTGCTAAAGTACTATCCCAAACAGGAAGCATATAATGCTTCCTGTTCTGGATGGCCAATGTCTTGCCTGGTGAGTGAAGATACTTTATTATAAGTTTCAAAGGGAACAGCTACATACCAAGTATTGCCTGCAGCTCCAAGGATACAGTTAGAGTCTAATTTGGGAAAAAATTGCTGAACAGTTTCTTAATTGCCTATTGCAGCAAGGCAGTATAGTATTTTCTTAGTAGTCACACAGCATTCTGGACATATCAGTCTTCTGCCTTCTGGTATTCTTCACTGAATTTGATCTATAAGCAATGCCAGAATTATATTGGGTAAATGAAGAATACAGTGGTGCTTAGGTATATGATCTTAAAAATTCTTTGTTATGTAGATATTCTAAAAGAATGCACAGTGAACTTAATGGACTTGAAATGATTTTTTCCCAATGCTTTCAACACTCCCTGTTTTTCATTTTTTCAAATGAATCAAAATGCCTGCAGAAGGAGAAATTAAGAGCAGAAAGAAAAATCAGAGAGGGAAGCTTAATTCTCCTGTTTATAGTTTCTCTGTATAAAATGTCCTTCAAGGTTTTTTTTTTTTCTATATTAGGTTATATACATATAAACCTATACGCCCACACACTAACATCAAAGCTGAACCCAACAAGTTATGAGTATATTCAGATCTTTGGTAATTTGAAATGGAAAATAAAGCAGAAAAGAAAAACATGCATTATCCTTCTTTGTTCTTTGACTGTAAACTTTTGTTTTTCCGAGGTAGCTGGTTTCCTTTTTTTTAAGGACTCTTTTTTTTAAAAAAGCATTATTTTAAAAATCTGTTTTACATTTTTATCTAAGAACAGGAAGGCAATTGGTAATGGGTTCAGATCTAACTATGAAAGCATCCAAAAATAGAAAGTTTCAGCAGGTCCAAAAGTTAATCAGAAGAAAAATTATGGGTGAAATGGTTGCACTGCATTTTAGTTAACTAAAGAGAAATTAATGAATTTGATCTGTCTCTTTTGACCCTTTACATTTGCAATGTTAAATTTATATATTAGCCTAGTTATCTATCTGGAGTATATTTTTAATCTGGCTTTTAATACGTTTATATCAGAGATGCAAACTCAACCAAGTGTTATTTGTAATTGAATCCATAAACAAAGCAGGATGTATGTCACTTGTAGTATGCAACTATCGCCTGGATTAAACTGCAGTGCTATCTTTTAAATAATCAATACCTGTTAAAAGGTACAGGGGTGGGCATAGGGGCCAGAATACTTATCACAAAGAACTGACAGGACTAATTGCTTACCCATAAAATGTAGCAAAACAATTTTCACAGATAAGACAATCTGTTGGTAATGGCACCTTTTAACAGATGAAGAATATATGAATGCTTTCTTCATTTAGATAGTCTGAGACAGTGGAATGTTAGTAATTGCAAAGCAGATTATGTCAATGATTAAAAGCAGGGATTTTGTTCTATAGTGTATACAGTGAAGTTGTGATATACAGTTGTGAAACAGTTGTGATATATGATTGTATATCACAACTGGTGACATGTAACTATTTTCTGAGAAAAAAAGTCCTTGGGCAGATCTAAACTGTTTCATTGAATCTGACCTTTAGGTAGTTCTACTTGTTTTTGTTTTATCTTTGTGAAATTCTGATGTTTTAGATGGTTTAGATGTATACTCATTATGGATTTCTGTACTGTTAATTGTATTCTACTGATAGGCAGTAGAAAGTACAAAATCAGAAAGATTGGCTTTCTGAAGGCAATCAGAAAATTTAGAACAAAATAACTATTGCTGTTAAAAATGCTATTATAAAATTAATCACTATAAAATAAGTCAACTACTTGGTAGGATTTACAATACAATAATTTATTAAACTTGCACACTGCCCAAATCTCAACAACTATGGACAGCTCACAATGATCATACAAGAGATTAGAGTAAATTCAATAAAACATATAAATAAAGTAAAAGAAAGATAGATGGCAGGGAAGGATCTAGCTGTCCCTTGTTAAACACCCAGGTGAACATGTCTGGAATTTAATTATGGTTAGTGTGAAAGTTTTGTTTATTGTAGCCAAGAACTTTGAAACTGAAGTAATTCTAACTTAATTACTCTTCTCTTTGATTTCTTTTATATTCTACATGCTGTCTCTTATATATATCTGTGTGTATGCATATCTGTATTTTTTTGTACTTTACATCTCTATATTTTATTTACTATTTGCTACTTGTTCTATTTATATTCTCTGTTTTTGTCAAACCAGCTTTCAGATGTGCCATGGCAAATAATTTGTCACCATAATGTTGCCCTTTCATACAAATTATAGTTTTGTATATATTTATATATATATATTTTAAAAAGGCCAGGAGACCAGAAGAAGAAAAGTTAGCATGGTTAATCAGTTTCTGTCAACTTTGTTTAAATTCTAGAATAAGTATTCTTGCCACTGACAAAACATGAAACTAGTAAACTTTACCTAAAATGAGTTTTGTGTATGTATATATCATAATAATATGAACATTAATGAAGTTTTGTAACCTGATATTCTATTTAGTAATTAATGAATCTGAAAGAGTATTTCATTAATATACGAAAAAGCAAATATTTTCTTTAAAAGGCATTTTATAACCTAGTGATACCAGACTATGAATACTGTTATTAAAAGTAAAAGTATAGTAATTGAGGACCATTTAATCCAGCGCTTTACTGGGAGACACTAATCATTAGGTGAACAATTTAACTTGCAATGAAATATGCAACTAGGAAAGCTTCAGTGAATATAGACCTAAACTGAGCCCATATTTCTCTTAAATCTGATTAAGCCTTACACATGATGATTTGTCATATGTAATCAAGGATTACGTTCTTATTTGTGTGTTTTTCTTAAGAATTTTCAGTTAAAAAAACCAAGAACAATATTGCAATCTTTTAATTTGTAATGGATACCAGATTAAACACCTTTAATCTGTATTTTTCATTATTTTGAATGGCAATCTACATGCTTCATGGTTTTAGCTTTCAGACTTTCAATTTTGGACTTAATTTCTTCCACTTTAAAATGGCTTACTTTAAGAAACGCCTTTAACACTGACAAATAAGATACTGTATATAATAATCATTTATTGCATTATTATATTTGTGTCTCAGTTTTCTCACATATTTATATGTTTCATTTGGCTTTTAGTTTGCAGTCTTCTTTCAGTTGTCTGTGTTAATCCTTTTTAAAAAATATTGCTAATTTGCTAGAGAAAGCAATCACGCCGTTATTTTTTACAGGTCCAGCCAATATATATAATGCTTTAACCTTCTTTTTCTCCATAATAACAAGGTGGGGCTGAAAGGGGGATTGGGTTGTCACTTAGGCAGTTTTCATGACTAAGGTACAACTGATTTGATTCTCAACCAGACACTACATCAACCAGGCTCTCTAAATAAGAGTGGTTGATGTTTTTTTAAAGCATTGAATCTTTTTTTAATGTTCATCAGGAAGTGTAGTAAGCATCCCATGTGGTACAGTTTGCACATAGAATAACAGATGCCAGTATAATGCTGACCAAGGCATTCAGCTACTCCTTTTGCATGTACCAGGACTTGCATGTAGTGTGTTTTCAATCACTAACCATCTCTCCTCCTTTAGTCCAGCTGTAAGGCAGAAAATTTAAACATTTCAAAAAAAATGGTATATAGTTAAGGAAAAACAAACACTTGTTTTCCTCTCACAGGCTATGTCTTGATGAAAAAGATGAGATGTAAATTATGAAATAGAGACTTCAGCACATAACATTGAATCATAGAATAATTTAATTTATGACCAAGTTAATATCTTCTGAGATCAAATACATTGTTTATTCATGATTTTTTTTAAAAAAATACCCTTATTTTTAATTAGGGTCATGCTACAATGGGTGTAGTTCTTTCTACTTTTCCACACTGGCCTTTTGACACATTCAAATATATTCACACACACTGTATATTTCCTGTAAATTCATGAACATCTGAAGTGGTGATATTTATATTTTAGTGTTGCCCGCACTATGAATGTTCAAAAAGTTGTTATCAGCATATTTAGCTTGTGCTCATGAATCCACTGGATCCATTGTATTACATATGAAATGGATCTGTATAGTAATTTAGGAAGTTGCATTCTTTGGAGGTCTTTTTAATCTTTATGGATTCCTGCTACAGTCAACAACAACAGTGCAAAATTATTGAGCCAGCTTCAGGACTAGGCAGCTGTGCCCATTACTAAATATATCTTTCAACATCAGCTTTGTCCATATTCAAAAAACGCTATCATCTTACGCTTGCAGAAAATACAACTTCAGCAACAGAGTGGTCAATGCCTGGAATGATCTACCTGAGTCTGTTGTTACATCTTCTAATCCTCACAGCTTCAACTTAAACTGTCTACCATGGACCTCACCCCATTCCTAAGAGGTCCGTAATGGGGGCATGCATAAGCACACCAGCATGCCTACTGTCCCTGTCCTACTGTTCCCATTTATTTGTATTCATTTCTTTTATTCATATCCATGTTTATATTTATACCTGCTATCGTGAACATGTTTGGCAAACTAATAAATAGAAAGCAGTTACAATTACTGCACTTGCGCACAATAAGATTTCCAAGGAAATAGGTAGATGGGATCGCACTAACTATAATTGTTTTCATAATAATTTCCATTATTCTTATCACATGATATCAAAGTGAAAAATGT
The DNA here is from genome assembly GCF_028640845.1 of Ahaetulla prasina. NCBI lineage: Eukaryota > Metazoa > Chordata > Lepidosauria > Squamata > Colubridae > Ahaetulla > Ahaetulla prasina. The sequence continues at coordinate 263,558,316 of NC_080540.1, forward strand.
GAAATGAGTGATAGTGGAATCCTGCAGCTAATGTCAAAGGATGCCAAGTTTAGTTTCCAATGATAAGATTGAAGAAGCATATTTATGGAATAAGAGAATTTAGAAAAAACAGAAGTTCTGCTAAATTTTAAATGACAAAATAAAACTTTTATCATTTTTCCAAGACAGCAGATTGGACATTGCTGATTGTGTTATTGATATGAGATTAAAAGAATGAACATTGCTACTAGTTTTTGTTCTTGTTTCACTAAACCATTACAGTATTCCATTTTCGAAAATAAAATGCTCATTTATTTCCTACCTCAAAAAAAAACAACTGTGAAACTGTGCTGTATATTTTCAGAAGCCATGGCTAGTGGTGACTGCCAGGCTCCAAATGGAGGACTTGAGGGGCCACATAGACCCTCAGGGTTTTATGTTGATTATTCTTACTGTATGCATGGAGCGAACTGCAGCTGCAGAGAAAGTAAATTAATAGTAGGAAGTTACTGCCATCTGAGGTTAAGGAATAAAGCCCTATAATAATTCTAGTAGAATTCTTTGGGGGGACCAGTCAGCTAGACAAGCAACAGACACATAGCAGTTAAATTTCTAATATTAACCTGAACCTGAATGAGAAATTGTTGCAATTTTAACAACTGTGTATATATTGCTCAACTACATTTTGCTGTGGCTAACCAACACTTCAATTAAAGGTGCAATACCTATATACCACGGTGAGTACTTAGAATTGTCAGCCACACTGAAGTTACTGCAGGAATTGAACCCTAAAATACAATTAATGTACCAGCATTTATTTATTCACAGTTGCTTGGAATGAAATGCTAAAAGTGGCTTGAATATTACATAGGTGCTTGCGGAGGGGTGGGTGGGAACCTTAACCCCCACCCACCCACCTTTTTTTTTCATTTACTGGGTCCTAGATTTTAATATGCTCAGTGAAGAACAATTGTGACTAGATAATCAGAACTTCTTGTTCTGTTTCTGGGACGATTTATATTTATGTGTTGATTCAATTGTTGAATTTATATTGAAAATAGAATTAGATATATAGAATAGAATAGAATAGAATAGAATAGAATAGAATAGAATATAGAATTGAAAATCAAAGTTCATTAGAATGTTGAGCATATTTTCATTCTTGTCAGATGCTTATCTAAAAACCTTTTTTACTTTGAATCACTTGTAAAGGAGGAAAGATTGATTACCCTTGATTTTTTTAAAAAGTAGAAACACAATTGTTTCTGTGCTCAGTAGAATTAAAACAACTTTTTATATAAGTGCTGCGGTGTTTACCCATATGTCTGTGACCAAATGTATACTCTATCCTCCATATGACTTTACAACTTGTGGACTTTTAAAATGAGTTTATATGAATAGATTTTCACTGTTCTAGTTGTTTCTTTTCTTGTCAGCACTAGGTGTAGCTTTGTCTCATTCTTAGTGCAGTCCTATATATATTTTTTCACGGAAGTATGTCACAGAGCTTTTAGTGGGGCTCACACTTAAGTAAGCAGTAAATTTAGTTCATTTTTGAATGGTAAAGTTTTCATATTCTCATTTGCGGTGCTAAAGGCTAGTTAAATTCAGTATTGTGGAGAAGAATCGATACTTTTTACCAGTATTCATTCACATAGGGATGAAAGTGCATCTCGGGTGGTTGCCTGTGGCAGACATTTCAAGTAGACTTAACTTAGCAAATCCATATCCTGTTGCTGTTGCTTTTGTTATCTTTCTGTCACTCTCTCCTGTTCTGAAGCAGGATCATAAGGATATGCAGTGTCAGTGAGATAAAGCAGGGCTTCTTGCTGGCCGCATAACCCAAAATGCCTATAACTTTATCTCTTGGAGTTGCTAGGTAATAGAATGTAATGAGATGCAGGCATTTGGAATACCAAATGTGGGATGGATGTCTTTTTTTTAAAGCAATGTACAAATGAAGATGTTAAGAATTAAAGTGGATGTGGAAAATACAGATCACAGCAGCAGACAAAGAAGAGTACTCTTTTGTACTTGGGAAGAAATCCAGGTGGTTTCCAGAGAAAGATTTGGCCAATACTATAATTTTTTTCAGATGGATGCTTCATATATCCCTAAAGCAGCATATAAGAGTTTAGGATTAAATGGTAGGATTCAGAAATGATCTTATTAAAGAAGGAACTTTATCTGCTTTAGCTTTTTCTCCCCTCTGTGTTGGGGCAATCAAATAGAAATTAACAGTGGAGTGAATTTGTTCTGTTTATCATTGTTTGCCTTTATAATCCATCCTTTTTTTTTGTTTGCTTCGTTCTGATTTACTGTGACCGAATAGCATACTGTGCTAGTTAACTTATTCATTTTATGCCTTTCTCCACACAAATTTATTGTTCTCAGAAAACAACTTTATTCATGTATCAAAACAAGCTGGTGCTTCTTGATTAATTTTACCTACTTGTGTAAAGAAAGGTAATTGTGGATGAGAAAATTGATTTGTCTTTATGTGTCACTGGGGCCACATTCTTCATTTTAGGGAATACTCATAGTTTCTTTTTTTATGTTTATAATAATAGGAACCTTTCAGGGCCCTAATTGTAATTTTGCTGTTGTGATCTAAATCAGAAATCATGGACACTTGTGGACCTTAGAGCACTGTGCTAGAGTAGATATACACATTTTTATATATATATCTGTTTTTATATCACATCATAGAATCTGATTATTAGAAAATGAATAATTTCCTTGAATGATTTGTATTGAAAGACTAAAAACTGGTGGCCTAACCAGCAACATCTTGAAAAAACCAAAACAAATAAAAATAAATCCAGATATTTTACGGTTGTGATAATACTTTCATTTTGGCTACTGTATGGAATGCCTTATATAGACAGAGAGAATAGCTAGCATTGAACCTCTGATTGTGGGCATCTTGTTGGTTCTTTGTCTACTTAGTGAAGTCTTCTGTGATATCTCTGATAATAATTTCTACTTTCCTTTGTCTGTAGAGTATTTCATAAGCAAAAGGAATGATAGAAAATAAATTATTATTCAGTCTGAGACATTTCAGTTCTAATCCTGAATTTACAAAGTTACTATCTAGGGGGAAAAAACCCCATCCTTTCAAATGAAATACGTTTTTAAAAGGGAATTCTAGTTTTCCTTCCTTACAAAAACCCATGTGCTGAGTGAATTATTCCCATCTGTCCTTCCTCTACTCCCATTCAGTAACCTTGTTGCAAGGTTATGATTAGTGAGAAATGGTTCTTAATCACCAGTTGTAACGTTCTCCTTTCACTGCAGCTGTTGCAGGCAAGCTACCACACTGCAAAACTTATACTTTGGTTTTATTTGTAACCCAAGAGGAAAAAATATTTTGAACATAAAACTGTTGAATTACTTTTATTTAGTAGGATTGCAAAGTTTCATATTCAATCTCTAAAAGATGCTTTGTTATGTACAGAACTAGAAATATAAACCAGTCTGTCCTTTAGTTATACCTCATGACCTTCATTTTTAATGTTGTTGATCTTTCAGTGAAAAGTGGCAGAAAGGCTAAAAGCTAATTTTCTAATAAATATTTCTTTTCCTTAAAGAAATAGGGAAATTATATATGAGAGACTTTTGTGTGAATGTATTGTCAACTAAGGTATTGTTTATATAATGTGCTACTGAATTTAAAATGTTAACCTGCTCTATTTTTAATTCTTTTATGATAGCTTTGCCAAACTGCCCATATGTATTTCTTTGTTATCACCTGTTTCATCTTCAGCAGATGCACACAATCTGCTCTCTTGTCACTAAATAGGGTGAAGTTTTTGAAAAAGATGTTAGAACATTCAGCTGTTCTGCATAAAAAAATCTTTTCTTTAAATTATATAGCATAAAATCGAGTGGAGAGTAGACTTCTGATTATACACTTCAAAATATCATAACATAAAAAACATTTGAATCAAGAACCTTTGAAATGATTAGATTAGTGGTCAGATTAAAGTTTTGTGTAGATACTTTTTTGTATCAACTTTCTTAATCACTGAATCAACTCTCAATTTTCAACTACACATAACAAGGATTAAAATACTGATATTTTAATGGCACTTCCTATTACCGGATTAAGATGTTAAATAGGTCTCGGGGAAGAGAAAAGTTTCTGAGGGAAAGAGCATCTTCTGTATATAATTTTTTTTACAGAATATATGCTGTAAAAAATAAGTTGTACAGAACGCCTTTTTGTAAATAATAGCACCCCCAGGCCAGCTCCTCATTTAACGGCTAAATATTTATGAGAGATTATGCCCACGGAATGGGAGCTGGTGTGATGGATTACTGTGAAGCAGCAGTTTTCCAGGAAGGTGGGGTCACATTCCAGAGAAAGCAGGGAGAGAGACAAGAGGCAACCCAGCTCAGAATTGCATAAGAGAAAAAGGTAGAGAGTAAGGATAGCCACTCCCTAAACTTTCTGAGGGTATATATATTAGACCGAGGATACTAACAGCTTAATCTGGCAAGATTCTGTCTATTAGGTATAAGCAAAAAAAACTCTGGCTGAATTGTTATATGTCATTCGTCATTCTTCAGCTTAGCTTGATAATATTATTGATGGAATCCGTGATCATCTTATTTAATCCATTTTATACCATTCTGTATCTTCAAGAGATCAAGTAGGTATGGTAAAATTCAATGTTTGTCTAAAGCCATTAAAATATAAAATAGAATAATATAGACTTTACAACAATTTAAACATTCCATATTTAAAAAAAATGCTTATGAAAAACCTGTCAATTTGTAAAAAGTACATCTAATGACAGTTGAAAATGGATGGTTTCCCTGGAATTATCTGGCACTTTCACAGTTTCATGGTTCCTGTAGCTCTGATTAAAAGACTATTGCAAAATGCTAGCAGAAAACATATATTTACAATACTATAGAAACATCATTAAACAGCCCTCTTATTAATGGAAGCATCTTTTGTGCTATTATTTAACCATTATGGTGGCATGATATAAAGGAATATGATATAAAAAGAAGTATCTTTTTCTTCGTAGCTCTGCCATGCTCTCCTGGTTTCTTAATGTCCTTTGCATTACAGTCATATGCATTAAGATAACTGTTGTCCCTTTGTCAGATGGCTCTGATGAACCAAAATAGTTCCAGAATACTGAAGAAAGTGCTGTGGTCTATGATATTTCTGCTTCTGCAAGAGATTGAGATGGAGGCAGTCTCATTAATAATGGACTCAGCCAAATGTGTTTAAAATATATTAGGGGGCTTTCAGTTTCATAGAATATTTTTGAGCTGCTGTTTTATTGCCATATTGCCAGGGTATAATAGGAGGGTAGATAAAATCCTATAGTCTATTCTTCCTTCGTGACAATATGGAATTAAAACTTCAATCCATATATAATTTCATTGGCAAGTAGACTGAATACCATAACAGTTAAACTGAGTCTTACTGAGAATCCACAAAATATCTCTTAACAGAAGCTTTTTTTTTTTTTTTGGCCAAAGCTTTAGGGACCCTTTTTAAAAGGCAGTACAGATTTAATAAGTAAATGCCTCCTTTTTTAGCTTATCTAGAGAAAACACATCTTGCTTTTGTAATGCATGCCTTTATGACTGCCAAGCTAGATAACAGAAATGTGCTGCCTCTGGGGCCACCTTGGGTAGTTCTTAAAAGCTGGGGCAGAATGCAGAATGAAGAAGTAGATCCACCTTATCCAACCCAATGGTTTTCTGAAGTGTTGGATTGTACTTCCCAGCATTGGATTGTAATTCCCATCAGGTGTCTCTTTGGCACATTTAATATGGACTATAATTGCTTGATTCGTGACTCATTTTAAGGTGCTGCTTTTATCTTCGACATTCTCCCAAACAAGAGACAACTTATCTGAAAAACTGTGACTATCCAGGTCAGGTTATTCTAGTCATTGGTTTTAATAGTTCTTCTTTTAAGTTTCTTAAAAAGTATTTGGTCTTTATTTTATTTTTATTTTTTGTTCTTCAGAGTTTCTTCAGTTTGATAATCTCTTTTTGCAACATAACTAGCAGATTTAATCAATAAATCCTTTTGCAGGTAGTGTATATTAGGGTCTAATTTTTTCAGATCATTCTTGTGAGGTAGGATGTGTTGCGAGACATGAGTTCAAAAGTCACTCGGAAAGCTCTATAGCTAGGTGGAGTCCTTATGATCCCTTTGTATTGGTGCTTAACTTGAATTATTTTTACAATTCACAATTCATTCTCTTTGTGTGCCTCCCCTCTCTCTCTCTCTCTCTCTCACACACACACACACACACAACGGGGCGAGGGGTGGGAGATAGAATGCACATATAGATGCAAACATACCTATATACAGATAAAATTTGCTGTCTCTATTTTCTATTTTGGGGTATTTTTTTTCAGTATTTCAACAGGTAAACTCTTTAAATTTGTCCATTTTTCAGCAAACTTTCCGTGAAAAAAAGACCTTCTATTTTCCACTGTACTCCCCAGATGTTTTAATTCTTACTGTATCTTTTAATGATGTTTTCAAACTTGTTTAATGACAGTGGGGTAGCAGTGTACCGTATATGTACTTTTGGACCATCTTTGTGTAGTATTTCTTCACCTGAAAAACAGGAAGAGAAGGATGGATGGATGGATGGATGGATGGATGGATGGATGGATGGATGGAAAGAAGGAAAGAAGGAAGGAAGGAAGGAAGGAAGGAAGGAGCGAGCTGCTGACTGTCTTCTGTCTGTTTGCCTGCCTGTCTCTCTCTCTCTCTCTCTCTTTCTCTCTCTCTTTCTCTCTCTCCCTCTCTCTCTCTCACACACACACACACCTTTTTTTTTGAAAGAAACCCTAGCCTGGCACTATTTGGAAATAGAGTTTATGCTCTAGATAGCGTGATTAAAGCACTTATGATGTGCAAGACCTGGGCCTGTTTTTGAAGGCAAGAACAGAAAGCATAAATTTGCAATAGTGGCGAATATCTGTAGCTGAAGTATAGATGAGGGTGAAGATTCATTCTCCAAGCTTGTGGGTTGGTTTCCAAATGTTTCATTACCAGGCTAGGTAAACTCAGCAGAGTTTAGGGATGTCAGTGTCAGTGAAGCCCTTATAAACAGAAGCACACCGACACTGAAGACTAAACTCCGCTGAAGATGTTACCTAGTCTAGTAACTAAATGTTAGGAAACCAACACACAAGAGAATGAACCTTCACCCTCAAAGTAGAAATTACTACTGTTATGCTTCCATTAAAATGTCTTTGTGTGGGTCTGTGTGTATTTTGTGTGTTTGTGTTTGTATGTATGCATGCAGCCTGTTCCTGGGTCTAAAGGTCTCATGGCCTTTAAAAAAAGAAAAAGAAAAGAAAAAGGATTTTTGAGCATCAAATGTAAAATACAATGCATGCATACTGAACAACAGATTTTGTGTTACAATTTAATGTCAACCAGAATCCTATTATTCTTATGCTTAATGATGAAACGTATGACTTGTGAATTGCCCTTTTTTCATAGGAGTTGATTTCTTTGGGTGTTTTTGATAACTAAAAAATTAATTCTTCAACAGAGGAAAGCTCCATTAATTCCCAAAATCAAAGACTGTTTTAATGAGCTTAGTGACTTGACTGAATTTAAAGTAGTTGCTATATACATTTACATAAATTAAATATATTTAAAGAATTTTATCTCTATTTTTAGAGAGGTTTTTTTCAAAAAATACTGTTCTACTTTAGGGTTGGCTGTCATTAATTTAAAGACTGGATTATTCAGTTATCAGGACAAAAATTACTATGTGCTTCTTCAAAAATATTGAAGACATTTTAAAGGTGTGTGTGTATTACATTGAAATACTAGTCAATGTAGATAGTTGTATCTTCATTGACTGCAATATTGGTGACACTAGCATCCTGTAAAAATAACTTTATTTCCTAAATTTGCTAATTGCTAAACTGATACATTTAGAAAGAGGAATTTGAAGCAATTCTAAATATTTTGAAGTAATGTATGCCTACCAGTCTGAATATGTTTATACACACACTCACTCTGGTAGACTTCATACAATATCATAGAAATTAAAAGTAATGTAAGGGAAACAAGTGGCAACAACACATCTCAGAAAGATCCATAATGAAAAATACCTTTTTTAATGCATTAATCACATAGTTGAAATTTGATTGAATTGACTAGATAAAATGAGTCTTTATGCCCAGGTTTATGAGTATGTGTGCTTTTGCTTTGCAGGAATGATAGTAGTTCAGGTAATAGAGTGATTACAGAAAAAGGTATATGATTATGGGCAACAATCTTCACTGCTGATTTTAAAGTTTGGATTAAATTAGGGCCTCCTCAGAATAGATTAGAAGTGAAGATCATCAGAAGCTAGAAACTAAGATGACGAAAAATTGAAAGAAGTGGGTACCTTTAGGCATGAGAAAAACCTGAAGAAGGATATGAGAGTAATATCTATGGAGATTCTCAGACATCCAGGCCATGGTTGTCCCAAGGAAAAACAAAGCCCATTTACCTTTAAAAAAACACTTTTGGGGATATGGGAGTAAAGTCTCAAGTAAATGAAAGAAAGTCTCTGAAAGAATGTGATCGTGATACATTTTCTATCACTGCACTGTACAGAACAACAGATTTGAAGTCAGTTTCCAATGGAATGTTAGAATGATAAGCATTTTGATAGTCCAGTTTACTCAGAAGAATGGTGGTATTTTTTAAAATATATTTATGCTGAGAATAGATAGTTATCTCTCAGCAATGCTTCAATTTTTAGAATGGGACTCAGTGACCTAAATTCCCATTCCAACACTGTGTTTCTCTGTCGTATTTAACTAGTCAAAGGAAAACAGGACATTTGGAAAAATTAACTATTCAAAATTTTATCTTTTGCATTGGAAAGATAAGAACAATAATGTTCAAGGCTCCATATACAGCAGTTTATAGTACACAAAGTATAAATTCAACTAAAATTAAGCAGCTATATACGAGAGAGATTTAAAGGTCTCTATTTAGTCTACAGTGCTAATGATGGGAAATAATAGATAAATATAAAAATAAAGGCAACCCTGTGCTGAGATAAAAGAGGCTGTTCAGAAAAGCAAAGACTTATGATTAGATCTGGATACTGCCTTTATATTTTGAGCACTGATCCTTGAAAATCAGACAAAAGAGCCAGTATAATATTGGCACCTACCATAATAAAGATGATGTCTTCTTTCAATTGTTGAGAAAAAAATAATTCCTTCCTTAACTAAGGAAGTGGAAATATGCAGATAAAAGTTGCAGCTATACTCATGTGTTTTTAAATGCTTTCTCCCCCTTGATAATATTGGACATTTATAAGCCATATTTCTTTTAAATATATTTTGCTTATTTATGTTCTAAATCAATATTTATGTGCTTGTAAATTACTCTTTTCAGTTTAAATTTCTTGGAAGAACAATATAGATAAACCTTACTTACCTTATCATTCAGGTTGACTAGTTAATAAATCCAGTAGGATTCAATGACTCTTTCTCAGGTGCAATTAGCAATAGCACTTAAACTTGTATACCGCTTTATAGCACTTTACAGCCCTCTCTAAGTGGTTTACAGAGTCAGCATATTGGCCCCAACAATTTTGGGTCCTCTTTATCCACCCAGAAGGATGGAAGGCTGAGTCAACCTTGAGCCTGGTAAGAATTGAACTGCCAATTTGCAGGCAGGCAGCAGAAGTAGCCTGCAATACTGTATTCTAACCACTGCGCCACCATGGCTCATTAATTGCATACTGGAGTTTTAGCCTACTCACTTAGAAATAATTTTTGAGCAAGTTCTCATCAGTACATAAAGTTATCATCGTCATTGTATTATTCCTCTGGAATCCCTGCATAAAGCTTAAATAGGCTAAAGAAGGAAGGTGGGTAGATCATCATTATATTCTACTTATACCGTATGTTCTATATAATATGATTGATATGCATATACAATTGGGGAAGATGAGTTAATCCATTTTCTATGGGAAATACTATGTTTTTATCTGTGTGTGTGTGAGAGAGAAAGAAAGAGACTGTGTGTGCAAATAACAAGTCAGTAATATATCAGCCATCTGAAATGATTAAGCTCAACAAAAGGATTTTTCACTTTTTGTGCGCCACATAAGATGACTAATATTTAGAACTCTCTCCTAAGCATACTTACAAACAGTTCAATTGAATTCAAAGGTACTTTAATTCAAGTAACAATGTTGTGGTATTTAAAGTTTTCCAAATTTCCATTGCATATTGCTGAGTAAACCTGTTACAGTTGCAATTCCCATTATTCCCCATTTGCTCTGGAAGCTCCTGAGCTGGGAAGCTGAAAATTCAGTGACTTTTGTTTCTTGGTAGTAGCCTCTGTGCTGGTTCTTTCTAATGTTTGCTTTGTTTCTGCTGTTTCCCTTTTGATGTGCATAGTTTTTCATTCTTTCCCACAAAGTTTTATTTCATAGGACTACTGATATCTGTTTGACGTGACATGACACAGTGTTGCTTCGACCTGATTTGCTTTGCTATAATTTATTTATTTATTTATTTATTTAATTGTATTTTTATACCGCCCTATCTCCCAAGGGACTCAGGGCGGTTTACAGCCAAGTAAAATATACACATAAATAAATACAAGTTAAAACCCCAATTTAAAAAACTTATTAAATACGGCCGAATATTAAAACCCCAATAAAATTGTAAAACCCCATTAAAACCAAATTTAAAATTTAAAATTCTAGCCCAGTCCTGCGCAAATAAATAGATGAGTCTTAAGCTCGCGGTGAAAGGTTCGAAGGTCAGGAAGTTGGCGAAGTCCTGGGGGAAGTTCGTTCCAGAGGGTGGGAGCCCCCACAGAAAAGGCCCTTCCCCTGGGCGTCGCCAGCCGGCACTGCCTGGCTGACGGCACCCTGAGGAGTCCCTCCCTGTGAGAGCGTACGGGTCGGTGGGAGGCAATCGATGGCGGTGGAATAATGATTCATCTTGGCAAAACAATTGGGTTTGCTTCAATCATATCTGGACAGTGGTTTAGGAGGAACAACTCTTAGCTTTCTCCCTACTTAACTAAAGTGACTCTAGGCTGGATGGCATAAAAATGGTGTGAAGGCTTTGCTGAAGTCCACAAAGTCTAGAATGTCTGCAGCTTATATTAAATAGTCTTCAAGCTGGCTTTCTTCAGTACTTTCTAGTTTAGGGGCATTTTCCTGTGAAGATGGTTTATCAAAGAAGACCTTTCAGTTCTTTCCTAGCTGACCACTGGCAATAATGGTCATAAGTTGTAAATGCTGAACTTGGTAAGACAGGAACTTTGTAACTAGAAAAAAAATGTCTAAAGATTCAAATGCTCATCTAAAATAATGACCAGAAGTCCTTTCACATGAAGTCCATTCACATGAAAGGGCAAGAGGAAAGGCTTAAGGTTTAAACTAGGTCTCTGTCTCTCTCTTTCTGTCTCTCTCTGTCTCTGTCTCTCTCTCTCTCTCTCTCTCTCTCTCTCTCTCTCACACACACACACACACACACACACACACACACACACACACATACACACACACGGAAAGGAAGAACTTGTACATAAATACATTCTTATCTGCAGTAAAGATTTATACAGTCATGCTGTGAAGCTTCTGCTCACTAGATCTTACGTCTAGCGGTAGGCAAATTGTATGACAGAAACAGTCTTCCTGGTGACCTCTTGCCCCACTGATCAACTAAGGAGCAGGTGGGCACATTTAAACCTTCTTCTCCTATATTGGAAATTCTATTTGAAAACATTGGAACAAACTTCGAAATGAAACAAAGCGACAAAGTGATCTTACGAGTGAGATATCTGTACCATACTGGTTAATGAAGCATCTTTGAAAGGATGCTTCATTTGAAACTTTGTCCAAGAAAGGTATCTTTTTAAAAGTTTTGCAGACCTTTAGATCCAGTAAATATGTATCTATATAAATGTCAACTTTCTGATGTAAGCAAGGTTAGGAAAAAGCAGTCTTGGAAAGTTTTTTTAATTTAGTAAGGGTACTCAATGAGAATTTTTAATCAGAACCCCTATTTCAATTTATACTTAATGCAATCAAGGCCAAGTTACTTTGAGTTTCGTTTTTATATTTTATATTTTTCCATGATTCAAATTTCCTTTTTGTAGCATATCAGCTTTTCTTTCCCACTTTTCTGAGTAAAACCCACTTAAACAATAAATGAAATAAAGAAACGCCAGCAACAAGTCAACATGCACATACTTCTGCTGATATAGGTGGTGGATAATAGTGCTGCAGTATTCTGTCACTTTTTCAGTGGCCACCAAATTGTAGCATATTGCTTTCTACATATTGTTGTTAAAAAAATAGTGATTATTTTCATTTTTTATCATTAAAGACTAAGTCTTCTAATTAGAATGAAAACAGAGAAATTGCTCTAAAATTCTTGGTATCGACAATGAGTTTTGTAATAGATAATGTCAGACATGGGGAGCAAATATGGACAAAGTTGCCTAGTTTATCAATAGTTATCCAATTTTAGAATGTATTTAAATAATTTGGAGACATTCATTTATGTATCATGTTGGATATGGGATTATTTTAAACCGTAACCATAAATTAATTTTTTTTTGTTTTAAATGCTTTCAATTTCTTCCTGCCTCATAACTTTTCAAAATAACTTTTCTTTCATATTCTTGAATAGAATATTTCTTTTCAACACAATTCCTTATGGACCAAGAGAAGATGAGCTTTAAATAGGCACAGTATATCTAATAATCACAAAACCAATCTGAAAGTTATTGTCTCCTGCCATGCAACTGCTCCTTGTACAATGTTAATAATATGATTGAACCCAACCTCTTCCTAAATGTAGTTGTATATTTTATGAAAACAAAGTATTACATATATGTGTGCGCATACACACACAAACTCGAGTTTTAAATATCACTATTTTTCTCCCAGAGTTTTAATTTAGATGAATATTGTTTTTTATGCTTGAATTTTTTTTATAAAAGCACTTTCTTCTTTGTGGTTATACCATGAAAATTTAAAGAAATGGCACTAAAAGAAAAATAGAATTCTCTCAGAACAGCCAAGAAAGAACAAATGTGGGTATTTTGCACTCAAAATTACTTTGCAATGCCTTGCCAGAGTCTCTGTTTCTGATTGAGATAGACCACCCTCTTTAACAGTGAAGTGTTGATTTTTCTCTCTGCTGGTTTGGTCATGGCCTTAGTTGGGTACAGACAGCTTGTTTTGTGAAGCTGTCCCAAAATATGTATTATTCATGGACTGTAGCCTACTGAAAGGCTTGGCATACTTGTAATGATAGGTTAGAATTTTAAGATTAGTCCAGTACACACATATCTTAAGACTCTGTTTTAACCAATTCAGGAAAAGCACATATCGCTCCAATCTTGATTGCAGAAAATATGACTTCAGTAACAGAGTTATTAGTGCTTGGAACACACTACCTGACTCTGTGGTCTCTTCTCAAAATCCCCAAAGCTTTAACCAAAAACTGTCTACTATTGACCTCACCCCATTCCTAAGAGGTCAGTAAGGGACGTGCATAAGAGCACGAATGTGCCTACCGTTCCTGTCCTATTGTTTCCTTTCGTTATATCCAATTAATATAGTTATTACATACTCATACTTATATATATGTTTATATATTGTATAGTTATTTCATGCTTATGCTTATATATACTGTGTGACAAAATAAATAAATAAATAAATAAATAAATCTTCACTTTATTTTTTATTTTATTTTTTTGCCTACATCTGCACACATTCCGTCCATGGTATTCCCCCTAAAAAACTAATGACAAATTTTCAAATGGCGGATGCATGTTTATTTCAAAATGAGCCATCTGATGGCATATGGTTTTCCTTTGTATTTATTGACCTGATATTTGTGTAAACCTTTGGACTCTAACTCATATGCATTGTTCATGATTTAATTTTTGAGGATTTACTATTTTTATTTACTAACCAGGATACATCACTGTATTAAGAAAGCTGCGAAAGAGATCTCTGCTAAGCTTTGTTGTTGGGAAATGTATTGTTTGAGTAGAATTGTAGTAGTTATTGGATTTTTATTTCTAAGGTGACAAAATGAGTACGTTTCTAGGCAGAAAGGTGTTAGCAATACAGTAGCTCACCTGTATCATTTAAACCATCTGTGTAAATGTTTTTTTTATTTTGTAATAAATTTACAATAATACTTTATCACAGTCCTGCCCCTTCCCTTAAATGTACATGATGTGTAAAACCAGTGGTAGAATTCAATTTTTTTTACTACAGGTTCTGTGGGCATGGCTTGGTGGGCGTGGTGTGGCTTGGGTGTGGCAGGGGAAAGATACTGCAAAATCCCCATTCCCTCCCCACTTCTGGGGGAAGGATATTGCAAAATCTCTGTTCTCACCCCACTCTGGGGCCAGCCAGAGGTGGTATTTGCCGGTCTCCAAACTACTCAAAATTTCCACTACTGGTCCTCCAGAACCTATCAGAACCTGCTGGATTTCACCTCTGTGTAAAACCAATACTGTACCATCTTTTTATGTAAGTAATAGCCACCTCCTGCATTGATTTGTATATCATTGATATTCACTGTTTTCATGTTTGCCTCTTATCATAGTTAATGAGAAATAAACCTCTTTCTGCCAAGTAAAAATTTAGACACTGGTGGCTTGGTGGTAGAATAAAAATCGCTGCTTCTGCGTCTATCATTTATGCATATCTTTAGTCCTGCTTGCTCTTCATCTGGCAGAATATCGATATAGAATTGCTCGGTTAATATTTAAAACACAAAACAGGCTACAGAGAACAGTAGTTTAGTCAGCCCAAGAATTTGTAGGCAGTCCCCATAATCCTTGGGTATTTCATTTTTCTGAAATTTGCCTATTGACTTATAATTTTTAATATGACAGAAAAATAGTTAAAGGAGAGGAAATAGTCATAACAATAAATTTAATTGACCATAATCATGTCTTTCTTACAGATCTACTTGTTTTTAGAATAAATGGCCAAATAAAAGCCAAGAGTGGCCCTAACTCAGAAAAAAATCAGTTAGGTTATATTTCTTTGAAATTTATAAAATATTCTTTGAAGATATATTTGTAGTTTATTTATTTATTATAATTACATTTTTATACCGCAACATCTCACAAAGGACTCAGGGCAGTGTACAGCCAATATTAAAATACACATAACACTATGATATAAATATAATAAATAAACACTATTTAAAAAACAATTTAAAAACAAATATTTAATGGCCGAATCACTAAAACGGTCGAAGACCGATTAAAAACCCATTAAAATTTCGCTAAAATACATTCTTAGGCTAGTCCCGCTCGGTGAAATAATAAAGTCTTTAGTTCACGCTTGAAGGCCCGGAGGTCGGAGAGTTGGTGTAACCCCGGAGGTAACTCGTTCCATAGGGCTGGTGCCGCCACAGAGAAGGCCCTCCCCCTGGGGGCCGCCAACCTACATTGTTTGGTCGACGGCACCCTGAGGAGGCCCGCTCTGTGGGAGCGTACAGGTCGTTGGGAGGCAATTGGTGGCAGAAGGCGGTCTCGCAAATACCCCAAAGAACTCGCAAAGTTCTTTACTCTTCTAGTAGAATTCTAAGTTTATGTAACAAATCTTACTCTCAGCAGGAATATTAACTTTTAATTTGAAAATATTAGAAGTGGATCAAGTTACTATATCCAGATTGCAAAACTAGGCTGTATAATTTGCACATTATGCAAACCTACTTAATTTGTTTGTTTTTTAAAAATCACTTTTATAGTAATTTCTTAAAAGATCATATTGGATAATTAAAACTGTCAGCAATATAGATACAAGTAGCTTTTTACTAAATAAAAAAGTTTTCTTTTAATTCCTAATTTGGAATAGTGTTCAGAATATAGTGTAAGCCGCCCTGAGTCTTCGGAGAAGGGCGGGATATAAATGCAATTTTTTTTAAAAAAAAATAATAATCCAGGAAAAATGTTCATTGGTACTATTAAATAAGTCAAACTAGGCATTTTCACAGTACTAATTGGCTTCTTCCATAAAATCATTATATCGTCCTTTTGATTCATTTGAATTGGAAACATTGTTATATTTCAGTTACCAGAAAAGAATGTTATTTTCTCTCTTGTGGATAATCTCATAATTTCTTTTACATTTTATAGACTTCAACCACTGAAACTTTCTATTTTTCCTTTTCAAGGTTGCTTTGTCAAACAGACTTATGTAAGAATATACAAACTACGGGTACAGTTCAGTTAATGGATATATAAAGAAAACTCATCACTTTACAGCAGTAGTGGGTTCCACTTACCTTCGCTACTGGTTCAGAATCGGGAGCGCTCACATGCAGCGCTTCTGTTCATATGTAGAGCATCCATGATGACGTCCGGGTGGGTGGGCAGAGCTTCCTGCCACCACCATTACTGGTTTCGCCTGGTAGAAACCCACCACCCGCCACTACCGGGTGAACCAGAAGAAACCCACCACTGCTTTACAGCATCTCTCTATATATATTTCGGTGCTTTCTTTTTTAGGTGGCATTTCTCTTTTCTTTCTAAAGCTAATGCTACTGGAGGGAAAACTAGTTAAAGGATATTAAACTTTTAGGAAAATCCTACAACACAATTCTATACAGAAAGATCCAGCCTAGAGTGGAATACAGGGTAAATCTAGAGCTGCAATGGTCATGTCATTTTCCTGGATTAAGCACCATTGATTTGCTTCCCAGTTGATGCCATTAGGATGCCTAGAACCGTGATGGCGAACCTATGGCACGCGTGCCAGAGGTGGCACACAGTGCCCTCTCTGATGGACATGAGCTGTCTCCCCAGTTGAGCTCTGCTACGCATGTGCATGTGCCTTCCACCAGCCAGCTGGTCTTCGGGTCTCTGCCATGCATGTGCGAGGGGGCGGGGCCCAGGGGGGCGTTTGTGCATGCACAGGAGGTGAAGCACATGCGGGGGGTGCACGTGCATGCTTGGGGTGGTTGGGGCATGCAGGGGGGCCACACGTGCTTTGTCCACTCGGTCCGGAAAAGGTTAGCCATCACTGCCTGAGGCTTCAAATTCAGGGCTGAAAAGGTCCTCCAATCTGATATCCTAATAAGCTTTCTTATATCTTTAATAAATGTATAGAAAAGGAAAAGGGGCAAATGGCTTATGAGAAAAAGGGAAGGGGAGTGAATAGCAGAATGTCACACTACCTTCTCCACCTTGGGGGAAAGCAGGCTGCTTCATCCTGTCCTTCATCCTCAATAAGCCATCAGTCTATTATGCCTTTTGTTTTCTGGATGTTCATTTGCTTTTCCTGAGCACTTTGCTTGCCAGAAAACATAGATTTCCTTTCCTTGGTGGACTGGGTTCCACTGGCACAGCTGTCTCTTGGCCCACCTGAGCATCTCGGGCATATGCTCATCTGAGGCCACTTGCCACTTCTTTCAGCATTGGCCAGATTCTTGCTTACTCTTTGCTTTTACTTGAAACATCCATGGTGGCGTACTGGTTAGAATGCAGTACTGCAGACGACTTCCGTTGACTGCCGGCTACCTACAGTTTGGCAGATCTAATCTCACCCGGCTCAAGTTTGACCTTCCATCTGGGTCCAAAATGAAGACCCAGATTGTTGGGGGCAATAGTCTGACTCTGTAAACCG
The DNA here is from genome assembly GCF_028640845.1 of Ahaetulla prasina. Classification (NCBI taxonomy): domain Eukaryota; kingdom Metazoa; phylum Chordata; class Lepidosauria; order Squamata; family Colubridae; genus Ahaetulla; species Ahaetulla prasina. Next base: position 263,575,943 of record NC_080540.1, read on the forward strand.
CTTAGAGAGGTCTGTAAAGCACTGTGCATGCTATTGCTATTGGGAAGGATCCACCCATTTCCTTCCAGGCCTTCCCTTTTGACCAGTCATGGCTGCTGCTTCTTTAGAGTCCTATCTTGACTCTTCTGGTTTCCTGTACAACAGGCTACACCAGAAACTAGGCCAAACTCAGGTAAAAGCAGGTTTTTGGTGGAAAGGAACTAATCTTGCCCTACCAATATGCAATATTACATTTGGGAATTTTTCACTTGATTATTCATTTTGACCAATGCATATGTAAGAAATGGTTTCTTATGAAATATTTATCTGCTGATCAAAAACTAACATATAAGTCTACAATGTGAATAAGTTTTCTGATTCTTTAAATGACACAATGACAAAATTGAGACTCCTTCTGAATTTGTTTATTGTCTGAGTGTATCAGTGTTTGTATCAGAGCGTTCAGTGTTATTCTCTGAATATTGCCTCAACTATGCTGCTATATTCTCACGCCTATCCATGTAAGGCAAAAACAAACTAGAAATGAAATGGTTAAATAATTTTCTCACCAGCTCAGTGGAAAGCAAGTTCATAGCTTTCTCAACTGCATTTCAATTAATTAAAATAAGAACAAATGTTGTATGAATGTGTGTGTATATGAATTTAAAAAAAGAGAACAAATTGAAACTTGAATACTTATTATAACATAAGACTCCAAGAATCTCAGAACTTACTAGACATACTAAAGATCACATAATCAAATAACTATCATTAAATGATAATTGCATAGATAAATATTTCATTATATTTATCCAAACTAAGTCTACATCAATAGGCAATCTGCTCATAGGTGGAAAGTGCAATCAGATCCTTGATCCATTGATTGAAATAGTCTTTATCTTCCTAATGCTGCATATCATCCGTCTTTTGGCTATAATGAGGATACAGAGAATCCATTTACATTGTCCACTTGTCAAATTTCAAGTGCTATTGCCTAATTTTTTTAGCTTTTGTTGCAAATATATTTACATAATTCAGTATTTCTTCCCTAAATTTAGTAAGTGTAAGACATTGTAAAAACATGTTCTAAAGAAGCATTGTCCTTATTGCACCTCCAGCAAAATGTCATTTTTGACAACCGTTTTCTATACAAATGTAGCAGAGTTCAATAAATTCTAAATACTACTTTTGTTTTATAAATTGTAATATTATAGAAGTTAAAGCATTCTCCCATTATCTAGACCAGGGGTGTCAAACTGGCGGCCCACAGGCCAGATGCATCATGCACAGGTCACGCCCACCACAGCTCCGCAAAGGGGTAAAACATCGCAAAATGTCACGTGACAGTAACATGACGCCGCAAGTTTGACACCAATCATCTAGACAATTTAGGACACTCTAATTTTTTATTTCACTCATTCATTAGCATTTGCATTTCATTGATTAATTGATAACAAATATCTGTAGAAATAAGAATAGACATTTTTAGTTTTAAAGGATTTAATAAATTGTTCCATATGAATATTTTTCCCACAAGAACAAAAACTGCTTACCTTGATATTAGTCTTGATAGTATGTAGGATTAAAAAATTTTGACAGGGATGACTAATATTTATTGGTCCAATAAGAATACTCTGAATGAGGAGAAGTAAAATTTGGAGTCATTTGTTTTGTTTGTTGTTGGGTTAGTTTGGAATTATAATGATGACATAATGAAGTTTTCCCTTTTATAGAAGAGAACTGTTAACTGGAGAAAAGGCTACAGTCCATAGCTTAGTCAGAATATGAACTCCTTTGTACTGGATCTATTTGTTATTCGTGTGTGTGTGAGAAAAGCTTTTTGGCAATTAATAACCAAATCATAATCAGAGTTATGAGTAATTTTTGGATCAACTACATTTACCTAGAAAAATAAAAAATGCATATAGAAATCTAATTCTTTGTCAAGGAATTAAATGTAACACATGTCTAAGAGGTATGAATCGTATACATTACCACCCTAACCATCTTCGTGCCAGAATTGTTACCAATAACATTTTATTAAGTCAAGAAGGAAATTAATAATAGTTCTATTTGAAGCTTGGCAGCCGTGCCAAAATTAGCATGGCAGGTATAAGTCTTGCTTTCAAGTTGGCTAAAAGTTCTAAATCAGGCATTCAAGACCAAAACATGGGTTGCCATGTTTTGTTAGTTGTGTCTGATATATTGACATTAATAAAGGATTATATTTATCTCTATGCTCCAAACCACTCTTTCCCAAACTTTGCAATTTTAAAATGGGTGGAATTACCTAACTGGCTAGGGAATCCTGGAATTGAAGTCAACACACCTTAACTTCAGGCTAGCTAGGGAATTCTGGGAGTTGAAGTTCATACATTTTAAAATTTCCAAGTCTGAGGAAGAACTCTAAAGAATATTTATTGCACATCTACTGATTTCCCTGATATATGCGACTCTTCATGTGGGTGGGTTTGTGGACAACTAATAACAAAGGATATAGGCCAGCAGTGAAATCTGGCCGGATCTATCTGGCTTGCATGAACCAGTAGTACCAGTGGTTGGAGTCTCCGCCCACCCGCTGGGACATTATTATGTCCCATTTTTGACCCTCTGCGCATGCACAGAAGAGCGTGCTCACACTCCCGAACCGTAGCAAAGGTAAGTGCATTTCACCGCTGATATAGACCTATTTTCTATAATTTCTTTCTGTGGAATCCTCCTTCTCTCTGAGCCTGATTGCTTGCTTGCAGATGTTTGGTTACCCAACTAGGTGACATCATCAGTGCAAGCAAATGTGGCATTTGCTCCTGGTTTATACGCAATAGCTTGCCCTGCCAGTTTTTCTTCTTGGTTTTCTCCTTATAATTGCTTTCTTTAAAAGAACATATATTTATTTAAAGAAGCTTTAGAGAGTTTGCTCAGTCTACATTAACTTGGAAACTTATGCTTTCCATTTGTATTACTCCTTTCCATCTACAGTCTATAAAGACACTGAATTGAATCTATAAAGATACAGATTGCCTTTGGGAAGAACAAGGGCTTCATCAGTTGATAAATGAACGTTAAGAGAAACAAAATAAGAAACCTTCGCCTTTGATATCCTCGTTAACCTGAATAAGTCTGAGAACTGAAAGTGTTTTAAAAGTATTTCAAGGTTCAATTTCTGAGCTTCGTGCATTCAAGAGTTATTGGGGGTTTGTGCTCTAGAAGTCCTAGCCAGCCCAGTTAATGGTTATGTTACCCCAATACATCTGGTGGGGTATAGAGGAAGGCTTTTGCAAATGATGTCCTTATTTGTCCTGTGGTGACCTTACAGTGCTATCCATGGCTTTTTTAGAATTAGAAAAAGATTATTTTAATTCCCTCTCAAAGAGCTGCCCTATCATTTTCAGGCTGTTGAAAATGCTCACAGGCTTGAACAAATGCTGTTCAACCTAAAATCATTGGTTTTACAATGCTTAGAAGCACCACTTTGATTTTAAGGCAGGACAGTGGCCTTCAACAGCACGTATCTGGGTTATATTATGTTCAGTATAACATTATTTTGGCAGGTAACTTTATTCAGGCACACCATGCTCGCTTTATGATTCTTTTCATGTATGTGAGATAAGCAAGTGATCAGGCATTTGTGCAATTAAAAGATTCTTTCACCATCTGCTTTTTGTTGTTGTTGTTATTTTACACTACAGCAAATGACTTCACAATCTGCTACATACAGGTAGTCCTTGACTTACAATCACAATTGGGACTAGAATTTCTATTTCTAAGCAAGGCAGTTATTAAGTGAGTTGTACCTGATTTGACAGTCTTTTCTTCCACAGTTGTTGAACAGACCACTGCAGTTAAATGAATGATGAGATTGTTAAATCAAGCCAGCTTTTCCCATTGCCTTTGCTTGTCAGAAACTGGCTGGGAAGATTGCAAATGCTGGTCACATAATCCTGGGATGCTGCAACCATCATAAATACATGACGATTGCCAAATGCCCAGAGTTTGATCACGTGACTGTGGGGATGCTGCAACAGTTGTAAGTGTGAGGACCCGTTGTAAGTGCAAGGACAAGTTGTAAGTCGCTATTTTCAGTGCTGCTGTAACCTTGAATGATCAATAAACAAACGGTTGTAAATCAAGGACTACCTGGTACAACTACATACGTACCAAAATGGTACAAGGCTAATGTACATCATTCATTACTTCAAATACTCTACAGTAGTTCTGTCTCATGTAGAGAATATTTGTATTTCTTGTTTTTATTTTTTAAAAATAATGCTAACTTTTTTAACAAACAAACTGCTTTTTTCAAGGATTTTCTGATTTAAAGAAAGTTGAAGTATTTGTGCAGTATCTGTTGTTGTAAACCATAGAACTTCAGCAAAGCAAAACACTCTGTTTTTCTTATCTATAGTTAGAAAAGAAACTTACAACCTGGTTGTGTAGGTACAGTAGCTACATGCCTAACCAATCAAGATACCCATCAATTGTGGGAGCTTTTGACATGAGATGTAACTGAAAAGCTATAGAAGTATGATGCTGAAAAAGGTTTTCTCATTAAACATATCATCCAAATTGGTAGAGCTTCATCCCTTCTCCTCCATGCCTTAATGGAACTCACATTGTGAAAAAAAATGGCAATCACTTGTCATGCAATAATTGCTATAATGTAAAATTAGAATAATATGAATAAGCCTCTGTTGTATAAGTCCAAAGACGCTTGTTGTGAATGACATAAATTTAAAATTAGTCATGGGAAAAAACTGAAGAATCCAGAGAAGCTGATATAAATATATTTTTATACGTCTGCATGTGAAAGTATTTTCAATTTCTGTTACTGTGTGGCTTTAAAAAAGTTTTGGGTCAAGATACACTAACTGGACAATGAACATACTTTTTCATTCTATTTCTTAAAGTTGAAGGTCAGGTTATAGATTCCCATGCACTGTAATGTTTTTAAGATTGACATTAAATCAGGCAGTGGTTATATCAGATAGGTATACATTTCTTGATAAATCATTCCAGGTCCTCTTACTAAGCATCCAGACAAAACATGGTGCATTTTTAATTTAATGGCTTTCTCTTTTATGGACTCCTGAAATACTTTTCTTTGCTGGGATAGTATATCATCTCATCATTCTCATCTGATCATTCATATCAATAAAGATATACACTATTCTCTTCTGATTTGGTGTATATGAATATTATCTTTCTTAGCTATGTATATAGATTTAATGACTAACTGTAAATGGATTTGGTAGTCCACAATTACATTGAATCCAAATGTCTGCAAAACACTGAAACCTCAAACCATTTTGGAACATCATCACTTAGGACACAAATTTCCACCCTGCCACCTTGTTTTCTCTCAACATTTCATTCAGCAGTGTCAGCTAAAATGAATCAGTCTTCTCCAGCCAGATGTAGATGACTGCATCCGCCATAATTTTAGCCAGAAAGATGGAAAGCTGTGGTAGATCATTCACCAGATGAGCTAAAATACATAGTCATTATCATGTTTGTTTGCATATATTTCTTGCATCCATTGGGCCTTTATGAAGATTTGAACGAGAGCATCATAAAGCAAGTTGCCAGAAATCAATTGTCATCGGCATAGCACAAGTTACTTATGTTTCTGCCTCCAGTTTTAAAACCATGCTCGTCTTCTTTTAATTCAGTTTACCTTAATATACATGAAGCATGTAAATTGAGTAAACAAGGGAGAAATACGCAGCCTTACCTCACACATTTGCCAACCTGGAGCCAGTCTGTTTCACGAAGTTCTTTCTGTGAATTCCTAACTTGTATATACCGTAACTTTTGTCCTTAGGACAATTTATTTATTTATTTATTTATTTATTTTGTCACAACAATATATGTAAGTATCATACAAAAAGATTATATAATATATAAACATATATATGAGTAAATATTAGGAGGTATAAGCATATATATATATAGGAAGAAGAAAAGAAAAACAATAGGACAGGAACGGTAGGCACTTTTGTGCGCTTATGCACGCCCCTTATGGTCCTCTTAGGAATGGGGTGAGGTCAATGGTAGAAAGTTTTTGGATAAAGCTTTTAGGATTATGGGAATGAGATGTTCTGCGATTCACAATTTTCTAAATACATCCCACAGCTTGACATGAATGACACAATCAAAGGCTTCTCTATAATCAATGAACAGCCCATGCTTCTTTTTTGGTATTATTTCACTTTCTCAGTTATTCAATACTTTATAGTATTCTGAATAAATGAAATGCACACAACAATAATATATTTTTAATTTCAATTTAATATTATTATTTTTATATTTCTTAGTTTTTTCTTTTAAAATTGGGTAGTGCAGAACACACAGTTCTTTCCTACCCCAAATTTTCCAATGTTCTATAAAGTAGATTATGTGCAGAAATACAGGCCTAGGACCATATAGTGAGTGCTGCAGTCCAGGGAAGTTTTAAACCTGGCTCTAATCCTATTTCAATCATGGTCTCTTAATACAAAGGCATTTGCTTTGATGCCACATATGAAAAGGAGGAAACAATAATATACACCTTATGTAAATTATATTTCTCCCAAATGCTGGGCAGCATAGTCACATATGTTATTGCCTAGAAGTCTGAGCGAGAGTCACACTAAAATACATGTGCATGAGTGCAAAAGTCAGAATCAAGCTTTAATGCTCTAATCCAATTAAGAGGATTTTTCACCATCATCTCAGCCTATGTGGTCATAATCAGCAACTGTTCCTGAAAATGAATTTTAGCCCTTAGTAATGTATTTTATTCAAAGGGTACTCTTAAGAAGATGTTCAAAACATATGTTATGTTTATTGGTAAGGGCATTGTTAGAATGTGTTGTCTCCTATTACCTATATCTGTTTTTATTGGTATCTGAAGTGAAGCCTTCAGTATCTTACCAAGTCAGGACTGTTTATAAAACTGGTTTTTAAAAAATATGGTATAGTAAATCCACGGAACTGAATGGAACTGAATGATACAAATTCAGGACACAATGCTCTGCAATATTATGCCTTGAATATTGAGATTCTAGCATTTATCATGATCTATAGTTCATCATTTATCAGTTCTATAGTTCATATCCAAAGTAAAAAAAAAAATCTGTGTTTTGCATGTGTGCATGCACGCACGCAGAGAGAGAACTGAAAAGAAATAGTACTATCAGTATAAGACAGTATTTTAATGTTTAAAAGCCATACCTGCTGAGTCTATAGCTGGGTTTTTACAAATTAGAGAAAATTTCAAAAGATGAACTTCTGCCATCAGAAACAACTACAAACTAGATATCAAGTAAACCTCTCCAAGGAGAGATAATTTCACAAGTGACTGCTCTTGCTACAAGATCTATTAAGTAGTCATCTACTGGAATTAGAAATGGGCACAGTTTTTAGAATCCTTTGCCAGATTTGGGGGAAGAAAAATTGGATGGGAGGTTTTCCAGCAATTTGCCAAAGTCTGGTCTCTTCTTACAGTAACAATACAGTAACAGTGGGAAAAGTCTAATAAGAGTTCCTTTATGATATTGTCCCTTGGCATTTAATTTAAGGATATACATTAGGGGGGCTGCAGACCATCAGAAGAAAAAGCATTGCATTCTTAAGTAAATATGCTTAAGAACACTGTGAGAGTTTTCTGAATGTTTTTTGTCCCTTGGGGAAAAATTCTTTAGCAAAGTCTCATCAGACTGAATGGGAAACCAGTGGAAAAAAACTGATGCAAGATATTTCTCTGCATGGCACGAGTTAAAATTTCTCTAGTTTATGAGGATTTTTGGAATTTAGAACCAGTTTGATGTAGTGGTTAAGGTGCTGGCCTAGAGACAAGCTCTTGTCCCTGTTTAGGCATGAAAAACTGGCTGCAAAACTTCAGACCAGTCACTTTTTCTCAGGCCAACCCCACCTTACAGGGTTGCTGTTGTGGAGAAAATAGGAGGAGGAAGGAGTATTATATATGTTTGCCACCTCAAGTTCCTTATAAAAGTAATAAAGACAGGATAAAAATCTAATAAAAAACCCACCTTGGATGATAAAGTATAGGAAGAAATGTTTTTTCAAGGAACCTGGCCTCAAACTATCTTAAGGTTTTAAGATTGAAAGACATGCATTGGGTTTAATTTCATCAGCATTTATTTGAGCTTTTCCATTTATGTTCATTTTCAAGATGATTAAAAAGGAAGAAAGCCTATCATCCATAGTATTTTTCATGAATTTGTCTGAATACATTATCACTTTCATATGTAACAATATTGTCCATAGGAATTTATTATCAGGAAAGAGATCTCTCATTCTTTAATATTTCATATATTAAATGAAATGAAATATTAAAGAACACACACACACAAACACACACACACACACACACACACACACACACACACACACACACACCGTGTTTCCCAGAAAATAAGACCGAGTCTTATATTATTTTTTGCTCCAAAAGACACATTAGGTCTTATTTTCGGGAAATGTGGTACTAAATGTGTCCGTCTGGCTGACAATCTTAACTGGGGCTTATATTATGAGCATCCTGAAAAATCATGCTTATTTTCCGGTTATTTTCAGGGAAACATAGTATATACGTAATACTGTCAGTTTTATGACTTTAGGTGAACATGTACTATAAAATTTATAGGCCACTCATTGTATCTCAAGGTGATGGCATTTTATTATTTTTTTAGATTTCTATCTGCATTTTGTTCAGGAACTTAAGGCAGCACATACAGGAGCACAACTACACCTGCTGGGTAGGTTGGCAGGAATAAATTTCCATGCCTAAGGTAAACTGTGCTCTGTTGCCAATCAAACACCATAACCACCATGTTGGTTCTTTTATACCACATTATTGTGGGCATTGCGAGCCTTAAAAAAATGCAATTATTTTTATGTATAGCCACATGTGTGGTCTGTTGCAATATTGAAAAGGTTGGTAGTAACTTAATGACTTTGTTGTTGGAAATATTTTTCTGGACAAATTAATATAAGTAAAGGAATATATTAACAATATTCTTTACTGTCCTCAATATATTTAAAAATAATAAATATGAGAACATAGTCCTTTGTCCCAGTAGAAATTGGCATGAAATGAGAAATCAATGCTGGTGCCAAAGATACAGTATTATTTCAATATTTGCTTTATAATACCTGGCATAAATGCAAGTTATACTTCTATCAGTCTCTTTTTATGTTACAAAGCTTTCTTTGGCTGTGTTCTTCATAAAGAATATGTTGGTAACTAATCAAATTTCCAATAGAGAAAAAAGAATTATATCGAACCATGCTAAGTATCTTTATTTTTATTTATTTATTTTTCATAGTTCTGAACCACCATCTTCCTCAAAGAGCATGTTGGTAATGTTTAAGTGTTTATTCATCTGGCCTAAACATCTTGGCAGTTCTAGGGCACTAAAAATGCAAGACGTTGTTTTAGATTTTAGTTGCTTAATATCTCGCAATGTTTTGAAAGGTGATTTTTTTTTAGGATCAGGTCAATAAAACAGAAATGTTATCACTGGCAGCAACATTAAATAATCAAGATGTCAGCAATTGGCAACAGTTGTTTGAATCTCAGCCTTGAAAGTGGATTTGCCCTTGAAGGGGTTAGAAACAGTGTAAAACAGATTACAGTGTCTTTTTTTTCCACTTTTTTGCCTATTTTAGTGTCTGCTTTATGTAAATGTCTTAGTCATCTATTATGGCATAACAGGTTGTGTAGATATGTCATAGTATAAAATACCTTAAGATAATCATTTTTAAAACAAAAACTAACAAAACAACTTAAAAACAATATGAAAGAGATGTAAAACATTTTAAAATACTATTTCAGTTATAAATAAGAATAGGAACATTAAGAAAGAAAAACATTCAAAGTTAGAAACAGTTTCTATTTGTAAGAGATACAACAGATAAAGGTCTCTCCTCAGATACAGTCTGGAAAAATAAAAAAAAAACCATAGCTACAGGGCTTAGACTAATATTTTGCCTTTCACTTACATGTGATTTGCAGTTAATTTCTCCCAGTCATTTTGAAGGTAAGCATGGTAATTGTCTTCTTTTAAGTCAACATTTTACTTTGTCTAGAATAATATTGGCTATTATGCCTGGAAATGCATTCTAGTATCTCGATAAAAGTATCCTGGTTCTTCCAGGCAGAAGCTTTTGGCATTACCAGTAAAAGGATATTCTGTTTTGCTAATTTTTGTGGAAAGAAAAGAAGTAGAAACAACAAAAAATCACGACTATATTTTAAATGAAAAATAATGATTCAAACGGAATGTTTACCTCATGTAAAAACCTATGAATAAGTCAGGGTTATTGTACAATAAAAGCCCCACTAGAAGTCTTGCAAATATCCACATTTTAAAATTATAAGGCTGCCTGATTGCATTTTAACACTAGATGGTATATAATATAAAAACAATGTAAATGAAAACAAGTCTAGCGAAGCAGATTCTAAATATGTCTAATAGAGAGAATGGAAGTGAATTGAAACTAGTATCTGTGTGTAGAAGTGCATATGGTAATGAAATTGCCTGCATTTATAAACCCAGCTTGTGTTAGCATTAGATGTCAGTTCAAGCCTTGAATTCTACTTTAAAAACAATATTAATAGTGTGACCATTGGCTAGTTTTTATCTTGTTTTTCAAGCTATTCTATCTTGCAGGAGACTTATAAGAATAAAAGGAACAGAGGAGAATAATTGATGCCATTCTGATTCCTTGGATAAAAATGTGTTTCCTGATGATGATGATGATGATGATGATGATGATGATGATGATAGTGAAAGAGGCAATAAGAAACTAAATTCTTTCTTGCATAATTGGTTTTCTAAAATAACTTGCTAAACTCAATTTGCTTCTGCAAAAAGAACAACATTCTTCATTTATTTTCCATTTTTTAAACAACACTTATCTTTTCAGTCAACATTTACAGCTCCCCAATTAAATCCTTTTGTATTAAATTGGTTACCCAGAGTTCATACATCATACTGAAAGTTGGAACTGTCATAAACTGTTAGGAAGGTTGCCAATCCGCGCTAGCTTGGCCACTGTTACGCTGACACAGTCGTCTGTGGAATATTTCAAAATACAAGATATCACTTAGTCTGGAAAATCATATTGAGTTTGCAGAAGCATTGTTCACTTGCCTGTAGACATCAAGTCATAGTAGAGGATAAATTCAAACTAAAGACTGGTAGTTCAGCCTCAGAAACTCCTTGTGATTGTTTAGTAGTGCTTTAAAAAAATATTTATTTTACTATCCAGATAAACAGTTTAGTGCAGTGGCCCCCAACCTTTTGGGCACCAGGGATCGGTTCCATGGAAAAAGGTTTTTCTGTGGACTGGAAGGGGCGTGGTTTTGCATGCTGCCTCCATCCTGCGGATGGGACGTTGCTTGTTTGCATGTCCTAACTGCTGGCATGCCATGGCCCGGTGCCTGTCCACAGACCAGGGGTTGGGGATCCGTGGTTGAGTGGTTCCTTATACTGTCTTGAAACATTGGCAAAATTACTACCACTTTATCTTGTTAATAATGCTAAAAGTAGATGTATGGAGTGGGGGTTTTCTTTTTCTTAAGATTCTGTTTGATAGATTGATTCCTTGCTATGTAGCAATTATCATTTTCAGGAGTCAATTCTTAAGATTACTTCAGACCAGAAAATAAAATTTCACACTTCTAAATAAAAAAGTTACTCATGGAGCGAACAAAACGTTTACCATTTACAATCTTTGTGTTAATTGCAAACTAAAGCACTGACATGGGTATTTAAACCAGTCTGAATGAACTAATGTTCTTAGGTGCATTTATTGGATTGTATAAACTGGTTTTAGATTCAAGTTGATAGAAATATGGCAGAGTCACTATGTTTTACTCTAACGAACAGCCATATAAATCAATTTGTAACTTCCAATTGCAGTTCTGCAAATAGTACTACAGTTGTAATTTTCTGAAATTTGCTACTTACTTCCATGAAACCATTCAAACTGAGAATTATCTCCAGAATACCAGAGCATACCACTTTAAAGCATTTCTTTATTTGGATCAATAGGACTGTGTATCTATTTTGCTAAAATATGTAAGAAGAGTTACTTATTGTTCCTAAAGCAAAAAAAAAGGGGGGGGGGAAATATGCTGAAAATGAAGTTTTTTAAAAAAACATCTTCACCTTAGAGATGAATTGAGGCCTATCATTCCATTTTTTTCCTCCAATACTTACCCTATCCTGGCCAATTGGATCACATCAGAAAGTCCTTTTTTTCATTAGCACAGTCACCTCATTAAGCAAGATGCCTAATCTTGTAATTGACACTGACAAGACTCTGCATGGAAAAATCTGTAAAATGGACTTGTCAAATCTATTTTTTCTCCTTATATAAATATGTATATGCCACATGTCTAAATGCAGCTATAAACTTTGCATGGGTAGGTGTGTCTGTGGACTTTATTCCACTAGTTGTTGCCAACTATTGGGGGCAGCACTCATCTCCGTTTCAAGGCCATGACCCAGCACTGTCGAAAGACTTTTCTGCAGTGATGCTGACATCACAGAACACTGTTTCTTCCCCACTGAAGTTGTACCTATTTATCTATTTGCATTTGCTTGCTTTTGAACTGCCAGGTGGGCAGCAGCTAGGGGAAAATGCATGACACTCAGGTCTTAAACTTGGACTTTTGGCCTTCCAACCAACAAGCCCAGTTTTTTAACCACTGAGCCATCATGTCTTGCATGTGTAGGATTTGAAATATTACTACAGAGCACTTTATTTTGATAAACAAGTTGTAATAACATCTAAAACATTCATATGTAATTCCTCACTTTAGTTGCACATTTATCACAGTTTAACGATGTAGGTTATAAGCATGTACATGTGTGTGCAAAGGAGATGAGAAGTTTGAAGGCTGTAATGTGTATAAATGGTATTTATGAAAGTGCATGTGAAATAAACTGCAAGACAAAAATTGCTAGAAGATCCTTAACGTTTTGTCTTTTTTATTTTCATTTTCTCTCCTTATCATAATCTCACTTAATCAAGCCTGCTATCGTCTACCATGTGAATCTTTTGCTCTTAAACAATAAGAAATTAAACTTAACTGTCATCTGCCCCATATGCTCTTGCCTGAGCTTTAGTAAATGGCTAAATCCAATTCCATGCGAATGGACTTCTGTAGTGGGTTTTTTTTCTTTCTCATTTTTTTCCTCTTACAAGCCTTATTACGATAAATAAATATAATATAGAGATTTCCTCAAGTCTTCTTCCACAGTTGACATGGGTTGTGTGAAGGAAGCTAAAGGCAGTGGGTTCCACTTACCTTTACTATTGGTTTGCAATGGGAGCGCGGTTCAGTGATTATGTCGGGGCGGGTGGGCGGAGCCTCCACCACCATTACTACCGGTTCACAAGAACCGGACCAAACTAGGAGCAACCCACCACTGGAAGCTAGGGAGAAAAAGCATTTAGTTTGCCAGCAATGTCATATATAGATGAAATGCCTGTTTATGGTACTTAGCTACTGGAATGTACAGGTTAATTTTGGCAATTCTGAGCTTATGTTCTTTATAATCCTCTGCATAACATAAACATTAATTTAATAAAAAATAGCTCATTTTTAAATAAGAAATATATAGTTAGATCTTAATATTTTATATAAGAAGTTTATATAATGAATTTTGATTCTTTCAATGGGACTTATTTCTGTACACCCATGCATAGTATTCAGAGTTAAATTCCACTATTATAAATGGTAATTTTGAAGCCAACAGTCTCCTTAATGACTATGAAAAGAACAATATATTAGGAAGACACCAGTGACTACTATTAAAAGAAGTACAGTAAGATACAGTCCAACAGGATAGACAGAACTAATCATATGGTTGTTTAGATTTTCACCTTAATTTTATTTATTTATTTAAGATGCCATCCAACTTCAAATTTGTCTTACTCATAGTATTAAAAGGCAGCAGGAAAATGCAATTTTAAAAAAATGAAATGGCAAAACTAGTCAATAAATATCTAATGGACCCAACAAGGGGCTCCAAACATCCTAGCCTAAAGCATGCAAGAAGAGCTAGGTCTTTAAATCCTTCCAGAGTGAGTTAGGGTGGAAGACATCCAGATCTCTGGGGGAATCCCATTCCAGAAGACAGACACCACAACACAACAGAGAAGGCACACTTCCGGGGTCTTAATAAAAATAACAGATTCCTGATCTAGAAAGCCCAAATGTAGCTGCGCAAGGCCTGTCTTGGCCACAGCTGCCACCTGCTCAACAAGCAGGATCTGTGAGTCCAGGAAGATGCTCAAATTGTATACTACTGTTGAATAGTGAAGTACTATCTCATCCCAGGTTTTTTATACTACATGTTTTTCCTTTTCTGACTAGTAGTTCTAAAGTATATATTTCAATAGAGAGATGAAAGAGCAAATTTGTAGACACATCTCCATAAAGGATCCGTTAAGCACACTAAGTAATGGGAAGGTAGCTAAATAATTATTTAGTGTCATTTGTTATGGAACGGAATGTAAAATTGAATTATTTTTTTTATTTACATTTATATCCCGCCCTTCTCCGAAGACTCAGGGCGGCTTACAGTGTATAAGGCAATAAGGCAATAACATTATTAAATTAATTTTTCTGTATCTTTGCAAAAAAACTCAATGGGAAGAAACTAGGTTTCTTAGCAACAAGATCAGTTTTGCTTTACATTTTTTAGTCCATTCCAGAACTGAAACTAACTCACACTAGGTTATATTGTTGTTGTCAGTTGTGAAGTGGTGTCCAACCCATCGTGACCCTATGGACAACGTTCCTCCAGGCCTTCCTGTCTTCTACCATCCTCTGGAGTCCTTTTAAGCTCATGTCTACTGCTTCAGTGACTCCATCCAGCCACCTCGTTCTCTGTCATGCCCTTCTTCTTTTGCCCTCAATCTTTCCCAGCATTAGGCTCTTCTCCAGTGAGTCCTTCCTTCTCATTAGATGGCCAAAGTATTTGACTTTCATCTTCAGGATCTGGCCTTCTAAAGAGCAGTCAGGGTTGATATCCTCTAGGACTGCTGGTTTAATAATAATAATAATAATAATAATAATAATAATAATAATAATAATAATAATAATAATAATAATAATAATAATAATAATAATAATCCTTCTCCTGAAGGACTCAGGGTGGTTTACAGCCAGGTAAAAACAACAATCAATAAGTACAATATAAAAACCAATGTTAAAAAGCTTATTCAATTTGGCCCATCATTTAAAAATACATTACATCATAAAAAACCCATTAAAACCCCTTTAAAATTACTAATAAAACTAATTTTATGCCAGTCCTGCGTGGAAGAATAAATATGTCTTCAGCTCGCGGCGGAAGGTCCAGAGGTCGGGAAGTTGTCGAAGTCCTGGGGGAAGCTCATTCCAGAGAGTAGGAGCCCCCATAGAGAAGGCTCTCCCCCTGGGGGTCGCCAGCCAACATTGTTTGGCTGACGGCACCCTGAGGAGGCCCTCTCTATGGGAGCGCACCGGTCGGTGGGAGGCATGCGGTAGCAATAGGCAGTCCTGTAAATACCCCGGTCCTAAGCCATGGAGCGCTTTGAAGGTGGTAACCAATACCTTGAAGTGCACCCGGAAGACCACAGGCAGCCAGTGCAGCTTGCGCAGGAGAGGTGTTACATGGGAGCCACGAGTGGCTCCCTCTATCACCCGCGCAGCCGCATTCTGGACTAACTGGAGGCTCCGGGTGCTCCTCAAGGGAAGCCCCATGTAGAGAGCATTACAGTAGTCCAGGCGAGAAGTGACGAGGGCATGAGTGACTGTGCATAGGGAATCCTGGTCTATGAAGGAGCGCAACTGGTGGACCAGGCGGACCTGGTAAAAAGCTCTCCTGGAGACGGTCATCAGGTGTTCTTCAAAAGACAAGCGCCCATCCAGGAGAACGCCTAAGTTGTGCACCCTCTCCATTGGGGCCAATGACTCGCGGTTGCAGCTGACTGTACCGGGATGCCGGCATCCACAGCCACTCCATCTTGGAGGGGTTGAGCTTGAGCCTGTTTCTCCCCATCCAGACCCGCACGGCTTCCAGACACCGGGACAGCACTTCGATAGCTTCGTTGGGGTGGCTTGGGGTGGAAATGTACAGCTGCGTATCATCAGCGTATAGTTGGTAACTCACCCCAAAACCACTGATGATCTTACCCAGCGGTTTCATATAGATGTTGAACAGGAGAGGCGAGAGAACCGACCCCTGTGGCACCCCACACATGAGGCGCCTCGCGGTCGATCTCTGCCCCCCTGCCAACACCGTCTGCGACCGGTCAGAGAGATAGGAGGAGAACCACCAATAAATGGTGCCTCCCACTCCCAAACTCCCCAGCCGGCGCAGCAGGATACCATGGTCAATGGTATCAAAAGCCGCTGAGAGATCTAACAGGACCAGGGTTTGATCGCCTTGCAGTCCAAGGGACTCGCAGGAGTCTTCTCCAGCACCAGAGTTCAAAGGCCTCAATTCTTTGGCGCTCAGCCTTTCTTCTAATCCAACCTTCACAGCCATACATTGCAACTGGGAAAACCATAGCCTTAGCCATACATACTTTTGTTGGCAGGGTGATGCTTTTTAGTATGCTGTCTAGTTTTGCCATAGCTTTTCTCCCCAGGAGCAAGCGTCTTTTAATTTCTTGGCTGCAGTCCCCATCTGCGGTGATCTTGGAGCCCAGGAAAATAAAATCTGTCACTACCTCCATTTCTTCCCTATCTATCTGCCAGGAATTGAGAGGGCTGGATGCCATGATCTTAGTTTTCTTAATATTGAGTTTCATGCCAATTTTTGCACTCTCCTCCTTCACCCGCATCAAAAGAGTCTTTAGTTCCTCTTCACTTTCTGCCATTAGAGTGGTATCATCTGCATATCTGATGTTGTTGATATTTCTCCTGGCAATCTTAATTCCAATTTGTGATTCATCTAGCCCTTTCTCATGATGTGCTCTGCATGTAAGTTAAATAGGCAGGGTGATAGTATACAGTCTTGCCGGACTCCTTTCCCAATTTTGAACCAATCAGTGTTTCCGTGTCCAGTTCTCACTGTTGCTTCTTGACCCGCATAAAGGTTTCTCAAGAGAGAAATAAGATGGTCTGGTATTCCCATCTCTTTAAGAACTTGCCACAATTTGTTGTGATCCACACAATCAAAGGCTTTAGCATAGTCAATGAAGCAGAAGTAGATGTTTTTCTGGAACTCCCTAGCTTTTTCCATGATCCAGCGTATATTGGCAATTTGATCTCTAGTTCCTCTGCCTCTTCAAAATCCTGCCTGTACTTCTGATAGTTCTCGATCCACATACTGCTGGAGCCTAGCTTGTAGGATTTTAAGTATAACCTTACTAGCATGTGAAATGAGTGCAATGGTGTGATAATTTGAACATTCTTTGGCATTGCCTTTCTTTGGAATTGGAATGTAAACTGACTTTTTCCAATCCTGTGGCCATTGCTGAGTTTTCCAAATTTGCTGGCAAATTGAGTGTAGCACTTTTACTGCGTTGTCTTTCAAGATTTCGAATAGCTCAGCTGGAATACTGTCTCCTCCACTAGTTTTGTTGTTGCTCAGATTTCCTAAGGCCCATTTGACTTCACATTCTAGGATGTCTGGCTCGCGGTCAGTGACCACCCCATCGTGGTTATCAGGTTTGTTAAGCTTGTTCTTGTATAGTTCTAGGTTATAACTGGGTTATATACTACTGTCATTAATTGGAGACAGGCTGCAATATTTGGAAAAGTATCAGTTAGGTTGGATTTTTAGCATTTTAAATTTTTGTTGAGGTTGTAATAAAGACTACCATCAGTTATTTCAGTCTCTTTAAAATAAATGAATTTAAAGTGTCAACATAAGCATTATTGTTTGTAAACCATCATAAAACATACATGTATTGCAATTAGGGTAAAAAGTAAGGAACGATATATCAAACCAAATATGTTGTTTTGGCCTGGTAGGATTTGTTTAATGATGAAATTGAAATTGCAGTTAACTTTGTAGTAGATCTTACATTGCAACCTTTTCCAACTTGATATGTTTAGATGTGAGGCAATGATGTCCATAAGATTGCAGTCAAAATAATCAACATGATGGCTGCAATCATGCAATTGAAACCTTGTCCTTTTTTATATGAGTATTGATAATTTTTTTTACCATTTTTTTGATCATTTTCAGAAAAAGCCAAGTAAGCTATACATGGCCAGATCCCAGTCGAGACGCAGCGTAGCAATGGTTGGAAATTGGACTGGGCCTTGTGGTTCAAACTTCTCATCTTAACATATAACTGAGATTGTGACTGACCCATTCTATTTCCAAGACTATTGTTTTGAAATTTAAAGGAAGGGAGACTTTATTGATGTTTAGAAAAGAAAGATGGGATATAATGTGATATCAGATAAATAACATTAACTACTTGGATTGGCACTAATTCTCCTATTTCCTGGATTAGTTCAGATTAATAAGAAAATGGCTCTTTTTAACACTATGATTTTTTGCTGATTTTTTTTTAAAGGATAGAAATGAATGCACTAAACTTTCAAAAATAAGTACATCTGCTTCCATTTTACTCTCCCACTCCACCAAGCTGAAAAATTTGGCCATACCCAACAATGACATCATTGGCCTCCAGATATATATCACACTTATGCAGAACAATCCAATATAAATCTTTTGAATAAATAAATATTACAGTATTTTCCATCCTTCCATACAACTATTCAGATTTTTTTTATTTGAAACATTTATATATGTTTTATATGTAAAAACAAACCATCTTATAACCAACTCTGGGTGGTTCTCAGTCAAAAGTAAAAGCAATGTTCTAGTTGTAGCAAAAATAAAGCAAAGAGTGATATTCTCAAAGCAGTTTCTTAAGGTCATAGTTAACTTGGATCAAGCAATAACTTTGCAGTGCTGTACATGTTTCCTCCAAAGTATGCCTGAACGTATTACTCATATTTATAAGTGTGCATAGGAATGTAGCCTTTATCACATGGGCATCCTTGTTTACTTTCTGATTTTACTTTTTTACTACTTAGCCAGTGGTGGGTTGCTGCCGGTTCGGATAAGTTCAGGCGAACAGATATTTCGGACCAGCGGTTAGGCCTGCCCACCTGCCCTAGTGCTATCACGTTCAATATAATCGCTGGATTTTCAAAGCTGCGCTTACATTTTCGGTTCTGGGCAAACCAGTTGTTACAATATGTGATGTCCACCTCTGTACTTATCTATTGAGAATGTTAACTCCCATAGAAATATTTATCATAAGTACAACTGGTATAAGAATTATCAGAAATAGTGCTGTGCTTGAACAGATATGTAAGTGACAAAATAGGTAAGGGAAAAAATGTATGGGGTTCATTTCATGAAATGAATACCATTTATCCACATCCATATGGAGGCTGGAGATGTATAGCAATTATTTTAATAAACATCTCTTCTTTAATGGGCATCTTTTGCATATTAATTTATTGACTTGTTTTATTTAAATTACATCTAACTATCTCATAATGGCATACATAGAATTCTCACATGGATTCTTTTCTCACATAGACACACTAGTATTTTTTATTTTTATCCTTAGTGTTCAAGTTTTGCTATAACATCAAAATAGGTAGCTAAAAATAGATTGTACTCTAAGCAGTCTATAAGAAAAAAATATGTTTTGAGTTTTTGGGGAGAAGGAAGAGATTGGAAAAAAAGACAGCTTTGTTTTTTTAAAAAAGAAAAAGCTTTGGAGAACAGTGAAGAAGAAAGTATTATTTATAAATGTGGAATATTCTCTCAACTGTGACTTATATTACAGTTCACATGTACTATTTTATTAAAAAGATGGTAGAATGTGCATAGAAATAAAATGGTTCATTGTGTGATACAGTAAATGGTGGTCTGCAATTTCATCTCTATTACCTAGAATATCTGTTCTGTTTTCTAATCTTCAACACCTTTGATAGGTTAAATGATATTTTTTTTTCTTAAAAGAATAATATTTATATGTCTCAATTGGCTAATATGCTACTAGTTTTGAACTCTCCCCTCCCCACACGCAAACACATGTATTAATGAACTTTTTGTGTGTGGAAAAATTATGACTTACTTCGAAGACATTTGTTGTAAACATGTTGGAAGTGAGAATGTACGGTTTCTATCTCAAACCACTAAAAAACATCTGCATGCCTTTTTAGTGCTGACTAATGGTAGCATTTCTGTTGGTCTGAGATCCCTAGTGATTTTCCACATATATGTATATGTAGAATTAATCTTTCTGCTTGGGGAAAGATTAACTATTGTTCTTCATAAGCAAAACATGTTCTAAAATTATTATACTTTTTGATCATTGGAATTAATCAGAAATTGTACGGAGAGAATATATTTAGGCCAAGCCAGAACAGTTTATGACTTGCCAAGCTGAAAGCAGTGCACTGATTGCTCTAGAGCTGGGGTGTCCAACCTTGGGAGCTTCCAGACTTGTGGACTTCAATTCTCAGAATTCCCAACCTAGAATTCCCAATTCTCAGAATTCCCAACTAGTTGAAGTCCACAAGTCCTAAAGTTCCCAAGGTTGGACGCCCCTACTCTAGACCTTAGTGGAACTTTTGATCCAGGCAGATCATGTCTGAATAATTAATAATAATTTTTATTTGTTATATTTTCATCTATACAATAATCAGCGTTCTGGATGTATTAGAAAACTTTGTGGAATAAAGTGATAAAAAAGTAAAAGTATATTAATATACTTCACAAGACGAAAATAAAATACATGAAACTCACTGTTCTAATGAGTTAAAACTAAGCTGGCATTTTAAGTGTTCCAAGGTGATTTTCTTTTTCTAAGCAAATTTTTAAAAGTAATTAGAAACTGTATACACTTTCGTAAAAAATAAAAAAAAATGCAATCACAAGTGTATAAAACGGGGGAAGTCAGAAGCGAATAGTGATCCCATAAGAAATACAACACATGAGTAGAAGGTTTCTTTTTCTTCTCTTTTCAATATGACCGAGACTAATAGGGACTAAAAGAAAAAAATTAGGTGTGGAAAATTCCTCATTGATGCTTTAAGAAAAAATATTGAATACAATGGGATTGTTGAGTTCCCATTTATGCACTGAGAAAATACATTGATACCCCTACATGTGCCATGCAACTGTAGAGATACATACAGTAATCCAGTAAAAGATATGCCTAAATTATATTCTGTTTATTATTTGGGTGTAATCTAAGAACCATATTCAAGTTTCCTTATCGCCTTGATCATGGCATATCATCTATTGTAACAATATCTTTTAAAAAGATAATGTACATTTTTACAATGTACAATGAACAGAAAGAAAATATCACTTACCGGTACATTGAAATAAATTTACCTCAGTAATGTATCTTGGTATAAAAAAATGACTGGGGTTAAATCGATGCAGTTTATACTTCAAAGGAAAAGCTTAGGGTAAATTCCTAGACTGATGTTACAATTTAGATTTTAAAAAGTCAAATCTACCCATAAAATACTTCAGATCGGAGGAGAAATTCATTTGTTCATCATTTATTCATTCATTTATATCCTTATACATATCATAAATTTTGAGTCCTAAATCCTAAGGACACCTGCATTACAAGCAAGTTGTAGAAATGTTGCTTCAAAACTTCATACTGGATATGTGTGAAAACATTTTAAAAATAGAATTTAAGGATACATTTATTATGTTTTTTCCACTCCTCTGGGTATTTGTTTCTCACGTAGTTCTCATTCCACAGAATCACAGAACGAAAGAGGTAATTTAGGCCATTAAATCCAAACCTCAGCTCCGAGAATAAATCCAAATTAAAGCATGCTCAGTGGAGTGCCATCATTCAGCAAAGTGAAATCTATTTCTAAGCGCTCCATGGCTTAGGGCCTGGGTACTTACGGGACCGCCTGCTGTTACCGCATGCCTCCCACCGACCCGTACGCTCTCACAGAGAGGGACTTCTCAGGGTGCCGTCCGCCAAGCAATGTCGGCTGGCGGCCCCCAGGGGAAGGCCCTTCTCTGTGGGGGCTCCCACACTCTGGAACGAGCGTCCCCCGGGTTTACGCCAAATACCTGACCTTCGGACCTTCCGCCGCGAACTGAAGACACATCTTTTTATTCGCGCGGGGCTGGCTTAAATTTTATCGATTTTAAATTTTCTATTATTAATTTTAATGGGGTTTTAGTTTTATATATTTTAAAGTTTTTTTAGGCCAATTATAAAATAAGTTTTTTAATTTGTATTTTAAATTGTATATTGTATTGTCTATTTTTTACTTTTGGCTGTACACCGCCCTGAGTTCTTCGGGAGAAGGGCGGTATAAAAATCGAATAAATAATAATAATAATAATAATAATAATAATAATAATAATAATAATAATAATAATAATAATAATAATAATAATAATAATAATAATATTTCTTCCAAAGATAATTGGTTCTACTGTCAAACTGCACCATTTTTGCACCATTTTTCTTCCAGTACTACTCAACAAAAGGAAAATCTTGCAGAATTACCAAGTTTGTCAGGTGATCAAAGGAAATATGTAAGTAGTCCTTGCTTACAGCAATGTTTGAAGTTATAACAGCACTGAAAAAAGAAATCTATAGCCAGTCCTCAACCTTACAGCCACTGCAGCATTCTCACAGTTATGTGATTGTTGCTTGGGCACTTGGCAACCAGTTCACTTTTATAACAGGGGTGCTATTCAGCAGGTTCTGACGGGTTCTGGAGAACCAGTAGTGGAAATTTTGAGTAGTTCGGAGAACCGGCAAATACCACCTCTGACCCCAGGTTGGGTGGGAATGAAGATTTTGCATTATCCTTGCAACAGGAGTGGGGAGGGAATGGGAATTTTGCAGCATTCTTCCCATGGAGTGGGGTGGGAATGGAGATTTTGTAGTATCTTTCCCCTGCCACGCCCACAAAGCCACACTATGCCCACAAAGTCAAGCCCACAGAACCGATAGTAAAAAAATTTGAATTCCACCACTGATTTATAACAGTTGCAATGTCCCATGGTCACATGATCGCTATGTACAAATTTTATATCTGGCTTCCCACAAGCAAAATCAATGTGGAAGCTGGCAGGAAGTAGCAAGTTCTAGGCTAGTGACTTTGAGCTTAATGAGTGCAAGTAATTCTCTTAATGACCACAGCCAAAATGGTGTTATAAGTCAGGCATGAGTCACATTATTTTTACTTTAGGACCATGTTGCCAACGGGGTTGTCAATCCAATTGCAGCCATTAAGTAAGCACTACTTGTACTAACATCTTTGCGAGACCGCCTTCTGCCACCGATTGCCTCCCAACAACCTGTGCGCTCCCACAGAGCGGGTCTCCTCAGGGTGCCGTCGACCAAACAATGTAGGTTGGCGGCCCCCAGGGGGAGGGCCTTCTATGTGGTGGCACCAGCCCTATGGAACGAGCTACCTCCGGGGTTATGCCAACTTCCCAACCTCTGGGCCTTCAAACGTGAACTGAAAACTATTATTTCATTGAGCGGGACTAGCCTAAGAAATATTTTAGCGAAATTTTAACGGGTTTTAATCGGTCTTCGACCGTTTTAGTGATTCGGCCATTAAATATTTGCTTTTAATTGTTTTTAAATATTGTTATTTATTATATTTATATTTGTATTGGTGTGTGTATTTTAATATGGCTGTAAACCGCCCTGACTCCTTCGGGAGATGGTGCGGTATAGAAATGTAATTATAAATAAATAAATCTGATGCCACACACTTCTAGACTTTATTGCTTTCCAAATTAAATGTTTAAGAACAATTAAAATGAAGAAATGAAGAAAAAGACATTTAAAAAAAAAAGATAAAAATTCTAATATAGTTAAGGATTCGTCCATTCCATGGTGTTTTATATATAGTCGTTGTACCGAAGGGGTCTTAAACATCATAAATAAGAACTTTGACTTGCTCTCCTTTTCTCGCACAGCATTTAGCATCTTTCATGTGATGTATGTTGTAACTTAATGAGACTGATTTCAAGAAAACTTACCTGATATGTGAATAAGGCGGTTTTGTAGGTGAATATCTCTTATCATGAATCTTCATAATAGTTTTTAACTGCACTTACCAGATAAAGTTAATTGGTATTAAAGAAATAGGCCGAAGTAAAGAAAGATATACAAATGAGAAGATTCATCATTTTATTGGATTTGAAGACCATTGAGTTGTGCATCTTAATTGGGGCCAGTTGGGATCATTTCATAATTGCTGTCAGAATATCAGATTTAATTCTCTTTATGCAAATACTACAGTGGGATGGAGTTAAGCAAATTGTCATTTAAGGTTCCAAATGAACAAAGCTTTAATTATGTTGATTAGCCTTCTATAAGACAAAAGAAGGAACTCTAAAAGTGATATCTCTTATGAGTCTTGCATTACTAGTATCTAATGCTTTTATACAGTGTATGTATGCATTTGCATGATACTTATTTTATTAATACATTTCTATGCTACCCATCAATAGCAGTTTTCACATGAGTCCCCTGTAATAAAAAGAACTATGCACAAAGTTAATAGTTTGTGACAATTGTATATGTACCTTCCTCAGAATATGTACTTCTGAGTAGATAGGCATGCATAACAAAAAAAGGATCAGAGACATTGCTGAGCCTATTAGGTTGTTCTCTTTTTTCCCCCTGGTGTATTGGGTTATTTTTTTTCCCAAATTTTCATTTCTATTTTTTTTACTTTTGAGATGTAAGCTATCCAGAGTCATTCGGGAATTGGATGAACTGTGATTCCAATAAATAAATTAAATGTTCCAGTTCATGATGGTAATATAGCATGTTTTTCTGGATGTATCCTAACAGAACA
Source organism: Ahaetulla prasina (assembly GCF_028640845.1). Taxonomy (NCBI): domain Eukaryota; kingdom Metazoa; phylum Chordata; class Lepidosauria; order Squamata; family Colubridae; genus Ahaetulla; species Ahaetulla prasina. The sequence goes on from NC_080540.1 coordinate 263,600,790, forward strand.
TCATTCTTGCCAGACAGGAGAGCTTTCTGGTTCTTGTTTGTCTTAGATGCAAGAATCAAACATAGATAATCCACAAGATATTAAAACATAGCATTTGGAATTTGTGTTTTTGATTATTCAACCTAATTAATTTTTGCTTGTTGTAAGCAACTCTTTATCCTAAACATTTCTGAGAATCAACATCTTCGGTACAATTTATTTTCCTATTAAATAAGATAAGGACAGAGTGAAGTAGGAAAAAGATCAATCTAACAATCCATTGTAACTTAAATATTCTGCTTAAAATATTGTACCTGTGCTTAAACTTCAAAGCTAATCTATTGGTGTTTTAATGTGTAATCTTAGCTGCTTTTGTGTCAAAGGTTCAAGTTGCTTGCACAAGAATAGTTTTCATCCTTTTTATCACACTTTACTGCTTTTAAGAACGATTTTTGTCAGGGATTGCTGTGTATACTAATAGGCTAGAAAAAAATTTCTGGGAAAATGTAATTGAAGGCCGTCGAAAGATTAGCTAATGTATCTTCCAATTGATTTTGTTATTTTTCCCCCTAGTGTACTCCCTCTGACAATAATAAAATGAAAAATATTGACAGTAATCTCTGAAGTGAAAAAGGAAGGATATCTTCCATTGGGGCAAAGGTTTTTAACCAAGCAAATATTTGGTTATGAAAACTAAGTACCAACTTAAAAATTTAAGTGATAACAATATTTATATATAAATTAACTATATACGGTATTTATAGTTTTGTGTAATAATGAAATTCATTTTCCTAAAGAGATCCTTTCTGTTCAAACCATTGACAGCTTCTGTAGTATCTGGATACCTACCATTTCTTTGCACACCAACTCATATGGCTTACCTTTGCCATGTAGTTCATTACAGAAATTTCTTGAATAGATATTTAATCTTAATATGGTCCTGACTAACTAGATATAAGGGCAGCAGCATGGTACCTTTTTAATAACTTGTCTGTGTGTGTTATTTTCAAATCTCTACCAAATTATGAAGTGGAACTAAAATTCAGTTGCTAAATGCTTGCAGTATGGGTAACATTTCCTAGATCAGTATTGGGGTATACAAGTTCTGTAAAAAAAGGGGGTGTTTGTTATTTCAGGGTGTGTTGAGAGCCATGTTTCCAATGGTTTTCAACCAGGGGCATCTCTGGGGGACCTAGAGTATTTCAAGGGGGCCACAGATGAAAAATATCTAATAGGGCATAGTGTGTGATGAAAAGCAAAGTGTATAATTTTGCAAATACTATTGTTGATAACAGAAAACATACCAGTTATTGTGCCATGCCTGTTCCCGATAATGGGATGTGGACTGGGAGGCCCACAGGAGAAAAACAAGGACAGAAGAGGGATAATAAGTGAAAAATGGTTGAACAACATTGTTGTAGAACCAAAATAAATTATATTTCATTTAAATTTGTATTTGCATTCAATTAAAATTAAATGTATTTGACATTTTGTCCAAGCCATGTGTATACTTTTATTTGGGGGGGGGATGTTGCATTGAGTTCAAAGTTGCAAAGATTGGGGGATCTTGGTGTTTGGTTATTTCTTGTAAACATTTCATTACCAAACTAGATAATGTCATCAGGGAAACAAGAGAATGGGGTTTACTGCCATATGTGACTGACAGCTTGCCCTACTTGTCTTGATTAGGACTGTAGTTAGTGTGCTTGTTTCTAATGGGCCTAGTGAACTTGCTTGGCTGTAATATTTCATACAAGGTTGTTCTAGCTATTTTGTTGGTTTTTCCTTAGATATGTGCTAATTTGTGGAAGTTAATTGTAAGGCAGTTTGTGCCATGGACTGTTTGTTTCTTCCTTTGGCTTTTGTTGCTTTCTAAATAATTTGTAGATCTGGCTTTTGTCTCTGAAAGCTACTGCAAAGACTTTCAGAGATTATGTGACATCAACCTTTAGGTTAGCTGAAAAGGATTAGATGGCAAATGAACCTATGACAGAAACCTATGACATGTAAAAATCTTGAAAGAAAAGTTGGGTCAACTCTTGATTATTTTCAATTTACAGCATCAATGACAGGTTTTACTGCCTAGGTTTAAAACACGGAACTGTCAGGGGATCATGGATATCAACTTTCAAATGATGAGTTAAGAAAGTTTTAGTTTTGTAACGAATAATATTTTGAGCATAATACCAGTGGTCAGATTATCTCAGGGACCACCTCTATTGGAACTATTAGATCTAGTATGATAGCCATATGCTGCTGGTCCCATCTGCAAAAGAGTTTCATCTGATGGCACCTAAAACGTGTTTCTTTTGTGCTGTGGCTTTTGCCTTCTAAAACCTTATCCCTCCCATAGTGAGATTACTCCAAACCAGTGGCGGGTTGCTACTGGTTCAGTCCGGTTCCTGCGAACCGGTAAAATTGGTGGTGAGAGGCTCCATCCACCCATCCAAACATCATCACAGACAATCTGTGCATGCGCAGAAGTGCGCGCGCTCCCATTGCAAACCAGTAGCGAAGGTAAGTGGAACCCACCCCTACTCCGAACCCTCATGGCTTTCCAGAAAGTCTTTAAAATATGTTATTTTTCTAGTAAAAATAGAACAAAAACTAGAATCATGAGGTGAAAGGATAATCTTTTCCTTATGATATTTAGAGAGTAGATAAATCAGTGCAATTGAGCATGTTACTAAAATGTTGCTTTCTTATAAGGAAGGACACCAAATTATGAAATATGCCTGTTATGAAATAAAAAAGTTTGGGCTCTGATTGTAATAGAACCTGTCTATTTTACCAGATTTGTCACTTTACCATGATTATGTCACTTTCCTATAAAATGCTATATTTTGTTTTTATCTACTGAACACTTGTGAGATTATAACATATTCTTTACCTATTTAGTATGATTTTTGAGTGATGTGTCATTAAAAACATTAAAAGCTGACAGAAAAAAAAAGAAACACAGAGCCAAAGTCCTTTCCAATAGTACATTTTGGGAGAGACATTAAAGTAAATTGTGACAATATATCATATAATAATACTTAGTGGCATAGAACAGAGTAAAGCAGAATAAAAGAGACGGACTGTGGCATGATTAGCAAAAAGGCCTTAATAAAAATAACTAATGTTTAATCTGTAACTATTTGACTTTGTAATTAGAATTGAATGGAAAAGTGTTATCTTTAATACAGAAATGGTTAAAAAGCAAATAATAAAAGTAAATCTGAACATAGCACACATTTTTAGGAGCACATTTGATGGTCATTTAATTAGTCATCCAATGCTTTGGATATTAAAAGACCAAACTAAAAGAACTGTTATCAAATACTTCTAAGGGGCATCCATTTAAGAAAGACTGTTTTAATGTTTCTAGACTTCTCTGTTCACTGCTGATCAAATTATGCAGTTCCTAGGCTAAGCTATATACTGTGATGGTAAACCTATGGCACGCATGCCACAGGTGGTACGCAGCACCCTCTCTGTGGGCATGCAAGCCATCACCCCAGTTCAACTCTGCCGTGCATGTGCGCGCCTCCCGCCAGCTAGCTGATCATCGGGTCTCTGCCGTGTATGCATGGGGGTGTACATGTGAGGGGGTGGGGCACATGGGGCCACACATGCATGGGCTGGCGTGTGCAGGGGGGGCCACATGCACATTGCATTTTGAGAGTTCGGGAGTGTTTTGGCCACTCAGTCCAGAAAAGGTTAGCCATCACTGCTATATACTCTTGTAGAACATCCATGGCAAACTTTCTGTTGTAAGCGTATGTTATCTTAAAACGAATTCTGAAATGAAGTTCTTTTCCCATATTTTAACGTGGCTATCTAGCTGTATTGTGGAAATATGTAAATGTAGCTTGTGTTCAGGTTTTGCACAGAAATGTTTGAGACAGATGTTGGAATCTTATAAAGATCCGGAGCCTCTTTCTTTTTCATAGTAATGTCTCTCTGCTCAAATTATATCTCTCCTTATAGTGAGCATGCTGTCTCTGTGTTGTAGTGCAGCGGTAATGACATCTAGTGTATAACTGTGTAATGAAGCGTTTTTATTTTTTTTAATAAAAACATAACAATATTTTTTATAAAGAAAGCTGAAAATTGAAAGTAATATAAAGAATAAAGAAAGAAGAAAAGATAAGAAAAAAGGAGGACAAAGTCATAAATGCAGAAAACAAAGTAGAAAGAAAGAAACAGAAAGAAAGAAAGAAAAAAGAAAGAAAGAAAGAAAGAAAGAAAGAAAGAACTAGCTTCCAATTTTCTTTATATCATAATATAAATTTACGTTTTACTCTGGTTATATCATGAGTTTCATTTTTTCTAAGATCTTTTTTGAACTATCGAAATCATAAGTCATAAATTCATCTTTTTCGGTTCCAGACAAGAAGTCTAGAAAGGGTTTCCAATGAACCATACATTTTCTCTAATCAAAGATGTGGCCACTTTGCAAGTTCTATCATCTTTATCATTCATTCCTCCATTGTAGGCAATGTTGGCTCTTTCTATCTCTTTGCATATAATAATCTTGCTGTAGTTCCCATATATAAAAACAAAGTTCCCTGACTCTTTCCTGATTGTTTTTAAATCATTGCCCAGAGAAAAGCCTCTTACGGCATATTAAACTTTAAAATCTTTTGTATCGTTTGAATTGAAAACTTTCTGCTTTTTTTTTAAATGTCCACTAAGCATGATAGAAGTTCCTTCTTGTTTACATTTTCAACATAATTTTGAAGTAACTTTATTCATTTGAGACTGTTTCTGCAGTGGCGTACACTACTCAATACATCATTTTATTAAAAAAAAAATCTCTAAGATTATGACAGGGTGTAAATTCCAGACTTTTCAACTACATAGTCTCCACTGTTCTATCTGAATATTATAAACAAAGTGTATGAAGTATTTTTAAAAAGCCGTATTTAGGTTTAAGCTATATGTGAAGTATGCCAGGGAAAATTATTTTGATGATGGCTGTATGCATTGTCCTCTACATTCATCGGCTCAGTGTTTTCTCCAACAGAAGCACACCAGATTTGTCTATAAAGCACTTACTCTTTGTGCCATGTTTAGAGAATGGAACTAGGGTCATTTCCATTTAAGACTAATAATCAGCAGGGAAACTTGCGGCTTTGGCATCTCTGTGCCTCTCTTAGCCTGATTTATCTTACAAGACACTGATTTATAGACTTAGTAAAGATTATGTCCTATTGAATTGGGTTTGGGCTATCCAATTCCTTCTTACGGGAAATGTAAATGTGTATTACAATGTAAATGAATGCCATGTCAATCTTTATATTAACCTTGGTCAGCATCCTTATCACAGTCTGTTTTACAGCCAGAGTTTTACATGTTGAAATAGACAATTCCTGCTGCAATTCATAGCCACATAAAGCAAAATCTCAGTACTGTAAAGCTTCTCCCGAAAAATGTTAGCTAAACTTGCCCATGTTTGTTACATCATATTGCAATTCCTCTTTTAATATGCATGCAACATTATCTTCCGGCATTAATGCACATGGAGGGTTTTGTTGTGGTTGTTGTTTTTCTCCATGTCTAGAAGAAAACGGTAGAAAAAAGACTATCTTTTAAAACAAAACATTCTTTTTATTAAATTTCTACTCGTGCAAAGTTAGAGGCAGCAGCTGATATATATGCAGTTAAATCAAAACAGGGCATGGGATGGGAAACAGCAGTGACTGTATCTAATTTAATATACAGATAGATATATTTTTTTAAAAAACAAAAGCTTACATCACCACCAAACACATTGACTTTTCTTTCCTAGTTGTTTCCTTATTTATAAATTAAACATTTACTCTCCTCCATTTTGATTTTCCTCCTTGCCCTTTGGGTGATTTGTTCAAAGGGTCTCCGTCTGAAGTATTGCAGCAGAACAGATTCAAAAATTTCTGTTCAGAGAAGGAAGTGAAGAGTTTTGGTTCCCATTTTGCACTTCTGGAACAGTTTAAGGAAGGAAGCACCTTTACACCTTTTATTGTTCGTGGTTGCTGACATCATCTCCTTCCCTGACCACTCAGTGCGTGTTTCCTGCCATTCTGTCAAGACGCTGCTATGATACTGAGTGGGAGACGGACAGAATGTGTAAGAGAGCAGGCAGAGAAGAGACTGCAGTGTGTGGATTTCTCCACTGGAACTCAAGATTCTTCTTCCCTCAGCTGTCTCTGCTTTTGCCAAATTGTAAAGCGAACAGAAGCCCGCCAAAATGAAGTTCCTCATTTTAGCAAACAATCTGATTTTTTTTTGTAAGTGTTTGGGTTTCTGAAAGGGAGAAAATGCTGAAGGCAGTAATTTTGAAGACTGTAACATCAACATTTTTAATGCATTTGTTTATATATAATGCTGTCATTGTTTAAGAAGATTTCTTTAATGTAGACCTATTTGAATATGGTTTCTGGAATAATTTAATTCATAGCTAGTTTTGGGTGACGCACATTTTTTAGAGCAGCCAAGAGTTTGTGCTATTGTAACTTTTTTTTGGGTGGGGGGAGAAATGCATGGTAGGTTTTTCATAGGTGACTTTAAGTAGTTAACTACTGAAAGTTGATCATGTAGAAGTTTCAGAAGCAGGTAGTCAACATACTTTTAGATATTTGGCAATATCAGAGAGTAGATGGCTCATAAATTGACTATGCTTTTAAATTTATCCCACAATATATTAAGTTTCTTTACCATATAATTTAGCTGTAAGGGTTTGAATCTTTCCTATAAATATATATATAAATGGTAATTTCTATTTTTAGTTCATGCATGGATATGAGCATATTTATAGCGGTATTTTTCTGCTATCTTTTGGGCGGGGGCTGTAATTCAGCTGAAAAAAACCCTAAAATCCTACAAGGCCACTTTTGAGCAAAAAGCTATTCCTAATCTTTGTTGTTTATGACTGATAGGACTCTTATATCCCTGAATCATGTGTATGTTTCTAAGTGCTTGCGTATGTGCACATATGTATGTGTGAGTTAGTGAGTGTTTACAGATAGAAACAGTGAACATACTGTTAAGCTTCTTGATCCTCCACATTCCAGTATCTGAGAAGCAGCAACATAATAAATGGGATCAATGCTTCCTTTTTAAATTGCAAGGGTTATTCTCTTCCTCCCCACCATCACTTCCACCAACTTGTCAACAAATTGTTGCTGCAAACATGCACAATGGTTCAAATTCATCTTTTAAATTACAGTGATACAAATCCGGTGTTCTGTCAGTCTCCCTAGTAGGTTTATATTTGCTGGTTCCAAGAGGTATTTGTGAAACTATTTTTAGCATATTTTATATAGTTGCTGAATACTTAACGTTCCTGACACCGGACTGTTTCTATTTTTCTTTTTCTTTCTGAAAGCTCGATATGAAATGTGGAACTGATAGTTGTGTGGGAGGGGCTAACCATGCTGCTGTTTTACCCCGGCTCAGCTCACAAGTTCTTGCAGACAAGAGTGTCAGCATTCAGTGATTTCCCGTTCTCCCCCTATTCCTCCCTCCACCACCACCACTCCCCGCCCAGGGTTTTTCTCATGCAGGCTTCAGACTCTGGATGTGTAAAGCAACTCTCATCCTGGCTAACTGTCACCACTTCTTTAATCTGCCCACTCTGACCTTCCACCCTCAACAGAATAAGAGCTTAGGCAGACATAGGGCTGTAAGCCAATAGTGCCTCTGGCTCCACGTGAGTGAATGAAAGGAAAGGAAATTGTCCCATATGCTTTTGCTGTGGATTAGTCTATGGGTTGTCTATGTGGTGGAGAAAGCCTGTTAAACTTCTTTGGGTTCATCTCGTACATGAAAATTACCTGGCTTTTTTAAAATCAGAGGTAAGAATCACTATTTGGTATGGATGGGAGGTGGGGATGGGAGAAAGGCTAAGGGGATGGTCCCAAGAAAAAGTCCAATCAAAAACAAATAAACATGTTATGGTAACTGCCAGTAACTCTAAGGGACTAATATGACATGTTCAAATGTATATGATATGCAATACAGCTTTAGAGAGCTTGTTTGAATTCTACTCTTATTTCTGGATTGTTATGAACAGATCAAACTGCATCAGTTAAAATTGTAGAACTGTACAAATGGAACTGTTTCACCGACACATAACCTGATTTGGATAGTTAAGAAAACATCAGTTCTGCAGTTTTTAATTATATAAAGTAATAGTACCAGCCATTATATTATGAAAACATTAAGAAATATAATGCTGATTTGCAGTATAACCGTATACATTTCTATCTATGAGTAAGCCCAGTGAATTTCAAGGGATTTATTCTCTGAAAAGTATATTTAAAATTGCATACTCAGAATGTATAGAATGTGGAATTTGTGTGAAAGTAACACATACTTCCTTCAATTTCTATTAAAAAGCCAAATATCTTTTCACTAAGAAAAAGAGGAAAAAGGGGGACATCAAAATGAGAATCAGTTTTATTGCATGAAAAACAGTACATTGACAAATCATTGCTTTTTATTTTTACATAATTGTTCAGGTTGGCGGTAAGAAAAACAAGTGTCCAATTAACCAGAAAAAACTTAGTCTGCACATTTATATGCTTTTAATTAATAAATAATTTTGTTATACCAGAATTGTGTATAAAATATTAAGGCTGCAGTCCTACATGCTCACTCACCTTAAAACATCTGACTAATAGGAATAGGATTTTACTGTAATATATATGAATATGAAAAAGCTGGTTTCTCCAACTAATATTAAAATCTTTTCATGACATTTGCAGCCAACTTTTAGCATTGCAAAAAGCAACTAAGAGATTTCTGTCTTTAGGTTTTATGTAATTTGCATTATATTTTTATCTATGCTGAAATTCCATTGGTTTTTAATTCACAACTATATCTTTTATTTTTAGTTTATGTTTTGCAGTCAGTAGGATTAATATTGTGGCTTCTAGCATTTTTGTGGAGGAATATAAGAAGTGCTGCCATGTGTTTGTGGATTTTTGGTGCAATTATGACTTTTTACAATGTGGTTTTTGTTTGTTCGTTTGCAGTGTATAGGATTTGGTACATGGAATATATCAACAACTGTTCTATTTATTGTGTTTCCTGTAGATGGAGATATATACAAATGTATTTAGGGAATATATATGTAGTAAACTATGATAGAAGGATGAATATTTTTTCTTTTGAAATCTTTTTAAATGCAAGATAATTTTAAAAGATTTAAGAATCAGTTGACATTTCCCATATATCAAATAAAACATTAATAAAATAATGGTCCAGCCTATTTGCATAATAAGAAGCATTATTATCTCTTCTATTTTCATTCAAAAGTGAATTAGCTTGATTACTTAGCTTTCATAGGTATGGAAGGCTTCATTAACTCCTCTGATTCAAGTAATTTTTCATATTTCTGACGATGTATTACAGAACAGAAAAATGTACATCGATGAAATGTAGGAGAGCATTTACTTTAATTGTTATAGTGATGCCTTAAAACGATTCTCCTACACTTACACTTTGAATCTCGTCTTGTATGCATGAATGTTCTAAATAATTGTCTGTAGAACTAGAGTGCCAAAGGTATTTAAGAAAAACCTTGACAACCATCTGTCAGTAATTAATAATGATAATGCCGAACCATTCTTGACTTCATTTCTAATGTAGTTGCTTATTTAGCAGTTCCACATGCTAAATGCATTCAGGCCACTTGATAAAATACCACAACTAATCAAGTTCTATTGAGATTTTGTCTGAGTAACTTAACTATTCACTTCTTTTGTGTATTTGGCAGGAACGGATGCAGGGGTCTGTGAATTGAATTGTGTAAGTGCTGAAGAAGGAGTCTTGGTTTGAGGAAACAGGAAAGAGGAAGGAAAGAGAAGAAGAAAATACAGAAGTGTCGGAACGAACGAAAGAAGAAAAACGGGGACTATGGGGAGAAAAAAGATTCAGATCACGAGGATAATGGATGAACGTAACAGGCAGGTAAGTTGAAATTTAAAAATCCTGTATCATCAGATCTTATAAAGGCTATAATTGTCACATCTGCATTGAATCAATGGAACATAATAATGGAACATAACATGTGTTTCATGTGTAGAGTTTTCAACTTCTATTGAACTATTAACATACACACATATTTGTAAAACCAAAATATTCCTGAAATTCCTTATCTCATGAAATGATTGATACTTAATGCAATATTTTTATTAAAGTAAAACACACTTCATTTTATCATCCATATAACTGCTTAGTATCTTAATTTGAATTAACCCAATAATCAAGATAATTCATATAACTCTTATCATTTTTAATGAACTGATTTTTGAAATTGATTTGTCTCATATTGGATAGTTATATTGTTTAATTTTTATTTTGTAATGTAAAACATAACATGGCGGCACTTTGAGGACTTGTTCAAATTGTTATTCTTATTTAAAAATTTCTTTTATGAAATCTGAGAGTTCTCAAGATAAAATGTCTAGTTTTATCTGGATAATTCTGAAATGTCAGCAATACATCTTGCATCAATACAGTAACCCTATACAGAAATTACTTCTGGAAAAATTAAATTATTATTGTTTAAAATTAAGGCTGCAATTGTTTTCTACGAAAAAATGTATAAAAACAAAGAAACAAACATTAAAATTTAACACATTATATGCAGGCATGCAAAAAAAAAAGTTTAAAATCTGCTAACCAGAAAAAAAACAGATGTGACTCCATGCATCTTCAAATATGTTATGGATGCATGCTACATCTTGGGTTTAGATTAGGTTTTGAAAATGGGAATACGTTCCATTTAACTCATTTTAATTGATTATGCAGGTCCAGAGGCTTATGGGTAATTGTTTCTTTCTATTCCTGCCACAGACAGCATTTCTAAGTATTATTATTACTCCTTTTTCATAGCTAGATCAGTAAGAAGACTTAATCTCATTTTACCCCTTGGCGATCCCTGTGCTGTCCTTAGATTCCAATGCAATCAGGGTATCCATAACTAGCAAGCAGCTTTTTGCCTGCATCCCTCTTGCTGATCAGTTGCATGCCACTTATAAATATGATGCAATGTAGGAATAATTTATAGTTCTAATTTTCAAGTGAGTCTTGTGTAAAATTTGAAAACACTGCAATTACAAGCATAACTTGACCTCTTCATGGCAGAAAATCAAGTTTCAAATAAAGGCAACAGTGATAATACTTGATAGATTCATTCAAAGTCTTCCCTCTAGATTACTTATTGTTCTGGGAAAAATCAAAAAGCATTAATTTTGTCAGTAGCAAAGTCTCATATCTGTTTTAATTGTTTATTGTTTGGAATTTAAATTTAAAAATAAAATAGAGGCTAGCAACGTTAAGGGTATAGACATTGGTAAATTTTGCCATAATTCTTTTAACCATTTTCTTTAAATTTATGTCAAAATAAATTTAAAAGTGGAGGAAATTTAAATGTCTACTTATTTTTTTAACGGAATAAAGTTTGCGCATACATCAGATCTTTTCTTTTAGGCAGATTTGGCAATATTTTCAGATGATATATTTTTAAGAATAGGTGTTTTCTGCTTTTATTGAAAAACTTCTGTATATTCAAAATACAGATATTATTTAGTCAAGAAATGTTTGAATAAAATATTATTAAAAAAATCAGAATGTTACATTTAATAAATATCAATGACCAGAAACAGGATCCAGCCACAGCTAAGTCTTGCCGATTTCAGGACAGATTTAAGCCACTGGAGTTTAAATCAGTTAAATTTAAAGGAGCTTAACATTGACTCAATTATTAGTTTTGCTATTTCTTAGAAAATAAAATTAAATGTTTCATAATTCTTATAATAGTGAACCGATTAAATCAAGAGTTGGAAGAAGTTAAATTATATGACTAAATTATAAGTTTTTATTAGAGATTCTATGCATCTGACTATATTTTCTAGAGGGGACTACAGAATAGTGTGTAAATCAGAGCTAGAGCCTTCAATAGGTTCAGTAAAAATCTTTGTTTCTCCAGTGGATAATTTCTGCTGAGCCAAGCAGCCATCTTTTAACAGAGGCAAATCTGGATCCAACCTATCATTGTTGTAAGATATAAGAGTGCATATTAAACTCCATATATACTATGTATCTCTTTCAAAAATATTAGGAAAATAATTTTAGAATAGTGTAGAATCCAATTCCTGATGAAATTGGGGAATTTAGGTTAGTCGTGGCTATTTTTTTTCCTTCTGATTCAGTGGGATTTTGTGAGAACTTTCTTTAGATACATAAAGTTTGTTTAGTTGCATACTTTTTAATTAATAGTTGAGTGCTTAAGATTTTCACATGCTTGTATTGGAGACTTGCTTATATTAAGTTAAAAATAATGAGTATGAAAAGGATCAAATTATCATTGTGTTTTCAGTAACTCTTTAATTTGCATAAGAAAATATATATTTTCTTATTATTAAAATTAGGATTAGTTCTGTGGGAAATATAGATGGGTTAATTTTCTTTTCTGAAACATAATTTGGTTGATTGCATCTATAATATTATTTACATTGACATTGGTAGACAAAAATTTAGAATTTGTTCCTTCCTTTTTTGGCTCCTGCTTGCCAACCTAGAAAAGGAGACACTTTATTCTGTAATAGAATGATTATGAATTGCAGTACATTTATGTGTGTGTGTGTGTGTATATATACATATACATATACATATACATATACATATACATATACATATACATATACATATACATATACATATACATATACATATACATATATATATATATATATATATATATATAATTTCGTGATAAAATACCAATTAAGCATTTTGCTGTTTCTGCTTTAGTCCATCAAAGCACAACATCACAACACTGCATAACATCACAAGGCAGTGTTTCCTCAACATATGAAAATCTTTCAGAGTATTTTTATAAACACCTACAATTTTGATCATCCATAATTTAACATCCTCCATTCAATATTTTAATACTTTTTCTTTTCTTAAGTTATGCATGTTAAATTTGGTTTGACTAGTTTTTAAATAGAATCTGAGATTCTCAAGATTTGCAGGGTATTTCAAGAATCATGTGCTCACTGAAATTTTTTTACTCATGCCAAAAATAGCTTACAAAATTTTGAGAGCTATTAGTTATAGCAGCCAGTGCAAAAGCAGTTATAGAGATGGTATAGAGAATAATTCCAAGTAAGGGGTGTAAAAATCAAAATGAATTAATTTCCGACTTCATGCTGTATTTAAACACTTTCCTGCAAAATGAGTTTCCTCTATATCGTCTAAATTCCTTTTTGCAAAATTTCTTATCATTTAATATTGTAATACAATTGTATTTTCCATTTGCCATTATAAAATGAAGTTAAATAATAGCACTCATTAATTATTAGTACAGCTAAATACATTATGAAGTATAGTAAGGTTTACTTTTAACAGTTAAGAAACCTGCTCGTCCACCATTATCACCAAAAGTAGAAAAGTAAGAAATTAATATGTTAAAGTGACAGAATCAGTTGGTTTCATAACCCTGTTGTTAGGGTCAAATGCACTCTAAGAAATCCATGCAAATACCGGTAGTATGTCATTCTTTTAAAAGATAATGCCATTAAAAAATAAAAGTAAGTTAAGGGGAAAAGTGCAAAATATGGTTTCTGGAATTCTTAATAGTAGCTCTTGATCATGTGACTTGAGAAGAAGGATGAGGAATAGGTTAAACTGATAGAGTGAACAAAATTGGGAAGCACTGCCCAAATACAGTACATAGGAATGTACTGGGTAATTTTTTTTAACATTTTTTCTTTTTCATCTTGATCTTTCTTTTGCCAGCTTTTTCACCTATAATGATTTTTTTATTCTGCTCTGTTTTAGAGAATTAATGTGCTGATGAATAGAGTAGCAATCTGTTTACATGATTTATTTACAATATTCCTTTGGAAAGAAATATATTTATTTCAACTAAAATAGGTCGATGTAATGTACAAAACCTACGCTAACAGTATATTATATCAAGTTATGAAAAAAATAAAAGAATCTTATGTTTCTGTGTGTAAAGACATGCACATTATAACACTGTAGTTGTGCAAACACAAAAGAGTAGCAGTTGTGAATTATTAATTAGAAAAAAGGCTCTCATTTTTTTTTTCCATAACTGCCTTACGCTTTCAATGCACAATAATGTTTCAAAAGTAAGCAGGGCAGATAAAGTATTTTATGTAAAACATTTTACCGCTTTGATACTCGCCCACTGAATTCAGTGCAAATATTGTACCTTTATCCTTCCTTCCTTTCTTCCTTCCTTCCTTCCTTCTTTGGGCTGCTCAATATATCAAGCCTAAAAATTTTGTTCTGCCACCTGAATATCTCTGGCTGTCTATATTCCCGGACCAGAGATTGACACTGTAGCACCCATGGGTGCTATAGTGACGGTGAAACCACTAGATGGCATACATTGTCTATATATGTTTGGGTGGGGTGTGTGTGTTTGCGTTTGTAAAAACCCGCACATATAAAATGGCCAAAATTCCATCCAAAGAGCCAAATTCCACAAGATCCCTTCCTGATTTTTTAATTAAAATTATTTCGTTCTTGCATCTCCCATGTTATAAGGCATGCAGCAACTTCCAGCTTCCTGAAAAGATTACTAATTCTTTTGGAGACAAAAAAAAATCCTGCCGGTCTCTCTCTCTCTCTCTGGTGTATACAAATATAGATATAATGAACTGTGTGACAACATACAAATGCTGTCAATAAATAAATAAATTGTAGCATTTGAAACTACAACTGGGCATTATGTAATCACAGCCTAGTCTTAATAAAATTAAGTACATCGCCATGATGTAAAAAAGATGTTGAGACTCTAGAAAGAGTACAGAGAAGAGCAACGAAGATGATTAGGGGACTGGAGGCTAAAACATGAAGAACGGTTGCAGGAACTCGGTATGTCTAGTTTAATAAAAAGAAGGACTAGGGGAGACATGATTATGAGTAATCGCCTGGATTACTGCAATGCTTTCTACATGGGGCTTTCCTTGAGGAGCACCCAGAGGCTCCAGTTAGTCCAGAATGCGGCTGCGCAGGTGATAGAGGGAGCCCCTTGTGGCTCCCATATGACACCACTCCTGCGCAGACTGCACTGGCTGCCTGTGGCCTTCCGGGTGCGCTTCAAGGTTTTGGTAACCATCTTCAAAGCGCTCCATGGCTTAGGGCTGGGCTATTTACGGGACCGTCTACTGCCACCGATTGCCTCCCACCGACCCGTGCTCCCTCACAGGGAAGGACTCCTTAGGGTGCCGTCCGCCAGGCAGTGCCGACTGGCGACACCCAGGGGAAGGGCCTTCTCTGTGGGGGCTCCCACCCTCTGGAATGAACTTCCCCCAGGACTCCGTCAACTTCCTGACCTTCGAACCTTCCGCCGCGAGCTTAAAACACATCTATTTATCTGTGCAGGACTGGACTAGAATTTTAATTTTAAATTTAATTTTAATGGGGTTTTTACCATTTTAATTGTGATTTTAAATTTTGGCCTATTTAAATAAGTTTTTTAATTTAGTGTTTTATCTTGTATTATATTTGTATTTTTATTGGGCTGTAAACCGCCCTGAGTCCTTCGGGAGATAGGGCGGTATAAAAATTTGATTAAATAAATAAAATAAATAAATGATAGCAGTCTTCCAATATCTCAGGGGTTGCCACAAAGAAGAGGGAGTCGGGCTGTTCTCCAAATCACCTGAGGGTAGAACAAGAAGCAATGGGTGGAAACTAATCAAGGAGACAAGCAACTTAGAACTAAGAAGAAATTTCCTGACAGTTAGAACAATTAATAAGTGGAACAACTTGCCTGCAGAAGTTGTGAATGCTCCAACACTGGAAAAATTTAAGAAAATGTTGGATAACCATTTGTCTGAAATGGTGTAGGATTTCATGCCTGGGCAGGGGGTTGGACTAGAAGGCCTCCAAGGTCACTTCCAATTCTGTTGTTGTTGTTGTTGTTGTTGTTGTTGTTGTTGTTGTTGTTATAAATATATATTTACTTTTTCCCCCTCAGTATTGCTGTATTATGAAGTGAGGTAAAGAGGGTCAGTTATCACTCTTGCTGAAATCTCGAGTCTTTTTTTGAAAATTAAGACTGCTGATTAAGACCTCTCTTTGTGGATAAGAAATGTTGAGAGAACTTCTGGTTCTTTTGTTTTAATTTTCCAAATAAAGCCAGAATTTTCTTTAAAAGTTACCAAGCTAGTGGCATACCAGTTAAAAAAAATATGCTGTTAAAATAATGCTATGTTTGATGCATTTAAAGGAAGTATAATAATCTTGTCTGACCTAGATTTGCAGCTGCTATGGGACATCTCTGTGTATTAGCCTCAGAAGCATAACCTCTTTAGCGTTTCAGAACTACCAGGTTTTTGGTTTTGGACCACAATATATTAAAATGTATTATTATAAATAAAAATGGTGGAGGTGATAGTGGCGATGATAATGATGATGATGCAATGAAATAGTGAGAAATATCATTAGATGAAAGGTTTTAATCTTTATATATTTATGGTATGACTATGGTTAGCAGACATTCTGATCATGTAAGAATAAGATTAAAACAGATTTTTAAATGTTTCTCTAAGTTAAAAGAGAAGGGACACCTTTGTGTAATAGCTTTGGGACACTTTGTGTAGTAGCCTCATAAGCATAAGCATAAGGATTCGTATATATACAGCAATCCATACTTGTAATGGTTTAGGATTGCTTGGAACATGGACTTGTGGATGATTAATGCAAAGATTTATGAATTGATTCCAATACCTCTGAAGCCTGACAGTAGAAAGGCAGAGAATTAAAACAAAAAGCTTCAGACGTGTGTGGAGCACATCTGAACAAAAATATTATCCATATTTTGACCCAGATATAGGGGGCTGTATGTACAAAAATGTTTCCCCGAAGCATGTCTCATAATACAATGAAACACTCAACCCCAGAAACCACATTCTAAAAGTCAGGCATTTATGATTGGAATGGAAGAATATTGAAAGAGATTAGCAACTACTAGAAGTGGAGATAAAAAGGGGTATAAGACAGTGATGGCGAACCTTTTAGGGACCAAGTGCTCAAACTGCAACCCAAAACCCACTTATTTATCACAAAGTGCCAACATGGCAATTTCACCTGAATAAGGAGGCTTTGTGAGGAATTTCAATCATTCTTTAACAACTTGATTTCTCCCTGGTGGGACTGGATTTCTTTAACAGCACAACTCAGGAATGATAAGAGTGTAGTGTAGTAGCCTCTGGAGGGACATCACATCCTTATTCCTTCTTTCCTTCTTTTCCCTTCCTCCCTCCCTCCTTCCCTTCCTTCCTTCCCCCCTCCTCTGATTTCACCTTCCTTCCTTTAATCCTGTATATTATGGTTCATTATTGTTAGTATTTATTAAAGAAGAAAGTAGCTTAGAAGCTCTCAGCAAAAATAACAGCAGCTGTTGTTTGTGGCTGAAGCTATCCTTGGCTGTTATTTACACACACACACACACCTATTTTTATTCCACTTTCCCTGGGATCTTTAATAAACCGTAACCCTCCTCGCAGCCTTTTAGCTACTATTGTCCCACCTTGCTTCCCCCTCCCCTTGAAATGAGGCTAGGGAAGAAAGTCAGGAGGGGGGATTCTAAGGGGGAGGGAAGAAAAGACCCAGGCAGATCACTCTCTGAATAGTCTCCTGCCCAGATTTCAACTGATTTCCTGGCCAATTCTCCGACAAACAGACTCCACCCCCCTTTTGGGACTCTGGACCGCGGGACCTTTGTTTTCCCTATTTATTGGGGGAAATTGGATTTTTACTGGTCTTCCCCATGCCAAAATGAAAGCCAGCCGGGCTTCTCCACCTAGAAGCCCCCGTACCCTTCCCCTGCTCTCTTCCCCCAACCCCCACTCAATCCATTTTGGGACAGAGGAGTGCGTGCTGGAAACGTGTGTTGGGATGACATGGGAGTGCTCCTTCTGATGCTCCGGCACTCAACCCACGCTCCTCCAGGCCTGGCTTGCTGAGGAGGGGGGAGCAGCCCTAATGCCTCCACTGCCCCCCCCCCCATGACCCCAGCCATCGCTGCCTGGCTTTCTCAAAGGCATGGTGCATTTCAAAGGCAGCAGCTCACATCTGGAGGTGCCAAACAGCGGGACAGCTGCAAGCACTGGGGCAGGCCTCTCCATCATCTGACTCACCAGTGGGGCCACTTCTGCTGGGCCAGCCCTTCCTGCAAGGCTTTTGTGCTCAGCACTTGGCCGCGGGAGGGGAGCGCTTCCCCATGCTGCCCCTTTCTTTCTCTTGGCCCCGCCAATGAGGGAGGAGGAAGGCTGGGCTTGGAGGATAGCCCCCACCCTGCAGGATCTACCCCTGCCATTCTCTTCCAGCCCTCTTTGTTGGCAGCAACAGCAAAAGTACCACAATGAAGGCAGAATCCTGTTGCCGTGCAAAGGCAAGTGCAGGGTGCTTCGCTCCTGCACTGAGGCTCCACCTATTACCACTGCCGCAATGGGGCAACAGTTCTTTCATCCCTCTGCTGCAACAGGACCACAGGGAGCCACAGCATAGGGATGAAAGAGCCGCGTGGGTCGCATTGTGGCTCACAAGTGAAAAAGTTCACTACTGTAATGCTCTCTACATGGGGCTCCCCTTGAAGGGTATCCAGAGGCTTCAACTGGTCCAGAATGTGGCTGCGCGGGTGATAGAGGGAGCACCGCGTGGCTCCCATGTGACACCTTCTGCGCAGTCTGCACTGGCTCCCAGTGATCTTCCGGGTCTAATTCAAGGTGCTTGTTATCACCTTTAAAGCGCTCCATGGCTTAGGACCGGGACCACCTACTGCCACCGGTAGACACCCACCGACCAGTGCGCTCTCACAGAGAGGGCCTCCTTCAGATACCATCAGCCAGACAATGTCGCTGGCGATCTTCAGGGGGAGGGCCTTCTCTGTGGGGGCTCCTGCCTTCTGGAATGAGCTGCCTCCGGGGCTCCGTCAACTCCCCGACCTCCAGACCTTCCGCCGAGAGCTGAAGACATTGTTGTTTCAACGTGCAGGACTAGCTTAAATGTAGTTTTAAATTGGGGTTTTAAATTGGGGCTTTTAAATGGGTTTTTTAATTGTATTTAAAATTTTAGGCCGTATATTGAATTAGTTTTTTATACTGTTTTTTAATTTGTATTATATGTATTATGGTTTTATTGGCTGTGAACCGCCCTGAGTCCTTCGGGAGAAGGGCGGTATACAAATTTAATAAATAAATAAATAAATAAATAAATTCAATTTCAACTTTGCAAGCAGTTGGAATTGATTGAGTTAAACACAATGGAGAAACAAGACTGGAGCTGGGCTGGGGCGAAGGCATGCATGAATGCCCAGAGAAGGCTCTGCATGCCACTTCTGGTATGCGTGCCATAGGTTCGCCATCATGGGTATAAGATAAACTTTTTGCCAGCTGATTGTTCTTGGAACATATGCAAATATCATATTTTAATACATTAAAAAATGCAAGTTTGGGCTCATGCATTGATCCAAATGATTACAGTGCTTTGATGGCACAGAACAAATAACTCTGGAATAGATATATAGACAAGTTACTGCAGTTTCATTTTAGCTCCAGTGTAGTAATAAAACCTGAATGAATCATGACAGGCTTGCTGTATGAATTTTACTGAGGTTTGGATGTCCTATGATACTGGCAGCATTGCTGAGGTGTCATGTAGGATGTCTGCTTCTAGAGGTATCTTTAGAGCCAGGGCAGAAAATTCTCTCTCATTCCCTTGCTCAGCATTCTACAAGAGAAATACAGCCAGAAACAGTGTTAATCGGCAGGTTCCTGACACACTCTTCCCTAAGTGATAAAACAATATCAGGCCTGTGGCTGACTTAATTAATCATATCCCATTGGCCACAGTGAGAGAGATTAAAAACAAAAAGGCTCTCCCGATGTGTCTTTGTTTGGATTCTCTCCCCTTCTCAACTGTACAGAATTGAGTTCATAAGTTTGATTAATTTGCTGCATAGTCATTTTAGCTTTAATGTCAGTGGCTAACAAATTCAACATCTGTCAGGCTTATCCAGGAAATGGAAGAGGAACCATACTTGTTGCTCTTCTTGTCTGTTTTTTCTTTTTAAAAAAAGAAATCCCTCCCATTGTAGACAACAAGATAATGTTAGAACTAAGAAAGAACCTGATTTTTTTCCCCATAAGTTTGTGACTATGGATTCACTGGCTCCCTCCCTCCTGATCAAGCCTTGTTGTGGTTTCTGATTCCTCCTCTTTTGTTTTGAAGGTAGTAATCAGTTTTATTTATCTATTGTAATATTCTCTGACCTAATTTTTTTTTAAGTCAGGGTAAAAAAAATTACCTGAAGGGCCAGAATGAATATGATGTTCAGTTGCTTATCTAAAATTTTAATCTCCCTCCGTTTGGGAGAAGGTACTCCAATTCATTCTACAATTCCTGTGATTCCCCCCCACCCTCACAGTTAACCAATATCTGCTTCCAATATTACATACATTATTTCAAAATAAAAATATCAATTTTTCTGTTAACTCTAGTTCTGCTTCAGTATAGTGAAACACAAGGCTGTGAAATTAAATTAAAAGGAAAACAAGGTATTTATAATGACAAAAACCAAAACAATTCTCTGGCTTTTATTTATTATATTTAGAAAATGTATCATTCTTGTAATTTTATTATAGGACTGAATGCTATATGCTACACTGCAATGGTGCATACATTAGCTGCTGCGTTTGATTAATTTTCTTCATGCAATCAACAAAATATTTTTAACAACATTAAAAAGATTAAAAAAGGTTCCAAATTAATCAGGCAGCACATTTTCATTATTTTAAATACAAGAATCTAGAAATCTGGCAAAACATGTGAAATAATCTGCCTTCAAAAATGGGGATGCATTCAATTATATATGTGAGCAATCTAAAATTAAAGGATTATTTTCTCTTATCAATGGTTGACTGGTATCATGAGTTGAAACAAATTTGAGCTCATTAATAAATTTGGTATATATGCTTTTGGTTTTAATAATGAACATGTACACTTACATCATTAGAAATTAAAATTGTAAAATATCGTAAGTGTAGTATCTTGCAAGTTATATTGAAGATTGTAAAACAAGATGCAGCATATGGCTTTCCAGATGTGGCTGGGCTACAACTTCTAGGGACCCACCCAACATGCCAATAAGTGACGGATACTGAAAGTAATAGTTAAATAACATGAAATTATCAAGCAGCTTATACCAGCACATTTGCTGATTCACACACATGCAAAAAGCCAGAAGGCTTTGTATACAGATACAATAATCTCATTTTTTTCAGTCAGTTTACTGTCACAAATTATGCTGCCTGTATCCTTACATATGAAAATTCATAAAAGCAAAATATAATAAAAGTTTCCATATTTTATAAAAACATACTTTTTCCCTTCATACTTGAAAAATATGTTATTCAATAGTTGACTGTGCTTTAAATAAATAAGATGGGAATTGTAATTTTTTTTTTTACTCAAACAGAATTTTTAGGGGGGGGAAATTTTAATAGTAGTATTCTATTGCATAGTTGAGTCGGAAATGTTTTAAAATATATGTTCTTATAGCTATGATTCTAGTATTTCTTTGTTCATGCCTATATTTGAACAACAATGATAGCTCAAGATAAATATACGGAAAATTTAAGATATGCTTATTAAGAAAAAAAAACCAAGACTTTTCATTGTTAGACATTTGCACATCTTTATTTATGCCTAGTGAAGCCAAATTCCAAAAGCTGTCCTTGAGGTACAGAAATTTTGTTTGTTGAAAAAGAGGGTGCTAAGTGATACCAGTATCCAGGGGCTCCATGGATCAGGAATCCTTGACTGATAAACTGTATTGAAGCATAATTTTAGAATGAATTGTTTATATAGATTACATTGCTCTTCATTCTCAGTACAAACAGGAATGTAAACAGCAAACCATGTCAATGAGTTGTCAAAGACTAGAACAAGCAAGCCAAAGAAACAATTATGTCTGTCTTTTAAGGATTCGTTTGGAAGGCCCTCAGGGAATAAGAGCTGGAGGTGGGAAGCAAAACTAAAGTCATTGTGTGGAGGAAGAAGTTGCACTCTTCCTGTTTTGACAGGAAATGGAGACAAATGTGCTTCCTGACCATTTGCTCAGTAGGGAATGAAATATTCTCTGACCTTTACCTCATGAACATTTTAGCTTTGTTTTAACTAGTAAACATGTTTTCAACCCAAACATGTATTTATATTTGCCAAAGTGTCTTAGCATTTTCTGGCTAAAGTGTAGTCTTATTGTTTATTACAATGCATTCAGACAAATTCTTCTGCACTATCGTGTAATATTCAGCAGGATATAGTTTGTTGCAGAAAGAAAGTTTTTTCATACGATTCTCAAAAATATCCACAATGTTTACTTTAGGGATAACAGAATACAGTGCAGAGAGTGAAACAGAATGAGAGATAATCAAGAATATTCCTGTCATGCAGTAAATACAGAACTGCCATTCTGAGGAAGCCCATCTATCCAACTTGCAAAGAAATAAAATTGTTTTCAGATGTATTCAAGAAAGGAGATGCTAAATATCGATAAGTCATAAAGTCGTAAAGTTACAATGCCAATTTATATAGAGTTGTCCTTTTGTTTGCTATTTTTAAAAGCAAATTTGCTTACAAAATATCCAGTCCTATATTTGAAGTGTAAGATCTGTGGTGTTAAAAGTATTACAGTAAAACTGCAGTTTGATTAGCTCTCTTCTTCATTACTAGACTTGTTTTTGCTACTTGTAGCAAAAAAAAGGTGGGGAGTGGGGCCTGTTTCATGGTAGTCCAGGAAGCTGTGCTCTCTTTTATTCTGCTTCCCAATCCTCAACCCAGTTCAATAGCCTATTTAGATTTAAGTATGTTCAATCCCACTGAAGTTAGTGATACTCAATCATCTTAATACTTCAAATCTTTTTTTTTTTTTTGGAGGGGGAGGCTTGCTTAGGAATGGATGGGAATAGTTCACATTAGAGCCACAACTTGAAAGCATCTGTATTGCAGCTCCTTTTTAGCCAGTTGTGGATCAGCATGCTTTGTCAAGGACAATGGTTCCCTTTTCAGTTTCTGCCAGTCCTGTCTTGTCCATGTAAATTATACTGAAGGATTATAAGGAACATAGCAGGAGGGTGATGAACTGTCCTTGGCTGCTCTTTTTAAAAGTCCTTTCATTCAGTAGGTCCTATCTGGTTGTGATACAAAAGAAGATTTGTCAGGGGAAAACCGTCCAATGATGCTTCAGTTTATCACTGCTGCTGAGTGTAATCATAAAGTTGGATGCAAGAGAATCTTTGTTCAGACCTGATTTGAAACATAAAGTAAAGAGAAGAGAGAAAAGGAGATTTAGCTTGGAGACTTTTACTACAAGAAAACTGTTGACAGTTTTGTATGGAAGCTAATTGTACCTAAGTACTTTAGATCAGTGGCCCCCAACCTTTTGGGCACCAGGGACCAGTTCTGTGGAGAGAGGTTTTTCTGTGGACCTCAGGGGGCATGGTTTCGTGTGCTGCCTTCACTCAGTGGATGGAGCTTTGCTTTTTTGCATGACATGCCGCGGTTTCTGGCATGCCACGGTCTGGTGCCAGTCCACAGACTTGGGGTTGGGGGTTCCCTGCTTTAGATACTTTTCTAGAAAAGATATGCAGAAGCCCTAACAATTATGGGCTGGAAAATTGAAAGAATATAAGAGCTATAAAGAGTTTTGGGAGGGTATTTTATTTTTGATAGATATAATGTTGGATCCAGATGGTTATGACTAAAAATCTGATTAACTTCAGTAGGAGCAACAAACTCAGTTTTATTGACGATTTTCAAAAACATTACAATTTAATTATAATTAAATTAGCATTAAGCATGTCTATTATTTCTACATGGTGTATTTTTATTTTTGATAGATATAATGTTGGATCCAGATGGTTATGACTAAAAATCTGATTAACTTCAGTAGGAGCAACAAACTCAGTTTTATTGACGATTTTCAAAAACATTACAATTTAATTATAATTAAATTAGCATTAAGCATGTCTATTATTTCTACATGGTGTATTTTTATTTTTTGTATTTCCATTTCTATGTGCAGTGGAATAATGGAAGACTATAGCAATATGGGGCTCTCTAGATGTGTTAACATTAAATAATTATTGAGGATGATTTTGGTTAGGATTTCTAGAAAATACCAGGATAAAGAAATTAAATAATAGCTCCAGTTTGTATGGTGAAATAAAAGGGTCACAGCAAGTCTGTTCTTTCTTTGTATCTGTGGTGGATACCAACACTGTTATTATAGGAAGGTCATAATTATTTTGCCAGCTTACTAAATTTTTAAAAGAGAGACAGAAATATCCTGAGAAGGGGGAAGAGGAGGGACAACAGCCATAAAAGCAACATAGTTCTGTATCATAATTTATCACCACAAAAGTGAATGACGTAGTAAGTGGATTTGTGGCTTTTACCTTCCACCCGTAATTTTTGCTCCTACACTGAGCCATTTACAGCTAGGAGTGGCACAGAATTTCGGCTATAATTTTAGTTAAACATAAACAATGGCTAAATGCTATTCCTTTTTTGGTACCACAAATTGATGGGATGGCTTCTAGGTGGAAGAAGTCAATTTTGTCATGTTCTACAAAGTTCTATTATATGTCAGAGAATCAAATCAGAAAACAGTGAAGTGTTCTTCGTTACAAATAAACATTTTAGTTTGTCCATTTTCAATAGTTACACAAGAAGGGTCGTTTTGTATTCCTATATTTATATTTTAGAAAGACTTACTTCTTGTGAAAATATTTTATTTTCACTCAAGTCATTCTCATGACATTTAAACCTACTGTACATTAGCATATAGTGATTTTCACCAATGTGGCCTCAGGCTAAGCTGGAAACATGGAAGTTGTGCATATCATACATAGAGATTAAATTGGCTGTCACCTATCATCTCAATAGTTCCAAAGGCAATGTTACAGTGCCTCTTCACAGATAGTAGACATGCTGAACAGTGGCTTGTGTACTGCATTGGCTAAATTTGAACAAACAGGTGATGGCATCTGATTCTTGTCCTTTTCCCCCACCAATTAATTCATTCCTTTGAGGTGAAAGAGAAGGTACGTGAACAATAAGTGAAGAAACACATTATGTTCAAAAATTATGAACACTATTATGTTTTAATAGTGGAAATCCTATTAGAGTGTGGGTTTTAATACACATCAATCTTGCTAATCATCAAAGCATGAATAAGCCCAATGAGGTCCCATCTCCTCATTCTTGTTAAGACAATAAAGATATAATTCAAAACTACTTTATATAGAAAAGAATAGTTGCAGTTAGATGTCTCAAAAGCAAATTAAGCATTATCTCTCAAAATGGGTGGAGAAATATTAAAGCATAATAAAGCATAGTAAAGCAAATTTACATTAATCTGAATTTCAGGTTTAAAGCAAATAAGTACAAGTAAAAATATTAAAACAGTGTTATTACAACAAATAAAATATTAGAAAACTTTAAAAAGTTTTGATAAAACATTCTGTTTAGCAGCAGCCGATGAAAATCTTGCTAATTTCCATAGCAATATCTCCTTGTCTAAATTCATTAAATATTCAATTTTATATGAATCAGGCCAAAATGATTTTCTTACCAAGAGGGGCTCCAGAATATTTCCATGAGATGAAATGGAAATAGGTCAGTACAATAAATAATGGTAAAACCTTCTATAATTTCCTTGGAGCAAGGGCAGAAGCATATATTATATGGAATATTGAGAAATTGACTCTCTCGAGTTACTGATGCCATTTGCTGGAATCTGAAGTGTCTCTCAGAGGGAAGGCACTGCAACATATTTCAGATAATGTTCACATTCACTTTTAGTGCATTCCAAGGGATAATTTTATTTTGTGATGTGAAACAATTTAAATTTAAGAATTTCAGCACCCTGTTTTTGAATAAGAGGTTATTATAAGAATTATTTGAATTTAAAAACAATTTTGGAGAAAAATGAAAGATACACATGTAATGGAATAAAAATGTAAAGCAACTAGTACAAGAATGAGTGGAAAAATTCACTGGCTCCAGAAGACACTGCTTTACCAGTCAAAAATCAAGTAAGAGGAGTTTTGCAAATATTCCAGCTTTAATTAGGTATTTATCAATTTCTGCATAGAGAGAGGGAACAGGAGCACCTTTAAGTAAACCAAAGATAGTTCCGAAGAGTTTGTTTTGAAAAGAGTTCCATGTTATTAAATTGATAGTGAATAAGGTAGAATGAATTAGTCTTCTGTGAGGAATTAACTAAAAGTTAACTAAAAAGTTAGCCAGTACTTATTTATCTCATGATTTTATTTAACATCCATTTTGATAGGACACTATTAAACAAAGAAAAGAAGCACAATGAAACCAGGAGTAGTCAGCATAAAAAGTTGTTTTCTAAGTAGTTATATTAAACATCCAGAATTTTGGAAATTTTCAGGCAACCATTAGATGAGAACAGGCACAGAGAAGGTATGGTGTTGTCTCCATCATTCTATTTAATACAACAACATCAAGGCAGGAAAGTTGGAACTGGATAGAGATGAGAAAGAGACCATAAATTATTACAGGCAATTATAATATATGAAAATTTATTTTATTTTTTAATAATTGAGATACTTTTTATACATATATAATTAGTTGTTTATCTATGGCATTTATTTTCATTCACATTGGAAAACCACTAAAAGATGGTGGGAAATAAATATGATAAATGTCATTATTGATCACCACAAGAATTTGTTTGGACTGTGCTCATTCAGTATTGGTGGGCTGTAAAGCTTTAGTTTTCTACTTCTCATTGACATAGAACATAATATTTCTGCCTTGGATAAATAGAAACTCGGTGCAACTACTCAGATGGTGATTACCTAGCACTTTTGTTGCTCGAAGTGTGGGTTGGTTTACTCATTGCCTTATTCCTATTGCAGTGACATGTCATTGCTACCATAGAACACCTAAGGGAGAATTTTGCTTTTAATGCCAGATTTTGTTTGATGAAAAGTCTTCAGAAAATTACCTGAATCCATGAATTAAAATAAGTTAATTTAGACAGATAAAAATATAAAACAATGTGTTGATTGGCACTAAACCTGTATTGTGTCATAATTCAATAGGTTCACCTATAACCCTTGAAATATGATACAATAAGTATAAGCACAATAGTATTTTGTAACCTGTCTCCACTAGTTGGTGGCAACTAGGATATAAAGCAATCACCACCATAGTAACTTATAAATTCAATTAGATATATGGTTTACCAATTGTCAGGACACATGTTGACAGTAGGATTTTCATGGCTGGTTTGAGATTATTAATTAATTATTATTAATAATATTTGAAAAGGCTAATTGCAGAAAATGATTTAGAAGAGTATTTTAGAAGACAAATATATTTTTAGAAGATCCTGGGAAATAACATTGCAGCCTTCTAAAAGACTGGAAATTTTGCATGCAATATTCAAATATTTCCATTTAATATGCAGATACATACATACATACAAGTGTGTGTGTGTGTGTGTGTGTGTGTGTGTGTATCTGAATATTGCATGCAAAATTTCCATTCTTTCTCTTCATGCTTCTAAGAGAGGGTTAAGGAGGTTTTTAAATTCAGCTTTTTGTAAATTTTTATCTAAATCAACAAAAGGGTTATGGGGTGGGGTGGGTGAGGGGGCACACCCACAGGGGATTAGGCTAGTCCCTTCTATAGTTCGCGATCTGGAGGTTCATAAAATGGAGATCTTAGAGGAGGTCAAGGCTCAACCACATGTGGGCATATCCATCTGCACGGTAAGTGGGAGGGGCAGGTATGGCGGAAGCAGGGGCTCGTATCATGTCCGGGGAGTGCGTTCTCACTGTCTGAAAGCGATACCACACTCCGGGCCCCTTGGCTTCACTCAGGCCCCGAGTGGCTATATCCCTCGGAACCTGGACCTTCGGTTGATGTTATGTAATGCTAGGTCCGTCATGAATAAGGCCCCCCTCATATTCGATCTTATTCAAGAGGGGGGAGCGGACCTAATGGGCATCACGGAGACCTGGCTGGGCACGGAGGGGGGGTTCCCCTCACTGAGATGTGCCCACCGGGTTTCCGTGCGTTTCATCAGCCGAGGGCCCAGGGTAGGGGTGGGGGGGTAGCGGTTGTCATTAACGAGAGTCTCGATCCGAGGGAGGTTGCTGTCCCGCAGATAGCCGGTTGTGAAACCCTCTTCGTGAGGTGGGGCCGGGGGGTGCAGGTGGGCTTGCTGATCACATACTTGGCTCCTTGCTACGTGATGGCAGCCCTGCTCGAGCTGCTGGAGATGATAGCCGGGATGGCGGTTGAGACCCCCAGACTTATGGTCATGGGGGATTTCAACCTGCCGTCAGCGGGCGATTCGTCAATGGTAGCTCGGGAGTTCATGGCTTCCATGACGGCCTTGGACCTGACCCAGGTAGTTGTGGTCCCCACCACGCCGGGGTAACACACTGGACCTGATTTTCGTCTCGGGACAGTGGCTAAATGATCTGGAGTTAGGGGAATTAATATCTCAACCCTTGTCATGGTCAGATCATTTACTCCTTCAGCTTGACTTTCGGACCGCTACACCTCACCGCAGGGAGACGGAACCGGTTCGATGGTTCCGTCCCAGGCGCCTGATGGACCCCGAGAGGTTTCTGACGGAGCTTGGGCCATTTCCGAGGGAGTTAGCCCACGGCTCGGCTAAGGAACTGGCGGCCGCCTGGGATGAGGTGGCCGCTGGCGCCTTAGACCGCGTCGTGCCTTTGCGGCTTCTGACCCGGCGACGAACTCGACCAGCTCCTTGGTACAACGAGGAGCTGAGAGAGATGAAGCGCCGGAAAAGAAGCCTAGAGAGCGCCTGGAGGTCCAGCCGCTCCGAACCTGACCGAACACTAGTAAGGTCATATATTCAGACCTACCTAGTGGCGATCAGGGTGGCGAAACATAACTATTTCTCCACACTCATCGCATAGGCAGATAATCGCCCAGCCACCCTGTTTAGGGTGACCCGCCCCTGCTCACCAGGGGCTCGGAGGACCCCTTACAGGGTCGCGCTGAGGATTTTGTTCAATATCTGTCTGATAAAATCACTCAGATTCGGGACGGCTTGGACATTGATTGGATAGATTCAGGTGGGATGACGGGGACAGGTCTTGAGAATGTTATCTGGGCTGAGTTCGATCCTGTGACTCCTGAGGACAGGGACAGGTTGTTGGGCAGGTTGAACTCCACCACATGTTTATTGGACCCGTGTCCCTCCTGGATGGTGCTGGCCACCCGGGAGGTTACACGAGGCTGGCTCCAGGAAGTTACCAACGCTTCTTTGTTGGAGGGTGTCTTCCCCGCTGCTTTGAAAGAGGCGGTGGTGAGGCCCCTCCTCAAGAAGCCCTCCCTGGACCCGGCTGTTTTAGCAAACTATCGTCCAGTCTCCAACCTTCGCTTTTTAGCGAAGGTTGTTGAGAGTGTGGTGGCAAATCAGCTTCCTCAACACCTGGAGGAAACTGTCTATCTGGACCCGTTCCAGTCCGACTTCAGACCCGGTTACAGCACCGAGACGGCTTTGGTCGCGTTGGTGGATGACCTCTGGAGAGCCCGGGACAGGGCTTGTTCCTCTGTCCTGGTTCTATTAGATCTCTCGGCAGCTTTTGATACCATCGACCATGGTATCCTGCTGCGACGGTTGGGGGGATTGGGAGTGGGAGGCACCGTGTATCGGTGGTTCTCCTCCTATCTCTCTGACCGTTCGCAGACGGTGTTGGCAGGGGTGCAGAGGTCGACCCCAAGGTGCCTCACTTGTGGGGTGCCTCAGGGGTCTGTCCTCTCGCCTCTCCTGTTCAACATCTATATGAAGCCGCTGGGTGAGGTTATCCGTGGTTTCGGGGTGGACTATCATCTGTACGCTGATGACACCCAGCTGTACATTTCCACCCCGAACCACCCCAATGAAGCCGTTGAGGTGATGGGCCGGTGTCTTGAGGCCGTACGGGTCTGGATGGGGAGGAACAGGCTTCGACTCAACCCATCCAAGACAGAGTGGCTGTGGGTGCCGGCTTCCCGGTACAGTCAGCTTACACCATCGCTGACTGTGGGGGAGGAAGTACTGACCCCCAGGGAGGGAGTGCGCAACTTAGGCGTTCTCCTGGACAACCGGCTGTCCTTAGAGGATCATTTGACAGCCGTCGCCAGGGGAGCTTTTTATCAGGTCCATCTGATTCGCCAGTTGCGCCCCTTCCTTGACCGGGACGCCTTACGCACGGTCACTCATGCCCTCGTCACTTCCCGCCTGGACTATTGCAATGCTCTCTACATGGGGCTCCCCTTGAAGAGCACCCGGAGGCTCCAGTTAGTCCAGAATGCGGCCGCGCGGGTGAGGGAGGGAGCACCGCGTTGCTCCCATATAACACCTATCCTGCGCGGCCTGCACTGGCTACCGGTAGTCTTCCGGGTGCAATTCAAGGTTTTGGTTACCATCTTTAAAGCGCTCCATGGCTTAGGACCGGGATACCTTCGAGACCGCCTTCTGCCACCGATTGCCTCCCAACGACCTGTGCGCTCCCACAGAGTGGCCCTCCTCAGGGTGCCATCGACCAAACAATGCAGGTTGGCGACCCCCAGGGGGAGGGCCTTCTCTGTGGCGGCACGAGCCCTGTGGAATGAGCTTCCTCCTGGATTATGACAACTCCCTGACCTCTGGACCTTCAGACGTGAACTGAAGACTCTATTATTTCAGCGTGCGGGACTAGCCTAAGAACAAAATGTTTTAACCAAATTTTAATGGGGGTTTTATTGGTTCTTATTGTTTTAGTGATCAGGCTTTGATAATATTTAGTTTTAATCTGGGTCTTAAATGTTTATTTATTATATTGTTTTATATTGTTTTAATATGCCTGTGAACCGCCCTGAGTCCTATGTTCATGGAACAAATCCTGATGCTGAGGATTCAGTCCCAGGACTTCTGATATCAAGGGCAATGAGAAAGGTTATCATTTCAGCATTTCCTCTAAGCATCAATATGCCCATATGGAATTAGATAAACGTCTTTATTGTTAAGACTTATTTGTGGAACTAAATATTTCAGACAAATATTGTAGAAAATGTTATTGCTAGAGCTAGGAAGATATTTCAGGATTTTCAGGTCTGCAGATAAATTCAATTATTTAAAACTTTATTAATGAGGACAAAATCACATATCTTTAGATTCAAGGTGACTTGAACCGAGACAAGAGACTGATTTTAATTAATTAGTTGAATGATTAATTTAGCAGACTAGAGAGACCTATGTATTATTTAAAAGTACATAATATTGTTTTTTGTTTTTATAAATCACATACATTAAAAACCTAATATACTTTGTTTTAGCTCATGAATAATGAAAAAGAAAAAAATTAAATACCTTTCACGATGCTCTTAATAATTTCTTAAGTCTTGAACTTTCACTAACACGAAAAGAATAGATTCATTCCTATGACAGCTTATTGTAAAAGTATAAGAGATTAATGATTTATGATGATACTATGCTAAGTGCAAAGAAGTCTGAAATTTTTAACTGTGAGTGGCATATTTTAAATGAATAGTAAAAATTATTTCACTTTAGAAACAGTGATGCATAAAACCAGTTTTATATCTTGGTGAACAATGGTAATATCGTCATATAATGCACCTGGGGAAAATGCTAATGAATCATATTCTAAGCAATTATGATTACATTTTAATCTTTTTTAAAAGAAATAAATGCTTTAGTTATTCTGTCATTGTTTTAAATTACAGCCTAATGAAAAGAAATCATTTGCAAAAGTCTGCAACAAATCTCATGAAAATTAGTATGTACTGTGTAGCACATTCATGTGGTCAGCTTCAGTATTCAGAAACACCTAACTGTAAACACAGTGGTCTTACAGATATTTCTGTTCCAAAATGTACTTTTGATGGTGAGAATGTTTAATATGCTAAATTTTGAGGTTTTTCTTCAACAGAAACTATTCTATATACAGACGGTCTTCTTCCAGTACTGTGGTTTGCAAGTTTCATTGAAAATAGTTTCAAATGCAGTAACCGTGTATAGGATTTATATATCCAGCCCAATCCATATTTTAGGCTCTAGACCTTTTCCCTTTTTTTAAAAAAAAAAAGAGCAAATCACACACAAACTCTTATCCCTTGGAAAATATATTTTCATGTTTTACAAAGCAAAGTCCAACTTGAAATAACATTAGTTTCAAAATGGCTATAAACATGGTTATTGGTATTACATGTTACATTATATTTTATCAATTTCTTTGACAAAGTTCAATTTGGTTTCATGAGCTCAAGTATTTTTGGAAGTGTCAAATCAAGATCAACAAATATGGAATAGTGGATAGGATACCATAATTTTCTTCTCAAATTTTTGAGCAAATTCAGTGCTTGTCTATTCAAGGTTCTGTGCACTTGTATAGCAATCTCTATCAATGCTCCTTATGGAATAGGATGTTATCCTATTAACATCCTAATAGGGTGTTAATATTGGACTGGATATAGGTAGAGCCATCCAGATCTAGCTGCTTCTAGGCATCCAAATAGGATCTTAACCTAGTTTAGGAAATCTCAGCGTAGAACTAATTATTACATTATTGTTTAGAACCTAAACTCTTTTCAAGGAATCCTACTGAAATAGTTTCAATTCCACAGTTATGCTGATTTAACTCCAGTAGCATTACTCAGATATGTACTCAGATCTTTATATATCTGTTGGCTTGTAGATCAATACTAATATGATGCAGTTCAGTAAATTTGATAGTTAAATTGAATAATATGATTGCAAATTATGTTAAATACTACTGTTCTGGTTTAATGAAGAATAGAGAAAGTTGTGCGTGTATATATATACTCATGTGAGTACAATGTAATACAATGTAGTAATTTGAAAATTATTTTAGACTTCTGCATCTATATAAAAAAATCAATAGAAATAATGTATCATATGCAAATGTAGTTTGTTTATATTGTAGAATATCAATTTGCAAAGAACAGAGAATTAGATACATTTTTGAGATGGGCTGGCTGGTAACATGAAATGGATTTAATGTCACATTTTTCATGGTATGGTTAAATGATATTTTATAGCAGTTTGCAGTTGCATTAGCATGCATTAGGCTTATAAGAAGATTAAACACACCTTTATGAATAATACATATTGGACTGTTTTATGCTTTATAGAAACCCATGCAGATATTCTTATTGATAGCATTAAAGAACTGATAGAAACTAGAACTAATTAAGTAGCCTCAGAGCATGTAACTAGCTCCTTAGCCATAGCATTATAGGTTTGATTTGATTCATCAGAAACCTGTTAGATTTCTGTCTTATAATTAGTGCCTGATGAAGAAAACGTTAATTAATATTTTTTATTTAGAAAGCAGTCCTTTTTAAACAGTCTGCTATTTGGCACAAGGAAGGACCAGTTTTGTTACAGGTCTCCTAATATGCAGTTGGTTAGAAGTGGCTAAAATATACATGAAGTCCTCCAAAGAGAACAATGAATTATAAATTTAAATGTTAGTAGGTTTGCAAGCAAGAAACTAGATTATATTACATGAAAACAAAAAGTATAGGAAACTGACAATGTATGAAATAGCTGGTGTAAGGAAAACATTAAAGGTGACATTATGTATTACGTATTTTGAATTGCATTATTATATAGAATGTTCTGGTTTAAATCTGTAAAGATGAGGCCCAGATTAATGAATGTCATTCAAGCCTTCCTTCAATTAGTTGTTTATTATATACGGTATATTTGCCCTCTGCATTGATATTATGCACTCCACTTCTGAACTTGTTAGAATCCAGGAATTAAAGAAATTGAGAAAGGATCAAATCTGATTTCTGCCTTTATTGTTTGTTTTAGGTGACTTTTACGAAGAGGAAATTTGGGTTAATGAAGAAGGCTTATGAATTGAGTGTTCTATGCGACTGTGAAATTGCTCTCATAATCTTCAACAGCACCAATAAACTTTTCCAGTATGCCAGCACTGATATGGACAAGGTGTTGCTGAAGTATACAGAATACAATGAGCCGCATGAGAGTCGAACGAATTCAGATATTGTTGAGGTAAGTATTATACTGAATAAGGAGGGTTTCTTTCCCAGTAATGTACTATACTAATCTGAAATTGATTTCATTTTCTATGTGACAATTACTTGAGTAGTTCAGTTCATAACACTCTCCTACTTTAGTGCATTCTTTTTGCTAGTTCAGTTGGCTTCAGATTTATATTTGTAAAAGAATAAACGTCTCTTAAAATTCAGATACTTTCATCTTATCAAATACAATCTCACAAATTTTTAAAACCATGGATTCATATTTAAAAATATACCCTCCAATATATTTAGTAATGCTCTAGCAAATGAAATATAATTTATGAGTCTAACCCTGCAAATAAAGGAAGCTTTTGGTAAATTTACCTCATACATGTTCCTTAATATATATTGATCGGTATATTATTTGGTTGTTTTGAAGAGAATAATAGCATTGATTTTCAAATGTGTTCTAATTTTTTGCTTGCTGTCATCAATTTACTTTGGAATCTTATGACTATCTTAAACAAAGCTGTAAATAGAATTGCTCCATCTCAGGAACCCTTAAGGTTTTTAAACAAATGCATACTTTATTGTAACAATCTTAAAGAATTTGCTGCTGATTTCAGTGGAGCCAGAGTTTAAGTGCATGTCTGATGGTTACTTGTACAGTATTTCTGATTCTGCACTTCAATGCAAATATAGAAGTGCACAACATCATCCTGCAAAAAATAAATGAAGTTATTCCAAACTTTCAAAAATCCCAGTGCAAATACAAATATTTTATTCTTCTACTAAATTTAAAAACAATGTTTTAAGCAATAAAAGTAATTGCTAAAAATTTTGATGATTACTAAAGTTGAATAAATTTATACTTTCAGTCAACTTCTGGAAGAAAAAAATGTAAATAAATTACTGTTATAGGTCTTCCTGTGGATTCTTAGGAACTATTCTTAGCATTTATAGCAAACCATTAAAATACTTTCTTGTCTTCACTTCTTGACTAACAACAAATAGAAAGAGGATTCTGTTCATGAAATTCATTGATAACAGCATATTAATAAAACAATATGATCTTTCTTGATGAGATAGACCACTCTGACCTAACAGAAACCCTATCTTGCCCAACTTGCATTTCCATGTGGCTTGATAACCTCTATTATGAATTATTTGACTTCAGGAATTTGCCATCTCCCTCAGGGGTGGATTCCATTTACCTTTGCTACCGGTTCACAACGGGAGCATGCAGGGCGCTTCTGTGCATGCGCAGAAGCTTCTGCGCATTCGCAGAGCATCCATGATGATGGCTAGGCAGGTGGGCGGAGCCTACCGCCACCATTACTACCGGTTCGCAAGATCCAGACTGAACCAGTAGCAATCCACCACTGATCTCCATGCTTTGTTTCCACTTTATGACCAATTGAAGAAATTTCTCTTAGAAGAGGTGTTTGTGGCAATGGAAAGAAATTTTACTCTCGTGTGAATTACTTAGTTGATTAGAAATGTTGATGTTAGCTATTCTGAATGATTTCAAAATAGAGCTGCAGGTAGAGGAACAAAACCTGCCACCAGGCATGCAGGATAATTGTAGAATGATTAATATGTTCTACTATGCATTATAACAGGATATTTCATAGAACACTTTTTGCAAATGCCTTACTTTAATAAACAACATCCACCATCCCCCCTCCAAAAAAAACACTTTAAGATTATCATATGGAAATTTTGCTCCTAAAAATTCCTACATTCTTTGATCTAGATTAGTTTCCCTAGATTTGTTTTAATACTAATAATCTTGTCTTGTCTATTCCAAAAATCATTGATACAGGGACTCTTTCATTTTTCATTTTCTCTTCTTGATTCCTTATAGCATTAGATATCATTAGCAGCAGGTTGTGTGAATGTTAATCCTGTAGGCAAGCTCTGTTTGCAGCCATGGGATGTTCCTCCAAAATTATTGAATAATGTAGCCTTGGGGATAACTCCAACTACTCTTCTCTTATGTTCTTTATAGTACAGTACTATTTTGCTTTTGTCTGAAGCTGATGGATTTCTTGGTTTCTAAGGGAAAGAAATGGTTAAATGTGAGAAGTAAAGATATTGGTAAACGGGCATGGATAAAGGGAAGTACTTCCTGAGAAAAGATGTATGTCATCTGTGCTTGGTGACAAATGTATAATACACAATTCTGTGTGTCTGTAGCTGTGGCTGTTTATTAATTTATGTCAGCAAAAGTTTTGGACTCTTTATAACCAAAAAAGCAGTAGTTATAGGAACCCATTGACAATCATTTTAGAATATTTAAACAGTTAAACAGTAATCACACAAAAGAGATACAAAAGGCTTGCTGCATTGTTCTTTACCATATGGCTTGGTAGCTGCTAAAATAGCTTACTAACTTGAAAGGATGTGATTTTCTACATTCAGAACGAAGTATAGAGTGCAGAGGTCATTACGGATTCAGCAGTGTTTCAGGGTCAGAGGAAATAGTTCTGCAGAATGTGGGGGGTGTTTAGGGAAAAAAAGAATCTTTACATTAGCCAAAAAAATCTTCAGTATAATTATATTGTTTTACTTGATAATTAGCATCACTGTTGCCAGTACAATGAAGCAAGAAAACAAAAGCTGAAGAGGAAGGCAGCTTTGTACACAGAAAGTATCCGCGTACATGTCTTGGTGTAGAACAAAGAATTATCATCTTTTCAATATTTAAATACATCAATAAAAGATATTTAAAGACAAAAACTCTGCACTGCCAATCCTATGCAAACCTGGGATGCAATTCTGTGGATAATATACTAAGAGCTATACCATTATATCATTTAACCCTCCAAGACCAAAAATAAACCCCAGATTTTTGAGGGTAGTCAGGTGCTAAATTTCCCTTTCTGCTTCTCTACTCAGCTCTCAGGTCGACATTGTCCAAATAAGGTTGGAGTAATAGGAAAAAGGAAGTTGAGATGTTTCTCTGCCATATCTACAGCCCAGAGAAAAGGTGCTGTATGTGTAGCGTGGCTTAAGCTGCTCTCTCCAATTGTGGACGAGATTATTCTAAGAAAAAGGGACCAACAGGAATTACAGTGAAGATTATTCCTTCATTGCTGCCAGTTGACATTGCAAGTTCAGGCTTGTCAGGATACTGCAATTGCACTTTAGAATTGTTCCGCAATTATGAGCCTTTTAAGGCAACTTGTATCATCAAATAAAGGAACTATTCTTCACATCAAGAATGTAGTATTTTTGTTGTGCAGGGTGGATATTTTATTTTTAGTTCTTTTTCAAGACAGCAGAAAATAGATAACTTTCATCTTCTGATTATTTAACTGACCTTCTGCATTCTTACAGATAAATATTTTATATACATACATTTAATTTCTTTGGAATTCAAGTGGCCAAATGCATACATGCTATGATATGAATGTCATCTCTTTCTAAAGTTTTAATTTGATAATTTAGTATTTCTTAAAATGGCCTTATGGATGCCTTTGTGCAAATCCACAGCAAACCACATTTATGAGAACTGCATGTAGGAATTCAGCAGAAGCAACAATAAATGTATTTTTAATTGTTTGCTTCCAAGAGCAATTGTTCCTAACAAATAAGTCTGTTATTATCTCTAGTTTTTACTAAAACAATTTTGTTTATTATTATAATGGCACAGAAGAATGACCCAGCTTTTTAATTGTCCTGAACTCTTAATTGGTACTCAATACTTAATTGGTACACAAAAAGCAAGGAATAGGAAAGATGCAGGAAAATTCAGAATTTAGTCTCTAGATGTTTTAGGTATAGGGTCTACAGTTCAAAGATTTTATTGACTTAGTGTATTTATTTGGCCATTCATCTATAAAGGAACTCCAAACAACTTAAGCTTGTCACTAAAAAAAAATTATCCTACCTTTAAAAATAAAAATACCATTAGCCCCTAATCCATTTTCTGATCAATAAGTCAGAGAAAGAGTGGAATTCTACATTATCTTTTTTGTTTCTTTTCAAAATACAATTTTTAATCCAAGGATAAAAGAAAAGACTCAGTAAAATAACGAAGGAACTTCACTTAAAAGTGCCTTTCCAAAACGCAACTGGAATTTCTTGGATTTTTTCTTTGATTTCACTTCTCATCCAAAAAGCTCCGGGACAACAATGATTTAAATGATTGAGACTCTCCATGGACATAAGGAACTTAACTGTTTGCCAGAATTTACAAAATTTTATTTTTATTGGCACATTTTGTTTCTAATGTGCAATTTAGCAGCAGAACAACCCTAAAGAAACTACAATGAATTTGACTAAGACACATTAGACCAATCAATCTTAGAAGGTAAACTGTTAGTATAGTAATTAGATTTAGTTGTTTGCATTCAGCTGTTTGTTGTTTTCTAATAGAAAATTAAATGTTTTTTTGTGGGGGGAGATATCACAGTCTTGCTGTTCCCTTGCTTTTTTTTTAACCTCATGTTTTCTTACCTCAGGACATCTTGCTTATGTTGCTGAATTATTTCAGTCCTGCATATCAGATTTAGGTTTAGGTCTGGGCATGATAAAACAAAAAATATTATTGCAACTGAACCTTTTGTTCTTTTAAACAATTTAAGAACAGTTCTTACCAAAATTGCTAACATAGAATCATAACCCTTCCATGAATCAAAATGCAAACTTGGAATCTGCATATTTTATCAAAACATTGTTAAACAAAAATGTAAAATAACTGGCCACTTTTTGAAATGTTACATATGAACTGAATTTGTTGTGGGATTCATTGAACACTTAGCATCTGGGGAGAAGAATTTTAATCCAAGATAATGTTATAAGGTTTTATTCTGCTATCATTTGTGCTCTCACATTCTTATTGTCTATGGTTTTAATACACTTTAATACACTTTAATACACATTAAAGTGTTGCTCAGTTGCAACATCTGAACATCTAGTTGGTGTTTTTGTTTAATTTAATTTTAATTTAATTTTTTTCCCCATCTCCTCAATTCCTCCTTCATTGTTACATAGAATATCACAAATCTTTTAAAATTCTACAGACAGTCTGTCTAATTTTGCTTTGCCACTAACTGTTTCTCTGGATTTATGCTTCTCCCTGTCATCCAGACAATCATTCGCCTTCTCTGTTAAATCTGGTACATCAATCTTTTACTTCTCTGCTTTTCTTAGATGTTTCATTCTTTTTTGTTCTCACTGGCCTGTTACTTTTTACCATGATTGCTGATATATAGTTAGGTTAACCTACTTTACTCAGATTTTCCCTTCTTTCTAAATTTTGAACCTTAGTAGCTTTCCCCTTAATCTCATTCTTCAAAGATCTGACTCTGCTTGATTTTATAATACTGTTTTTTGCTAAATACAGGTCTGATCCTCTGGAAAACTTTCCTTTTCTTTTCAACTGTGTTCTCCAAATTGGTCAGTTAAATGTTTAAATCTACATTACTTAAACCTTAATTTTGCACATTAGGATTTGGATCTTCTGTACAACAATTTTTGTTTATAGTCTCAAAAAGGAGATAAAAGATGGCATGTTAATTGAATGACCAGAGTTTGGCTCAAATCAAAAGTTAAAATAGGTTTTTATCTTTGTTCAGTCTTAGATCTTTCCTTAGGAGAGGCTAAATCATGTTAAACTCAGATTCTTTGTAACTCTAATAAAAGAACATAATAACATTATACAGTTCTCCATGATTGTAGGCTGAAATTAGTGCCAGGTATCTAAATGATCTTAATGAAATTTCATTGCAGAACATAAAGAAAAAAAATGAAAATGGTACTTTAAACATTGTTCTTTTGTAATAGCACTGCTGAGTTGAGAATTGATATAATCGAATGGCTAGGAGTATGAAGCATTGCGAAAATGTTCCTAGTCAAACAAATTTAGTCATAAAATTATTAGGTGGCCTTCACTAACCCACCATATAAATATTAAATACTTCTCAACAATTAAATACCTCCCAATAATGAGGCATGACAATAAAATTTCTGATCTAGTTTTCAGAGTTGCTGTATGGATTAGTGAAATAATATTAGGTCAAACCAATATTCTTGGTGTAATAAACTATGCCACTATATGCTCTGTTCCTTGTTCCTTCATATATACCAGATTTTATTACTTCAATCTTACATCTAAACTAGAAAAGCACAGGCTATAACAAGGATATAAAATTAAAATCAGAGGATATTTGAGGATACAGTATTTTTTTTCAAACTCCAGTCAAGGAATGTAGAGGTACTAACAAAATTACTGTAATCATACTTCTTCAATAAGAACATGAATAATAATCAACAAATTTCAGTGAAAGAAAGTTAGTTTGTCCAGCATACCATTTTTCCCATTCATATACTTAAGAAAAGTTTGTTAGTATACTAAATAGGGTTGTGCAATATTTTGAAACCAGCATGCATAAGCACTGTATATGTCCAGAACATCTTAAAATTCCCATTCCTTTTCCTACTTTCACACACTACTTTAACAGGTTGCAGACCGATGTTATGTTCATACATCATTCAGAGAACAAATCTGAAGTGTTGCACACAGCCTTAAGACTATGGAAAAGCTCCGTTATTGACATCACTTGTAGTCCTGTCTGGCATCTCATAAACTAAACATATATTTTGATACATTCTACAGAATAACTACACTTTATTCCTTGACAAACACCGAGGAATTGCGTCTAAATAAATTTTTGTGGCAGGGTCTCTGAAGGCAGGAATTTGAAAGTAACTACCGTATTTTTCAGAGTATAAGATGCATCTTTTTCCCCCCAAAAAAGAGGGTAAAAATCTGGGTGTGTCTTATACTCCGAATGTAGCCCCGCCCAGCTTCTCAAACGGAGGTTTCAGAGGCTGAAAAAAGCATCAGAAATGGAGCTTCAGAAAAAAAGCCCCAAACGGAACTTCAGAAAAAAAGCCCCAAACAGAGCTTCAGAAAAGAAGCTCCCAAACAGAGATTCAGAGGCTTTTTTTCTGAAACTATTTTGGAGGCTTTCAGAGGCAGAAAAAAGTTTTTTCTGAAACAAGTTTCAGAGGCAGAAAAAAAAGCAAAAAAAAGCAAGGCACAGAGCTCACAACCAAGGAACCTGTTGCTAAAATTCACCTCTGGGAATAGCTGATTGGGGGTATTCCGGGAGGCCAATCTACCTGCCAATCAACTTTTTTCTTGTTTTCCTTCCCAAAAACTAAGGTGCGTCTTATACTCTAGTGCGTCTTATACTCCAAAAAATACTGTAATATAAATTAAAATGCATAAGTAGTGTGAGAGTAACTCCATATTCTTTCTATCTCATGCTTATGTTTTCATAAATTGCCTTATACGTTGTAAGCCGCCCTGAGTCTTCGGAGAAGGGCGGGGTATAAATGTAAATAAATAAATAAATAAATAAATAAATAAATAAATAAATAAATAAATAAATAAATAAATAAATAAATAAATAAATAAATAAATAAATAAATAAATAAATAAATAAATAAATAAATAAATAAATAAATAAATAAATAAATAAATAAATAAATAAATAAATAAATAATGAAACATCCCATTTATAAACATTTTTATTTGACAGTAAATCTTATTAATTTCTGCAAAATTTGCTGCCAGCTGAGTGATCATGGTCATGCAGAGTCAATATCACATCAGACCATTTGCTGCATATCGCAAGAGAAGCAGCAACAACAGATGGAGAAGTCAGTATTGGCAGATGCCTCAATGCTTCTTTCTGTCTTGCTCATTATATTATTAAAAACTCTTCACATACATTATATAATTATTTTTGGGAGACATATATAATGAGACAATGTGTACATTTTATAGTATGACTTAGCTCTGGTTCAAACCAATGTTTGGGATCCTGTGTATGTAACAAAATAGTATTAGTCCTGGCTGTAAGGTTTTTTTTTCCTTTATCCAGGGGTTATAAATGTCTAACAGTGTTTTATTGTTCTAATGACAAATTGTTGAGAAAATCTATATGCAGTGGTGAAATGTAAAATTTGTTACTACCGGTTCTGTGGGCGTGGCTTGGTGGGGGTGTAATTTGACTGGGTGGGTGTGGCTAATTTTTTATTTTATTTTTTTACTTTTAAAAGCATTTTTTCAGCCGAAGAGGTTATAGAAAAAATGCTTTTAAATGGTTCTGACAATCCCAGCTGAGCCATGTGATCATCAAGGGGCTTTTTTTTTTTTTTTACTTTTAAAAGCATTTTTTCAATTGAAGGAAAAATGCTTTTAAAAGTAAAAAAAAAATCTCTGATGATTGCGCGGCTCAGCTGAGCATGGGCAGGGGGGCAGGAATTTTTGCTACAGGTTTTCCGAACCACCCACTACCATCGCTACTGGATCGAGTGATCCGGTCCAAACCAGGAGCATTTCACCCCTGTCTATATGGGATCATACAGTCTTAAAATTTAACTAAGTAATCATGGCAACTTGAATATGCTGAAAACCTGAAGACAATTAGGCACAAGTATTATCTGGACTGTACAGAGAGTATATGTTCATGCACATCACTGAAGCATAAGTGATACCTTAAGTTTGAAAGAAATGTCAGAGTCTGATTTGCTGATTTTCTTATTGAACATTATTGCATCAAATCTTTCTTGTAGTAGATTCTATACCGTAACTAAGATTAGTTACCTGGTGAGAAATTCTGAATGCATTGAAAGTGGGGGGGGGGGAATCTGACAATTATTTTTAAAGGTCACAGCACTAATGATCAACTGGGAGGTTAATTAGATTCTGAAAGCTTTTTATATCAGTTAAGGCTCTTATCTATATAAATAAGCACCTCTCACTATTTCAAGCTATGAACCTTTATTCACTTACTTTGAGTAGTCTTAGACATGATAAAAATGCAGGGCTGGAGGGAAATTAAGGGCCAGGTCTTCATATATCCTGTTTCCATCTAAATAATAGAGATATGGTTATTCAGAGCTTGAATGTCTCCATCAATATGACAGTCAATTTCACATGTAATGGAGTAAGCAACTGCCTATGTTAGATTGTCTGAAACTGATTTAGAAGAGATATTGTCAGGAAGATTCATTTTCAATTTTCAATGAATGAAACAAATTTTAAAGGCCAACTAACTGGGCAACCCAATTCCCTTAATAATTCAAATGGGAATTCTACAGTCAGGATATTACAACTGGCATAATGATCGTGTAAGACATTATCTGTGGAAAGGAAACATCCCACCAAAATTTGTCAGAGGCAGGATTCTTTCTTAGCTATAACAGTATATTACTCTTGAAAATGTTGAGGTGAAGAGTGCCATGATATTGGTTTTTCTTGACATGACTGAAGGGCTTGAAACCAAAATAATTCTAGTGTATTGAAAAATCAGTGGAATGAAAGGCAGACCACTCACACATCTATCTTAGCCTCCTCCATCAGTGAGAATTTCTCCGAAATCCTCTTCAACTTTGAAGACTTTCTAAGATCATACCTGTTTCGTAAAACTGAATGATATCTGGGAGGAAAAATGCTAATGTATTGCTTTGCATCAAGAAATATATCTCTATCCTAACATTTTTCCCAGCTACTGGCATTCAGAGAGAGAACGCCTCTGAAATTAGATGTCTTACGACAGTCACAGCAGATAACTTTGCCTCATCCTGCCTACGTCTTTAAGGCTTGGTTAGAGTTGTATGGAATGTATAGCCAGTAGGATTTATTAATTTGGAATAGCAAGTAGAAAACTATACATTATAATTTTTAAAAAGCAAGTCATTGGATCTATTCTGGCAATCAAGTACCGGTATATCTTCTGGATTGACCAATTTTAATGTTTTTCTAAGGTTAATAGGTGAGCTGAAGAGATAGGGTAGCTTACTGTTTCTTTAAAAAGTATCAGAAGCATTATCCCAAAAAAATTTTTGCTTGCTTTACCAAATTTAGCAGATTTATAAGTCTTTGCAAATGGCTGTGAATTTGATTCTCAAGACAGTAATTGCCAGCAGGAAATGACAATTATCACAAGAGTAGTAAGCAGTAACAGATTCAAGAATTAGA
This sequence comes from Ahaetulla prasina, assembly GCF_028640845.1. Lineage (NCBI taxonomy): Eukaryota > Metazoa > Chordata > Lepidosauria > Squamata > Colubridae > Ahaetulla > Ahaetulla prasina. The sequence continues at coordinate 263,644,870 of NC_080540.1, forward strand.
GAAAATGACAGTGGGAGTATAGAGCTATAAAGTTCAGTGATCTTATAATGCAAATGCAGGAAATGAAAAAGCAATCCAAAGTCTGAAAACATCTTTTTAAAAAATAATTCAAGCAATTTTAGAGAGAAGAATTTAACTTCGTATTCAAAGGATTTTCTCCCCTTTCCCCCAAAATTAGAATTCTAGTAGCTCAAAACTGATCTCATGTAAATATGGCTTGGATTAATTTAGGCAGTATAACAACAGTTTTGTTTAAAAAAATAAAATAAACTAACCATCCCCTTTATCCATTTTTGCATTGGGCATTTTTAATTCCTACACATAAAGCATTTTAACTTGATGCTTTATGTATTCCTAATGTGTATTCTTAATGAATGACCATATTTAAAGAATAGTCTATCCTATCATTTCCATAATGGTAGATTTCATGATGAAATTCTTTGGTGAGATTAATATATGAAGGCAATAAATTCAGGAAGTGGAGGGGATATTTAGGATACCTATTTGTATCAATTTTCTCCTATAGATGTTGTCTATGTAAATCCCTCATGAAAGAGGCTTTAAATCTGGAAGTATAAAAATATAAAGAGAAACTGGCTTTTGGGGGAGATATTTTTCAAGGCAAACTTAGGCCATGAAGGATGGACTTAGGAACTTTTCCCTCTTAGTGTTGATCTTCCCCTCACACTCAGTATTTCCAGTATTGGGTTTGGCAACTAGCATTTCCTCGCATAAAAAGTTAGTTCCATTGCAACCAATGGAACATGTTTAGAATTAGGCATTTGTTCCACTTGGTTTTAATACAGTAAGACTAACATACAAATAAAAGTCTAATTCCTAATTTTCATGGAATTTATTTGTAGAATAATTGTTATTTGTAAGTAGTAAGGCTGTTTAGATGTGCTGCTTAAAATGCTGATATGTGTTTTGTTGAAAAGTCATTGCTGCATTTTGCTTCAGTGGCATATGTAGCAGAAATATAATCTGTATATAAGGAGTTCATAGCAGAACTTGGTTGTTTCTCACATCCCTCTTCTGAATGATTTGTACAGCTCTAATAATTAGAAAGTATGCTAGGTTATTCCTCTAGTTTGCTCCCAATTGATTTAATGAAAGATTTAAATGAGTCCAGTTGAAAGTTATTATGCTATGGTAGAAAAATTGTGAAATGTTTGATTTTTGTACTATAGCCATGAGTTTGCAAGAAAGTTAAATTTATTCACAGAAACACAGAATTGGGATGGGTTATTTAGGCTATCAGGTCCAAGGCTCTGCTGAGCTGACAAATCTGAGCTGTTAACTGTCAAGTTGCTTTTTACTGTTAGAAAGTTTTTTTCTACCCTGTTTTCCCCAAAATAAGACATCCCCTGATAATAAGCCCAATCAGGCTTTTGAGTGCATGGCAATAAGGCCAAGGGCTTATTTCAGGGTTCAAAAAAATATAAGACAGGATCTTATTTTTGGGAAAACACGGTAATATTCCAAATTATATACCCTGGGATGATAGAAAATGAATTTCTGCAACGCCTATTCAAACTCTTGAAAAGTGCTATCACAACCCACTCAATATCCATAGAAGTAGACATCATTTCTGACATTTGCTGATATTGTGGCTATTTTCTTATTCCATTCTTTAAAAGTCTCCTTCAATATTTTGATTGTTATAACCAATCATGAGTAGGTTATATCTTTCCTCATCCTAAAATTATTAGACTGTGTAATGTCCAGTTTTTGAAGTCATGTAATTATTTATCTATATTGTGTCGTGTAAAAACCAAAACAGGATCTATTTCCCATAAAAAGCTTTTTTATTCTGTAAGTAATTACAAAATTTTATTCTAAAAGTTTCAATATTCCAATTTTATCTGGCTCCTTAGTCCATTTATAACTTTCCTAGATCAAAAGTGTATTTAACTTTTAGCTATTTAGTTCATGTTATTTACATTAATAGTATAATTAAAGTTTTCTTTCATTCTGGATTAAAAGGCAGACTTATCCAGAATTTTCAGACTTGTCATTCCAAAGGTCTCTAATAGCTAGAAGTAATTAATGAGCAAATTTCTGAACGGGATGAAAAAGTGAAGTTTATGAATTTAGTGTCCTTTAAAATGTTCCGCTGTCATTGGAAGCAATATAGCTAATCACACTATATCCCAGCCTTCAAACCAGTGAAAAGCTGCTATCCTATGGTCTCATACTGAAGAATCACCATCCAAAGCATATATGAATGATCTCTTCACGTCTATTTATGTGAAGAGGTTCCAAAGCATTGGGCTATACACCAGCCCCTTCTTTGCCACAGAAATGAGCTCCACTTTTCAGAACTCACAATTAAACATAGTATTTGAAGTGGAATCTTACAATTCAACCAATCAATCAATGGAAATAGCCTTCAGAAGTTGTGGATGCTCCATCACTGGAGGCTTTAAAAAAGAGATTGGACAACCATTTTTCTGTAATGGTAGCAGGGGGTTGGACTAGAAGAATTCTATTCTCTTCTCTTCTATTCCATTCCATTCCATTTATGGAACCATTATTTTGAAATTAGATTTCTATCGATACAGCATAAAATTGCCAAATGCATGCAGTGTCCTTGGCTGTCTGTTTATATTCAGTCTCTAATCAACTTCAGAATGCTCTGAAACTGGCAAGGCCCTTTAATTTCCCTAGCCTATCCATTCCTGTTAACCACAGCCTAACGTTTTCATGGTAGGAATCATAGGAAACCAAAATTATAAACAGGGAAAGGGAGAGCAAATTCTTTAAAACTGATTCACGAACAATTCTTTTAATAGAAAAAAAAGGATCCGAATCAATATTGTGCCACTTTTTTTAAGATATAAAAGAGTTGGCTTAAAAGCTGATAAAAAAAAACTTCATGACTGTGTAATGTTCTTATAACCTAATAGTTCTAAATGTTTTGTTTTGGCTTTGTTTTCCCCCTCCTTCTTCTTAATCCAGTCATTTGTTTTTTTAGTCACTGATTCACATAGTAACAGCTTGTTGTATTTTGGTCTATTTGCCAGAGGCCTGGTTTATTTTTAAATTCTTGAACTTTTGGATTTTCTTTTATTTTTACAAGATTGGAAGCAGCTGAACTGCCTGGAGTTACAGGTTGAAAAGCTTGCTTTACATTATGAGAAAGGAAGCTTCATCCTCCCCCCTTCCCTTTTTGTGTTCCTTTTTATTTCATTTTTTTTTATTTTTCCCCCCTAACAAATGTCTCTTAACTGCAGTTGCCTAAAAATAGAAAGCCACCTCACTAAAAATAGCTTGGCTCTCAGTCTTGCCAAGGAAAATGGAGAGGAATGGGCGTGGACTTGAAGGCTGAGTAATCCAGCTCTATTCATTCAGAGATCCCTTTGAGAATGTAGCTGATGATAAAGTGTCCTTAAAAAAAAAAGAAGGCCTCACTTGCTCTCTTCAGACTCCTAGGTGCCAATAAATATTTTAGCCGGAGGATATATTTTTTTCTCGTAGTTGTAAACATTTTATGAAAGACAAGGTTTTGTTTCACAGCAGCTAACTTGCTGTCAGAAATAGCTGGCTTTTCCTAAAGACTTTTCTCCAGCTCTCTCCAGCCATGAGTTCCTTTACTTTCCACAGGGTTTGAAGTTATTTCTTTTCTTTTCTTTTGTTTTAAATGCATATTCTAACAGTGTCCAGTAAGGTTACAACTTAATTCTTTATAAATTTAATTTAATACCTCACTACTGCAGTTATGTTTAGAGGTTGTTTTCAAGAGTCACCAAAAACAGAGAAATTATGTTTCTTAAATTTTTAAACCAATGGCTTTGTATATTATAAAATCCCTGTTAACTCTTACAATGCCTTTGAATTTTCTTCTGCATTTATTATTCAACATTGTGAAAATGAGGAATCTGGACTTAAATGCTTTCTTTCAATTTTAATGTAGCACTAAGCAGGTTGATAGCAGAGCATCTAAAATTTCTCGGCGATTGCATCTTTTTTAAAAGGTGCAGGACTTTAGAGAATATTCTTGATCATGAAAGCTATTGTTTTGGAAATACAGTTTTGATTTATTTTGGTTTTGTTAATGCCAAATCAATAGCAAACCACTTCCATATTGCTGCCAAGAAAACTTCACGGCCATGGCCATGTAGTTATCAGAACTAAGCTCTTTAAGGAAACCTTTTTGAAGCACAGAGTATATGAGGAACATTAATCAATAAATGACGATGTTAAAAATGGATTGAGAAGCAAATTTATATTCCTGCTTATGGATGAGCTCTATGTATCTTATTACTACTTTTTATTTAGACAGAAGAGTTTTGAAGACTTCTTTAAAAATTAAAAACAATCTTACACAGCTGGTTGTACAGAAATCTCTGCAAAGTTCAGAAGGTTATTTTGTCCTGCTTATTGTTATACTCAGTTCCTGTAATGCTACTGGTGATAAGGCTCTGAAGACAAAGGACAATAATTGATGAGAGGGGACTTAAATCATCCCAGAAGAATTAGAAGCCCTGTATCTATCAACATTAACTCTTCTAGGCTTCTTCCGTCTTATAAGGAATTTTGTCTTAACTGCACGTTTCAACATGCCCCACTCTCCAGCAAATGCTTTTTGTAACAGAGGCAGGCCACAAATGACCTCTTTATGCAGTAAACAGGGTGTGATGGTGTCTATGTGGTGTATTAGTAATTGCCAAGACTGAATTCCCATATTGTATCTTTACATATTGCATAGAAAAATAGAATGCCTGACCTTGTGCAACTCCTTCCAGCCTAGTAGTAATCTACTTATTGCTGTATTAGGAAGACAAATGTTTTATGAGCAAATTCATTTTTCATTTTTATTATTAAGAGACTCTTGTATTCACCCTCTTTCACATTGCTGAATATAGTGTAGATAACTTGCTCTTAACTTTCATTAAACTCTTTCCCTTATTTACATATTTCTGACAACACCCGAGTTAAATTTCAAAATTTGCTGACTTTCCCCTTCGTCATAGTAAACAAATGTTACTTATTTGTGTACGTCCATGTCCTCTACATTTTCATGTACTTAATAGATATTATTGACTGGTTTTCAATGTATTTCAGAAGTCTGTAAATGTAAAGGATATGGTTTTCCTAATGCTCAAAATAAAGTTAGTGAAAATTGCCAAATATATTGGTATATAAAACTGGCAAGTTTGGTTGGTTAACCTAGCTACTTAATAATCATATCACCAAATAGAATTGGGTTTGTAATAAATGATTGTTTATTATAATTACTTATGTATTAATTGTTTAATAGTTTAAATATTCAATACATTTTTGAAATGGCAATTTGCTGGTGTTTTATAAGGTTAGAAAATCAAAATGATTTTTTTTCATATTCAACATTAAAAGAAAATTTATATGTGTGTAAAACATACTCATATGGATATGTATATACCCATGTGTGTATACATACCCTTTCAAGCGTTGCAGTGTTATGTAGATAAAGAATAAAAAAATAGTAATCCATAAAAGCATGCATAGCTAAAAGAAAACATAGCTAAAAGTAAATCCATATCAACATTGGTTTTCTGTTCTTCGTAAGTTTCTATCTTGTAAATCAGTCTCAATTCTATTATGCCTGTGGATTGCACTTCATTCTTTAAACTTCTCATCTCTCTCTTCAGGATCTCATAATTTCCATTTAATTACAACATTCTCAACCCATTTATTTTTCCTTCATATATTTGTATTGGAATTTGATTCTCATTCTTTGTTACATAAGAAAATCAGTTCAACATATTGGTCACTCAACTTTGTTTTTAATTCACATTCATTCAGCACCTTTTTATTCTTTATTTTATCATCTCATTTGACTGCATGTATTTTAAATAAAACTTACTTTGCACTCAACTTACTTTGACGTTTCTTCTAACCTCATCTAACTCTTCCTGTATAACAAAGCAGGCAGAAACACATTCTCATGTACATCATTTTTGCTTATTTTAATAAACCTATCCTGTGCCACAGACCCCATACTTTCTACCAGCTTTCTAATGGTATTTGAACATCTTAAAATTGCTCTATTTTCTCATCTGCAACAAGCATTCTATGGGGTACATACATTAATTTTTTTGCCATTCATATATTACTTGTATAAAATTTAAATTTAGCTTGAGAAAAATGAATTAGTTTATTGAACAAAACTGCCACACAGTAGAAGCTAAGCAGTATTATCACAAAGGGTGGTGATTAAGAAGAGCTCCATGGGAAGTGAGCCAAGAAGAATAAAGCATGGAGTGTCCAGAAGACTGAGGAAGGCAGTTAACCAAGTATGAGAACAAAGGGTGTGAGAAGAAATAAAGAAGGAAATGAATCAGACCAAGGATGGAATTAACCCTGTGATCCTTATTGCCCTACATTTGGCCTTCCTTTTTTCAGGAGAAGGGGAAATAATGCTTCCTTCCTATCTTCTGCTGTGTGGAATAAATGAAAAGAGATAGCATGGTTTCTGGAAGGAGCTCACCAGATTGGGCAATTGGGCATGGAGAGCTAATGAATCCCAAATGACCATTGGACTGAGGTTTTCCACTGTTGAGCTAGCTAGTTGACTAATAAAACACAGAGAAAGGCTGAGGATAAGTGAATGAGGAAAAGGTATGAACAATGCATGCTAAATATTTGTACTGGGGAATAGGAAAAGGCAAGATAATTTCAAGCTTTGAAGGCAAAGGTGATGGCTTACCCCAAGATCAAAAGTAATAGTGCAATCTAGAAAATTTTTGTGTTTTTCTAGCATCAACTAGATAGTAAGATGAAAATGATATTTGCTGTTACTGTCTTAAACACCCAGAACTAATAGAGGATATTGGATTTTGAAAAGTTTTTATCATACGTTACAATAAATTGACTCTTTACTTTAAACATTGAAGCCTAACAAACGAAATAAAATTGATTATCTCTCTAAGAAATAAGGAAAATATTTCATATTCTAACTGTAGTGATAGAAGATCACTACAGTTCAAGTACTCTTGAACACAGCACAGTTTACAAGCATGAAGTTAAATGAATCTCTTTCTCTGCTGAATATGAAAAAGTTATTTCTGAGATTAATGACAGATTTAAAAAGAATTTCCCTGTATCCTTATTTCCAGATGTCTCCATTTATAGCTCCAAATATTGTTAAGTCTAAACCGTTTCACCTAATTTTCTTCATTAGCAGGAGTCTTGAACTGCCAGACCCCCTGCAGATAACAAGATTTGACAGTTGTTGACTGAAGTTGCAACTTCCTGAACCAATAATCCAAAATAAAACTAGCTGAGAATATGCCTGCCCAGAGCTTGCTCAAAGCTGAAAAAAAATTTCAATAGC